>NW_004955441.1:9573572-9602596 GCF_000276665.1 Chinchilla lanigera | reverse complement strand
AGCCTGGATGGAATAAAAGAGGAAGGGAGGTTTCCATGCTGTTGCTTCCCTGCCTCCTGCCTGCCCTGCCATGGGCTGTTTCTCTTCTGTTGTGCTGCCCCATCTCGGAGCCAGTTGACTATGGACTAAAAAGCTCTACAAACTGTGAGCTGAAATAAATCTTTCCTCATTTAACTTGTCAGTGCTAAGTATTTTGTCCCAGCAACAAGAAAGCAACCACGACCGAATTAATAATATAAGGCACTTTGTAAGTTATCTGGGCTTATTTTTCAGCAAATGTAAGAACTGTGGGTCCCAATTGAAACAATGTGCATTTACACATATATTAAGTAGAAAAGATAGAGAATAAAAAATGTGAGAATACAAATCAATGTGAGCTATGAATGCAACCTTAAGACAAATGCATCAAATCAAAAGTGAGTAAAGCATTGCTGGATAACCAAACCTAACCTGACAGCTGGTTTTGTATGGAATGTGAGGTAAGAATGTTTTTTTTTTTTTTTTTAAATGTGTTCAGATTTATTTCCTTGTCATTGTTTTCTTTCTTTTTTTTTGTCTTTTTAAGATAGGGTCTTGCTATGCAGTTCAGGCTGTCCTTGAGCTCACTTTGTAGCCCAGGATGGCATCAAACTTGCAACACTCCTCCTGCCTCAGCCTCCCAACTGCTGGGATTACAGGTGAGTGCCACCATGCCCAGCAAGAATGGTTTTTACATTTTTAAATGTTTACGAAAAAAATCAATTGCAATATGTGAGAATCATTTAAGTTCAAATCTCAGTGTCCATAAATGAAGTTTTATTGCAACACTCATTTGTTTATACATTTTCTATGACTGTTTTCATTTTAAAAGAATTAAGTAGCTGCCTTTACAGAAACTTTGTCAATCCATACACAACACTATAGATACACACCAAAACACCCCAAATGTCTATGTCAAAAAGGCAGGACTGCAAGTAATTTGATTTTGTCTCTACCATGTCAATGTCTGAACTATGATATTACTTTCTATGAAAACAAAACTTTAGAAAGAAAAAACTACAGTCGGGCATAGTGGTACATGCCTGTAATTCCAACACTTGGAAGGCTGAAGCAGGAGGATCGTTGTGAGTTTGAGGCCAGCCTGGGCTACATAGTTAAGTTCAAGGCAGCCTGGACTACACAATGAGACCCTGTTTAAAAAGAATGCTATGACAGCTTTAACAGATTTTCCTTCATCTACTGTGTAGTGTAGCTTCTTCACGACATCTAAGTCTTTTCCATATCAGTAAACAGACCATCAACCTATTTAGGTTAAAGAATATGATGTCACCCATGATCAATTTCTTTTCTTCATCCATCAAAAACATCTATAGGCCCCTCAAAGTATATTCTCAATCTCACCACTTTTACCCAAATCCCACTCACTATCAACTTGTAACACTACTCCTACAAGACCCTCCTAACCATGACCGATGTTGTGGGGGTTAGGGAAAGAATGGGACACAAAAGACAAGATTGTAAGGAAAAGAAGAAAGTTGGGTTACAGAAAAGAATGTGCCAGTCACATAATCTAAAACTTAAATTCTACTGTTCTTTTTCTCATTTTGGCAAGAGCATCTTCAATTCTTAAAACAACTTTTTCAAGAAATATATATTGCTTGTCCCTGCAGTTATTTTATTTTACTTTATTAACACATGCATATAGTACATAATGTTTACATTCCTTGCGGGCAGTTGGTCCACCTACGAAACACCATTTAAATTCTCTTTCATCCCTTTTCCCTTTCCTCCCGCCCCTCTCCACACATCTCTTGTTCCCCTCTTCCTCCTCCTCCTCCTCTTCCTCCTCTTCCTCGTCCTCCTCCTTTTGGTACCTGCAGGTATTTGCAGTAAATAATGTTTATGCTCCCTGTGTGGAGTTGGTACATGTACATAATCATTCCAAATCCTTTTTACATCCCCTATCCTTTGCCTCCCTCCCCAACCCCTCCATCTATTGATCCCCTCCTTTGAGAAAGATTTATCTCCCTACTTCTTATTATCTATTTTTTATTTTTCCCTTTACTTTCACTCTGGGTTTCTCATATAAGAGAAACCATGTGTATGCTTGCTTCAGCAGCACATATACTAAAAAAGAAAAACCATGTGATATTTAAGCTCATGTTTCTAAATTTAAAATGAAACCATGAGGGCCGGTGACATAGCTCAGCAGTACAGTGTCTGCCTAGCAAGCACAGGGTTGTGAGTTCAATTCCCAGTAATAAGACCATAAGCACCTATTCTGATTCTAAAACACCACCACACAATTTTGACTTCCTAATGTGTTACGTGATGTTCACGGCCAAGAAAATAAACTAGCTGTTTTTACACATCTTTGGTGGTGGTGGGGGGGCGGTGCTGGGAAAAAAGTGCTCTACCACTGAGCTGCATACATCCCCTGCTCTCATATATACTAACTAAATAACATCTAGTGGGCTGGGTGTGGTGGCAAATGCCTGTAATCCCAGCACTTGAGAGGGTGAGACAGGAGTATCATTGCAAGCAGTCTGGGCTACAAAATGAGCTTTAGGCCAGCCTACACTGCATAGTGAAACCCTGTATCAAAAGGACCAAAAAAAAAAAGAAAAAGTGAATTACTTATAAAACTTTTTATAATATTCAACATGAGAAAACAGTAGCAAATGGAAGAAGTATAACATGGTAGAAAGCACTAGGTTTTAGAAAGTTTAAGATTGGGCTTTGTCACACTAGCTGTATAATCAATCTCAAACTAGCCCTTAGAAACTTACAGTTCCTCATTTATAAACTATGGCTATTAAAGTGGGTGTGGTAGTGCCTGCCTATAATTCCAGCACTCAGGAAGGTGAGGCATGTGTTCAAAGCCAGCCTGAGCTACACAGCGAGACCCTATCTCTAAATAAATAAATAAACAAACAGATAGATAAATCTATTAGCACCTGTTTTATCTAGTTCTTAACAATGTTAGTGAAGCAAGGGAGATCATGTTCTCGACAGTAACTGTAAGCTGGATGTGGTGGCGCACACCTATAATCCCAGCACTAGGAAGGCTGAGGCAGGAGGATCATCAGAGTTTGAGGGCAGCCTAGGGTACACAGCTACATAGTGAGTTCAAAGCTAGCCTGAACTTTAAAAAAAAAAAAAAAACACAAAAAAACACCTGAAATCTTTACAGCTATAGTAATTAAGACAGTATGGCACGTATCTGCTTAATGGTAAACAGAGGTCAACAGAATAGAACAGAGTCCAAAATATGCACACATATGTGGTCTAGTAACTCTGAGCAAAAGTATCAAGGCAATTCAACAGAGAAAGTTGTGTCTTTTTATCAAATGGTGGTGGAGCAAAAGTATAACAAATAAATGAACCTTCACCCTTACTTTATACCATCAAGTACAAAAGTTAAGTGCAGAGGGATTACGGACAAAGAACTAAAACTGTAACCTTCCATAAGAAAACCACAGAGGTTCAGAAACTTTGTGAATGTGGGTTAGGCAAAAGTTCTTTATTTAGGACATTAAAAGCATGAACTTCAAAAGAAAAAAATTAAGCTGAATTTTCTCAAAATAAAGTGATAAAGTGGATTTTACCAAAACTCACTCTTCTATAGTTACTATTAATAATGAAAAGGCAAGCTACACACTGAGAGAAAATATCTGCAAAATATACTCTGAAAAAGGACTTTTATTGAAAGCCTTATTTTATTTTGTTTTATTTTATTTATTTTATTTTTTGGTACCGGGGATTTAACTGGGGACCCTGCACTTGCCAAGCAGGCACTTTGCCACTGAGCTACATCCCTCGCCCTTGAAAGTGTATTTTGAAAGGACATGATTCCTCAAAAAAACTCAAACTCAAACTCTGTATGATCCAGTTATACATTCCCTGGCGTATACCAGAAGAAATTAAAGCCAGTATACTACAGAGGTCCTTACAAACCCTTGTTTATTGTGGCCCGATTCTTACTCTGTAGCCTAGATATGGAATCAGTGTAAGTGCAGATCAGTGGGTAAGTGGGTAAAGAAATGTGGTATCTATACACAATGGGGCATTATTCAGTCTCAAGGAACAAAGTCGTATCTTTTGCAGAAAAATGGAAGGAGTGGAGATCATCATAACTCAGACAAGTACACACTATAACATGTTTCTCTAGTAAGTGGACTATAGAAGAGAAAAAGATAAGATGAAAGTAGAAGGGAGACTATTAGACAAGAGGAAGATCAGAAGCAGAGAATAGGGAGAGTAATGGAATGGATGAGATAAAAAAAAAATGCTCTACACACATATGAAAATGCCACGATAAAACCCAGTATTCTGTAAAGTTGACATGCACTAATTAAATATTATTGGGAAAAAAAACCAGTAAGACAATTTTAAAAAAAACAAGTACAAGAGCCGGGCATGGTGGTGCACACCTGTAATCCCAGCACTCGGGCAGCTGAGGCAGGAGGATCATTGCCAGTTGAAGACCAGCCTGAGCTACAAAGTGAGCTTGAGGCCAGCCTGAACTGCATAGTGAGACCCTGTCTCAAAAAGAAAAAAAAAAAAAAAAGCACAAGATAATAAAATCCATAGAGACAACAAAAAAAGATTACTGGTTGCTAGAGGCTGAGGGAGATGTATACTCCACTGTTCACTGCAGCTTTATTTCTAATAACTAAAAACTTAAAACAACTGAAATGTCTAGCATCCGCTGAATGGACAAGCTGTGGTATATTCCTGCAATGAAACATTATTCAGCATTAAAAAGGAATAAAACTACTGAAACACTACATGGATGAATCTCTACAGAAACATGTTCAGAGCCAGGCGTGATGGTGGCACACTCCTGTGATCCCAGCACTCAGGAGGCTGAGGTAGGAGGATCTGTGTGAGTTCATGGCCAGCATGGGCTACATAATGAGTTTACGGCCAGCCTGTACAACATACTGAGAGCCTGTCTCAAAAAAAAAAAAAAAAGAAAGAAAGAAAAAAAAAAAAAGAAACACTTAGATTTTAAGATTCTAGTCATATGAAATTGAAGAAAAAACAAAATATAGTAGAAGGCATACCAGTGTTTCCCAGGAATCAGGCAGGGGTAAAGAAAAAGGTCTAACTACATAAAGGCATGAGGGAATATTTTACGGTAATGCAAATGTTCTGTAATTTGATTGTGGTAGTGGAGTATAGATTTATAAATTTTTTTCAAGACCCAGTGTCTTCCTAAAATTAGCACATCTCACTGTAAGTAAAGCATAGCTCAATAAAGTTATTTTCAAAAATAAGTCTTAGGAATGTGTCTTTATCTTGTCTGTTGTTTTTCAAATTCCTTAATTCCCTTGAGGTATATGGCAAGTCTTTCAATTTAAGATATTAAAAAACTACCATATACTTTAAATATTTTTTTCAAACGTTAATGGCACTTCAAAAAAGATTCATTCTGGACCTAGAATGAATAAACCTGTGCTTACTCCAGGTGTAAAAGGTATATAACATAGTTCAGGGCCTCCTTCAAGCTATTTTGGCGATGTCTTTCTCTGTGTATTATAAATCATTTCGAAAATGTGAAAAATGATTCAGTACACTACACTAGGCAGGCAGCACTATTCTACGCAAAATGAGTTCAGTAAAACGCACAGACTTTCAAGTGCAAACCCTAATTACTCCATTTAGAACTCTGAGCATTTTTCATTTGTAAAACTGTGATAACATCTCAGAGTTATTACAAAAACCTGAGGTAATCTGAGTACAGTGCCTGATTTATAAGTGAGTCTTGTCAACTTAAATCTTACTACTTATCTCCTGTGCCAATAACGACACAAGGCGGGACAAGGATGTTACTTTTACCGTTTCAAAATGTCTTTTTCAGCTGTGTGCCACCTGTAATCCCAGTGTTTGGGAGGCTGAGGCAGGAGGACGAAGAGTACAAATCCAGTCTGGGCTACATAGTTAGTTCCAGGCCAGCCTGGACAATCCCATTTCAAAAAACACAAAACACAACACCAGCTTTTTTCAGCTCTTCTCTATCTAGAAAAACAATCTCCTCTGCTCAGTCCACCAGAATAATTATACTTCCCAGAATGAAGTGTTGCCTGTTTCCGGAATCTAGGTTGCAGTTAATTATGGTCACTAAGCTAAATTACAATTTTGTTCTTTGATACTGTATTGTCTGCTTCAAATAATTCTCCCCAATACCAGACAGACCGAACTTTTTAACATTCAAATCTTATGTCATTCCTCTCTTTAAGAAGTTCTTCAGAGGTTTCCTCATCACCTCTGGACAAGGACAAACTTTACAGCGTGACATTAACCCTTCAGTGATGTGGCCCTTGCTTACCTCTCTACCCCCATCTCTCATCACTGTGCTACATCACTGTTTGCTTAGCAGTCTCCAAAGATCCCATGCTATATCCAGTGGAACACTGATAGCATTAAATCCCAGATATAACAAAAGATTATGTTAAGTAGAGGCTGGAAATTTTTTTCCATGAAGAAACAGTAAAGATTTCAGGCCATTTAGTAATAAACAAATCACTGTGTCCTCAGTGCATTCTAATCAAAGAATGTCCTCCACAGGTCTGGAGCTCCAGGGATTAAGCGGCTGAAGAAGCCAGCCCCGCTGAGACCATGGCTGTTGTGAACTACAAAAGCAGTGTGGGGTTTCAGTGACTTCCTCCACACAGCAGGCAACAGCTGGAGGGGGAATACAGTACCCCACCACACTGCCAGACAGAGAATGTTTAACTAGGTGCCGTTTCGGGAAAGGGTTGATTTTTTTTAAAGACTGAGACTCAAAAAAAACTACAAAAGAACTTCACTTCAGGGTTTTCTGGGTTATCCTCCCACAGTGACCAGATGAGAGGCAGCCACAGTAGACAGTCACAGACAGAGAGCAGGCTAGACACAGACCCCACCCCCCACTCCAGTTTAAGCTCAGGCCAGGAAGACAACGGAACCTGCATGGTGAAAAGCCAAGCTTAGCTTTCATGGCACTCAGAAAAAACAGCTGGATCTAAAAATGCTGCCATTAAGTATAGCAGGCTGCTTGAACCCTTGCCCTACTGCCTGCACCTAGCACAGATCAGAGATCTGAATGCCTTCCCCTTATACCAACTTGAGCAAGGACACGTCCAGCCCGAAAGGCTGTGTGGCCTAGCGTAAAGGGCAGAGGTGCCTCTGGAAGACGGGGGCACTTCCAAACCATGGTAAAGCTAGGTGGAAAAAACTGTGACTTGCCAGATTCCAAAACTGTGGATTCTGGAAAGAAAACACTCATTCAAAAATACAGAGAAATTTCCCTCTCCCTCCTTTTTTGGATTCATTTTCTCTCTCTCTCTTTCACTTGTTTTTTGGGGGTCCGGAGAATTTTCCTTTAAATTTTTTCCTGATTTTAGTCTCATTTTTTTTCCCTCCTTTTGTCTTTTTTTTGTTCTTTTGTTTCTTTTACCTAATTCTAGTAGGATGCTAGGGTGATACATTATTTACTGGTTCTTAAGGTATGTCAATATCCATTTTGTCTGGGATGATATTATTGATGTCATCATTTACTTGCTATTGGTTGTTGGCTATTAATAGGTTTTTTAGTGTACTGTATGTCAATTTCCAAATTATCTTTCTGTCATTAACAATACTGTAGTTCATCCCCAGAGCACTGGGTGCTGAGCAATGATACATCCTCCCAACCCAAATTAATGGAGATGGCAGGATCTTGGGACAGAAGCAAAGGTCTACAGTTAGCCATGCCCAGAGTGCATCACTGAAAACTAGACACTAAAGCCATCTCCATACTAGCAACAAAGACAAAGTCCATTATAAGCATCTACAAAGCTCAGCACAAAACAGAACAATCAATAGAAACGTAAGAAAACAAGGTAACAAAGTGCCTCCAAAACCTTCCAACTCTGAAAGCTGATTCAAGGGACAGGGAGGGGTGGGGGCACACAGCTCAACTATTTGAAAGAACAACCAAGATTTAAAAAACATCCATCAGGTTGAGGATGTGGCTCAGTGGTAGAATTCTTGCCTTACATGGACAAGGTCCTGGGTTTGATTCGCAGCACCACAAGAAACAAACAAAAAGTAAAATTATAGTAATGGGCTGGGGATATAGCTCAGCAGCACTTGCCTGGCAAATGTGAGGTTGTGAGTTTGATTCCTGGTACCAAAAAAAGAAATCAGTTAACGTTCTCAGTTAATAAATATATATAAATCAGTAGGGAGACTCCTCAAAAAACTAAAACTAGAAATTCCATTCAACCCAGCTACTCTCCCATCTTCCTGAAAGAGTTAGACATTATATTACAGTGATATGTACATGCCCATGTTTATACCGGTAGTAGCACAATTCATAATAGCTAAATCTTGGGAGAAGCCTATATGTTCATTAAAAGCTGAATGGATAAAGAAAATGTGGTATTTATACACAATAAGAACCAGGCATGGTGGCACATGCCTGTAATCCCAGCACTCAGGAGGCTGAGGCAGGAGGATCGTTGTGAGTTTGAGACCAGCCTGGGCTACAAAGTGCACTCAAGGCCAGCCTGAACTGCACAGCGAGACCCTGCCTCAAAAAGCAAAAAACAAAAAACAAAAAACAAAAAACAAAAAAACCACCCCCCAAAAAACCCCAAAACAAAAACTATACACAATAACAGTCCTACTCTGTCCTCAAGAAGGATAAACATGAGTCATCTGTAGAAAAATGGATGCACATTGAGACTAAAATGTTAAGTGAAATAAATCACACACACAAAGTTAAATGTCACATAGTTTCTCTTACATGAGAAACCCAAGATGGAGGAATGTGATCATTATGTACTGCAAACATAATACTAATAAAAAAAGAGAAATGAAAAACAAATTCAACCGAATATATTTATTGGCTACTTGAAGAGACAACATGTATGAAAACAAAACAGCCAGGTAACAATAGAAGGCTATGACTTAACAATATAAGACAAACACATGATTGGTCTCTGTGAGTAAAACTAAACATACTATAAAAATTCAGAAAAGAAGGGGGAACCTGGTGAAGTACTGAGACTACAGGCATGTACCACTATACCCACCCCTTAAATCGGTTCTTGATAAATACAAACTAGCAGGGGAAATGCAAGAAAAAGTGAGGCAAGAAAAGAGAACTGAGGGAATGCACATAAGATTCAGAAAAAGACAAATACTAGGAATAAAGCTAGCAATAAATACAGCAGTACTGCTTGGAGACCAAACTAAAAGTTTCCCTTATAAAAACTTGAAATGAAAAGTTCTTAAACTTGGGAATAACAATAAAGAAGGTACGTGAGACAGAACAATCTGGTGGTCATACGGAGGTTAAAGAAAAATATGCTGAAAGATTAGATATTAACATTTTCCCCACTGGCTTAAGCCACTAATGGTACACAATGACTATCCCATCAACTGTCCATTTGTTGGCACTTTTATCATGACTACCCCATTGACTGTCCATTTGTTGATACAAATGGATCTAATCACTTTTATCATGTTTTTTACTAACAAAATTAATAAAAAGCCACCTGATGGGACAGCCACGCATGAAACACAGATGGTTCATGCTGTCCACTAGTGAAACATACAAATTACAGCTGTGTTAAAATGCTGCCTAAAAAAAATTAGCACAAATTATACCAATCAATGGTTTCCAAACTACTGAAACATTTCCTTCAGTTGTTGTAACATATTCTCCACAGTTTCATCCAAAAAAAAAAAAAAAAAAAAAAAACCTAACATAATCATATAGGTGCTACTATTAAACAACTCTTCACAGTACAACAAGCTCAAACTGCTTTAAGTAGGTGTTAAAGTCCGGAAAGAAAGAACACCAGAAGGTGGATGAGGTGACCTCATCCTGGTCATGCAACCCAATGTTTGCCTCTACCATCACCACCGCCCACAAACAGCTGTTTAAAGATCTCCACAGCATCCCAGGAATTCTCCTTAGTAACTGCATAGGGGTCCTGAATCCAGATTGATAAACAGTGACCTACAGTCATTAACCTGAAAGTAGTCAAGGTTTTATTGAAATATATTCAAATTTTATTAGAGGGGGAAAAAAATTTTAAACCAGAAGGAAAAGAGATGCAGGGAGGTGGGATGGAGGGGAAGGGATGGGGAAAAAAAGAGAATTAAGATGTATGCATACCAACTTCCCACAATGAATATAATCATGTACTGTAAATATGTACTAACAAAAAATTTTTAATTTAAAAAACAGGAAACATAAAAAAGAGCTGAAATATGATTAAAACTAAAAAACTAAGAGTGGAAGCCTAAAAAAGTATGTAAATATTCCAAATACTTATCATAAAATCACATACTAAGGTGTATAACAATGTAGTGCTAAGCATAGCTATCACTTCAAATATTTTGAGTATTATTGTTTTTTCGAGATAATGTTGCTATGTTTGTTGCCCAGGTTGGTCTCCAACTCCTGCGCTCTATCCCAAGTAGTTGGGACTACAGACACATGCCACCAGGCCAAGCAGCTGTTACGTTTAACTACCTGTTTTGCATCCCCAAAATGACTTTCTCTAAGCTCATCTGATACAACCAAACCCCACACAAGTTATATCGTCCACATCTATCTAAGAAAAAAAGATAGGATATTTATAATTGACAATGCAGGCATCAATATTTAATAGGAGCCATTGACCTAAGAGCAAATGATATAATGGATATTGTTTATTTTCTGTCACCCCCATTATATACTTCATAAGAGCACGGATTTTTGTGTTATCCACTGATACATTGCCACTATGGAAAAAATGCTTGGTAAATAGCATTTGCTTGATAAATGTTTGTCAAATTATTTTCATTCTGTAAGCTATAGTTAATTAGTCACCAAAAAGCTATGAACAGATACTACCAGCTGATTGTCCTTTATCCAAAATGTTTGGGACCAGAAGTATTTGTTCTGATTTCAGAGTTTTTCAGATATTGGAATGTCTGCATAGACTTTACCTCCTGAGCATCCCTAATCCAAAAGTCCAAAATGTTCCACAATCTGAAACCTTTTGGGTATTGCAGAGCTTAAAGTTTTGGATTTCGGAACGTTTTGGGTTTCTGGATTATCAGTGTTTAATGTAACAGTAATCATCTCCAAATAATAGGTTGTTTTATTCAATCTAATTAACTATTACCCTTGAAGTTAGTTTTCTAAGCTAAATTAAGACATGTTTTGTTCTTTAGAAAGTTATTACAGTTAATTTATGTAAAATGTCTGACATAGTTCCTGAAATCATAGCTTAATAATGTCAGTACCTTTGGCTTACTTCCTCTTTTCAGTCAGTTATCCATGTGAATCAAATTTCTTAAAGTATAATCCATATATTATAACGTCAATAATTATCTCCTAAAGCAAGTATACTACAAATCAAAAACCTCATACTGGAAGACAAAGAATAAGTATCATATAAAACTACCACTTACACAGGTGACAAAGATAAGGTAGAATTCACTACCTTAAGGTAAAATTCACTACTTTAGAATGGATCAGGAGGACGCAGCTGATAATAATGGCCTCCTCCTACAGGCTGAAAATTGACACCCAAGGAAGCTCTACAGCTAGGCTGTCATTTTTTCAGGGGTTTAGAAGTAGGGAATGGGAAGTAAACATTCCTTTAAGCTGTTTCCAATAGCTAGGATGGACACTGTGACATGACCTCTATTTTTTTGTTCTTAAACCCTAAATAAAGACAAGCATCTAAAGAAAAAGGTCCAGAATCGAGGCTGAAGGGAATCTTCCCTGTTCCCAAAGCTTTCTGTATTTTATCAACACAATCTGGTGGAGGAGTGTTTCTGAGGACAGAACCCAGGGTCCTGGTACTGAGCTACATCCCCAGCCCTTTTCTAATTTCTTATATTTTGAGACAGCATCTCACCAAGCACCTAAATTGTCCAAGCTAGGCTAGAACTTGTTTCAGCCTCTCAGGCTGCTGGGATTACAGGTGTGTGTTCCTTTGCCTGCTTACCAACATAATTCTTACTATTCTATATTTAAACGCCTACAATATAAATCTGTAAGAGCCTTCTTTATAGCTGAAAAGTGCTGAGCACACATCAAGCATTCAATACATATTTCCTGAGTAAATACTGACTGAACCCCCACAGAATTCTAAGTGTGATGAGAGCAGGGGTTGACTGTATAGGTTGCCAATTTTCCACTGCACTTAATGCAGGGAATAATCTACAGAAACTACGAAAAATTTACTTAATGAAGAATCTATGACCGGTAACCACCAAAAAGGTAAATGCCCTGTGTACGGCTCCAACTTTCAACCTAAGCCCTTTTATAACACATACTAATGAGCCAAGGCAAGGAGTTTCACAGAGTTTCAGTGTACATTAAGTCCCACTTACAGATACTCAAGATTAAAAATTTTGGGGCTGGGGATATAGCTCAGTGGCATAAGTGCCTGCCTGGCAAGCACAAGGTCCTGAGTTCAATCCCCGGTACAGGAAAAAAAAAAAAAAAATTAAAAATTTCAAGCCAGGCATGGTAGTGCACAGCTGAAATCTCAGATACTCAGAATGAGGCAAGACAATCAAAAAGTTCAAGACTAGCCTAGGCAATTTAATGAGATCCTGTCCCAACATACAAAAATAAAAGGCCCTAGGATGTTACTTTAGCTCTTTGTGAGTTCAATCCCCAGTATTGGAACAAAATATAAAAATATATACTATATCAAAAGCCAAATATGTGATATCTTTCTAATCATCTCACTTTATTCTACACTTTGTCCCCCAGTATCTTTTTTCAAAAAATGCACAATATTAGAATTCTAAAAACTGAAAAATAATTGTGCCACAAACACATGTACATTGATCATAACTGGATAGGATTAAAGCAATAAAATGAATGTCGAGGTACGAAAAGCAGTTAAAGTGCACCTCTGCATCCCAGCACCTGGGAGGCTGAGAGGCAGGAGGATCACCAGGAGTTTGAGGCCAGCCTGGGCCACACAGCAAGACCCTGTCTCAAAAAACAAACAAAAAAAAAACTAAAGCAGTTAAAGGTTATGTTCCAACTAAACTGAAAACAGGATATCCTTCAAAGTTGTTTCTGTTTTTAAACCTTCCACTCGCTCATCAATAGGAGTCAGTTATGATACTTTTCTGGAAAACGTGGCTCAAAGAAAAATGCAAACAAATTTTGTCATTTATTCTGAAGGTATCACTTAAAGACCAGTACATGATTGTAACTGAGAGGTTTAGCATAGGACAATTACTTCAAAACTAGCATGCAAAAGTAAAAAATTATTTAAGCACATATGTCTGGTGTCAGTAGTAAATAGTTCTGTTTTAAAACAGGAAATCATGCCAGGTGTGGTAGTGCACGCCTATAATCGTAGCACTAGGAAGTTGAGGCAGGAGAACCTTTGTGAGTTCAATGCCAGCCTGAACTGCATAGGGAGACCCTGTCTCAAAAAGGCAAAAAAAAAAAAGGAAATCATCAACTTCAGGAAGTCAATAATTTTGAATAGTAAGAAAAAATACACTCTCTGGAGAAAAACCCAGAGTCTTTGGCACACTATGCACATGTTCCACCATGAACTACAACTCTGGTCTGAGAAAAATAAATGCGTTCTTATGAAGTATGACAAATATAATTCAGCACAATTTGAATCTGTGTGTGAGGTGTAACTAACACCTCACAGAGATTTATCTGATAATCTTAACAGGAGAAAAGAGAGTGCATAAATGGTCTAAATCAGTGATGGTGAACCTTTTAGAGCTTTCAATGATAACAAAAAGCCTGCCACAGCATGTGTGCCACAGGTTCACCACTACTAGTCTATACTTTTATATTTTTTTGTCTTTTTTTTTGAAACAGGGTTCCACTATGCAGTTCAGGTTGCCCTTGAATTCACTTTATAGCCCAGGCTGGCCTCAAACTCACAGAGATCCTCCTGCTTCAGCCTTCAATCCTCCTGCTTCAGCCTTCAATCCTCCTGCTTCAGCCTTCAATACTCTTGCTTCAGCCTCCAAGGGCTGGGATTACAGATGTGTGTGCTGCCACGCCCAGCCAGGTCTATATTTTTAAGAACACCATCAAGTTCAAGTATGTGAACTACAAGCTCACTATTTTATTAAAAACCTCATTTTTCAAAGTCAGTTCATTATTTTACTTTAAAAGACATTTGGTATTGTTATTCACATCGTTACCGATATTAGCAATACATGTATTAAGTGTGAACCTGCAATTTAAACAGTCATAGGTCATGATTTCTGTGGTTTTAGGCTCAAAAACATCCTTATATAAGTCAAATAAGCTTTGTTATCTCATTTCCCAGCCTACAGCAATTTAAAATTGAAATTGGGGAAGGGGCAAACAAAAAATACTAACAAATCTAATAGTGATGAATATCTCTAGATCCTAGGATACTATTTTTGTGCTGAAGGGCATCACAACTTAAAGAGAAATAGGGCAGGACTAGAGCAGAAGTGTGAAAGTTTGGAACATCACAGAAGAAAGCAAAGACATTAAGATGTTCCAAAAAGGCCAAAATTAGGAAAACCTGAACATCAAAAAGAATAGTAAGTATGACAGACTGAAATGCAGTGAACACATAAAAATCCCTGAGTTTCAATGTTAAAACCATACAGAAGGCAAAGAAACATGGTAACACCAAATAATATACACAATCAACACTTTTGTTAAACTCAACAGAACATGACATACAGCTTCCTTGACAAATTGCATAGAAAAAAAGAAAAACAAAAGGGAATATATAAATTAAGAGTTGAGTGTAGTGGCACATGCCTATAATCCCAGCTATTCAGGAGGCTGAGGCAAGAGGATCACATGCTGGAGCCCAGCCTGGGCAAGTATTAAGACCCTGTTTCCAAATGATCTAACAGAAAAGATGGGGATGTAACAGTGGTAGAGCATCCCTGGGTTTGATCCCCAGTAGAGGAGAAAGAGACAGACAGACAGACAGACAGAAGACAGACACAGACAGACACAGAGAAAGCATGAGAGCATAAGAACATGAGAGTGAGTGGGCATGAGCAAGCGAGAAATTTAAGAGACACAGGAACCAAATGTAATTTATGGATCTTATTTAAAAGCTGTTTTAAACAAAGCACTGTGAAATGGCACTTAGATTCTCAGTTATCCGATCTGGTGTCAAGAAATTTCTATCAAATTTTACATCTGATAATGAAAGAACGGTATTTTACAAGACAAATGCAAAATGAGATATGAAAATAAAAAGGAAAGAATAAGGACAGGGACACGAGCTCATAAGCAACAAGGTAGACATTATAATTATCTAGTTACAATTTAACTGTTTCCGAGTAGAATCATTTCATGTTGTATGGAATGTATAACCCCATACAAACAGTTTTTATTTTATTTTTTTTGAGACAGGGTCTTGCTATGTAGTTCAGGCTGGTCTTAAAGTCACTATGTAGCCCAGGCTGGCCTTGAACTTGCAGCAATCTTCCTGCCTCAGTCTCCCAAGAGCTGAGATTACAGGCGTGTGCCACCACGCCCTGCCACAAACAGCTTTTAAATAGCACCAGTGTATTATAACAAGAACCATGTCTCACAATACTCACCATCAGTCATCAAGAATAAACTAACTTATGTTCTATACATACAACATAAAACGACCAGATGTCCAAATAACGAAGTATGATACACGGAACTTTCTAATTTGCTAAGAAAAAAATGGTCAAGACTTTCTTTTTTATTCTTTCCTTCTTTTTCTGCTACTGGAAAATGAACCCAGGGCCTTCACTCTTAACTACATCCCCAGCTCTTTTTATTGTTTTCATTTTGAGACAGGATCTCCCTTAAGTCACTCAATTGCCCAGGCTGGACTTGAACTTGGGATCCTTTCCTCAGCCTTCCAGAGTGCAGAGAATGAAGACTAGTCACGACATTTTAAGTGGAAAACGATGTGGTGGTTGTTGGTGTGTGTGTGTGTGTGTGTGTCTCTGTGTGCTTGTGTTTGGAAGAGAAATAAAAGAATTTATTAGAAGATGTGTTATAGTTTGGAGCTGGGAATATTTATGTTTTTGGCAGTAAAAATCTGTGGAACTTGTGAACTAAAGAAGTTTTGTCTTGGTTCTCACACAGAAAGATAATGGCAAGGCCGGGTGTGGTGGCGCACCCCTATAATCCTAGCACTCAGGAGGCTGAGGCAGGAGGATCAAGGTGACTTTGAGACCAGCCTAGGTTACCAAGTGAGCTCAAGGCCAGACTGAACTGCATACGAGACCCTGTCTCAAATGTTCTCCATACATACATACATAAAATGTTCTGCCTAAAAACATTCTTTGAACTCTCCCAATCTGCTTCTTTACCTTAAGATCAGGTTTCTGCCCTTCATCAACTAAGCTCATTTATGAATTTAAAGTGTCTTTCAGGGATTTTTGATGAGATGGGTCTAGAACAAAAGAAGCATAAACAAACTTAGGGACCAATGATATGGATACCCTAGGTAATTTTATGTTCTGGAGTTGCAATCTTATTAGAAGTACCGTTTTTTAGTTATGATTTTTTTTGTGTGTTCTACCTATCTTTATTTCTTCTATCTTCCTTATTTCCCTGAGACTTTGATCTTTTATTTTGCTGCTTAAACATATTTGCTTTACCAACCTCCTACACACATAATACACCTAACCATACTTACTCAAAGATAAGTGTTGACTGTTCAAATACAGAAACAGTAAGAAGTATGATCCTGAAAGCCTTCCCATTGGCCGCAGATAACTTCAAACTAATTTACATTCATGATCTAAAATATTATGCAGTTA
Source organism: Chinchilla lanigera (assembly GCF_000276665.1). Lineage (NCBI taxonomy): Eukaryota > Metazoa > Chordata > Mammalia > Rodentia > Chinchillidae > Chinchilla > Chinchilla lanigera. Next base: position 9,585,838 of record NW_004955441.1, on the reverse strand, counting down.
CAAAATTATTAAAATACATAACCATAAAAAAGTTCACTAACTTAAAATGACATTCAAACTCACTTGGACCATATTTAAAATCACGCATGTTGTTATTGGTTGAATTGTGTACCCCTAAAATTTGATAAAATCCTGATCCATAGGACCTCATAATGTGGCCATTTGCAGATAAGATCTTTAAAGAGGTAACTAGTTATACAAGAGTCATATGGGTGGGCCAAAATCCAGTATAACTAGTGTCCTTACAAGAAGAGGTAATTTGGATACACATAGAGACATCAAGGATGTACATAAAGAGAAAAGATCTGCAAACTAGGGAAGCAAGCTGCAGAAAGATGTGAATTTACCAACATCGTGATTTTGGACCCCTTCCAGAACTGTGAGAAAATAAATTTCTGCTGTTTAAACCACCCATTATTTATTATAGCAGATCTAACAGACTAATACACACTTGAACAAGATTTGGGAAATAATGTAAAATAACAATTGTGTTATTTGTTGACAAAGCTATAGGGTTCAAGTTTTTAATAAAAGCTGCTCATCAATTTTTTAAATTAAAAAAATGACTAGGCCCCTCATCTTCCTCCCTGTCAGTTCTAAAGCTGTTAAGTGGGACAGAACAAAGGAGAGTAAGGAGGTCACTCTGGCAAAGCCCAGCCCACTCTGGGGCCAAGTCCAGGGCAGGGTATCAACATTCAGCTGGAGGAGAAGGACCTGGCATACGATGCCGCAGTCCAAGGGGGATGGCGATGTTTACACTAAACAAGAGGAGCCCAGCACAAGCAGCCAGGACCTGAACAGGTGAGGAAGCAGGAGAGAAGAGATTGATTACAGATGGGAAGGACTCACCAAATAAATGTTAAGCATAATGGAAACCAGGTTTCTCATAGTTTGAGAAATTACAAACACGCAGAGAGAGAAAACTAAGACGAACCCTATGCTGTTGTTGTACAAAAAAAATTACAGACATGATTGCATCTATGTATCCCATACACATACAGATACTCCCTAGTTCTGAGTACTGTGAAACAACTCTGATAGCAATAAACACAACTAGTACATACAGCTTGGCTTCTAAGTAAGACCTAGAGCTCCTGAGAAAAATGGCTAATTACAGGACTGGAGTGGGGAGTGCATAAGATCAATTTAAATCACCTTACTGTCTCAGAAAGAATGCATTCAGAGAACATACTAGTCAGCTTGAATGGACACACACTGACCACATCAGCCAATGTGAGCACAGAAAAAAATGGCATGGATCATAATTCACTGAAAAAAATAAGAAACTATATTATATACAGATATAAGCCAATAAATTGAAAGTCTGATGAAGAACAGAATATTTATAATTTCAAAACACCTCCTCCAAAATAGTCACTAACAATAAAGTTCAAAGAGGGGCTGGGAGTGATGGCACCCATCTGTAAACCCAGCTCTCATAAAGCTGAGGCAGGAAGACTGCTGTAAGTTTGAGGCAAGGCTGGGCTACATAATCAATTCAAGGCTAGCCTAAACTACATAGCAAGACCTTGTCTCAAAAAACCAAACAAAAAAAAAATTAAAGAAAATTTTATAGTCAAGTCTGGCAGATACCACTTTAATCAAATGATCAAAAATGCACATCATCAATAATAGAAGAAATAAAAATTAGGTGCCATGGAGATGGTGATTTGAGGCAAATGGGCTCCTCCACTCCTCAGAGCTAGGTTTGAATAAATCCTTTTTCCTTTTTATCAAAATAATCTTTAAAGGTACCACTTGATAAGTAATCACAAACACAACTTCAATACTGTGACACTTCTGGCAGAGATCATAAACTGAATCTAATCAGGATAAAACATCACATTTAGAAACATTCTACAAAACTGGCCTGTAATGCTCCAACATGTCTAGGTCACGAAACCCCTACTGAGGGAGAACAAAGAGACATCACAACTAAACACTGCATGGCAATTCTGAACTGGATTCTTTCGCTAAAAACAAACAAAACAGTATGGGGGGGAACTCTACGGATTACACAGAGACAACCAGTGGATGGTGGTGGTATGCTTATGTAGGAGAAGAATGTTCCTGTTTGCAGAAAATGAACACTAAAATGTTACAGGATGCTACAGCATCAGTTCAGCAATTTAATTCTCAACTTGGTGAGTACAAAGATGGCAGTTCCCCTCCTGGGTAAGGTAAAGGTTGCAAACAAATGTCTATAGAGGCTAGGGCAGGCAATAAAGTAAATGAAATAGGCCAAGTGTAAAACAGAGACTGAAGCCCCTGACACACCACTCAGAATATAGACTACGTAGAATGCAAGCTCCAAATGGCCAGGTCATTTAATTTTTCAAGAGAAACCAAAGATCTAGACTTTTATGTGAAATTTCTCAATTTTTAAAATACTCCAGGGAGCCAAACAAAACATGTCTGTCAGCTAAGTTTGAACCACAGCTGCCTCTGGCCCAGAGACATGTTTCTCAAACTGAGGCCTAGGGATAAAAAGAAGCCACATGATATAGACATGGAACATATTCTTGGAGCCACAGTTTTATCCCAAGGGTTGGCTCTGGAATTTTCTGGGGGAAGGGACTGCATATTTTAAAATGCTGTGTTTTACAATATAATGCAAATTTCATATAATTTTTTAAAACCTTGTATTTGAAAGAAATGTCAAGCTCACAGGAAAGCTGCAATGGCCAGGTGTGATGTTACAGGGCACACCTGTAACTCCAGCACTTGGGAAGCTGAGGCAGGAGTACCCCCTATGAGTTCAAGACCAGCCTGAGCATGGTCAGCTTGGACTACACAGTAAGACTGTCTCAAAAAAAAAAAAAAGAAAAAGAAAAAAAAAGAAAAAGAAAAGCTTCAATAACAAGAACAGCACCACCAAGGATATACATTCAGCTTTTTACCAAATTTACCTACTGTTGACACCCATTTGTTTTACCTGCACACATGAACATAGCTGCTCTGTAAATATATATATGGAAATATACATATAAAACACATTTTTTTCTGAACCATCAAGTTATATACATATCCCTTTTACATGTCTCTAACTACACCTATGTGTATTTCCTAAAAATAAAAATACTCTCACAGATAATCTTAGAATAGCTATCAATGTCAGTAAGTTAAACACAATACTTACAATACTTTAATCTACCAAACACATACCAACTTGGCCAAGTGATCACCCCCAGTAATACTCTTTACTGTATTTTCCTCTCTAATATGTGATACTGTCTAGAATCAGGCAATGCATTTAGCTGTGTCTCCTCAGTTTCCTTTAAATCTGGAACATTTCCATGGCCTCTGTCTTTATAACATTAGCATAAAAAATACAGCCCCTCCTACTTTTAAATAAATAAGATGTTCCCCATTTGCAGTTCAGTTTCCTCATGATTAGATTCAGACTATGTACTCATGGCTGAAAAACAAGATAAGTGATGTGTCCTCTGGGTACCACATCCAGAGGCCCACATGCCTACTGCTGATACTTATTTTGATCATGTGCTCAAGGTGCTATGACATCACCACAGTACAGAGTGAGTACTTCTCCCCCTTGCAACTAATATGCATAAATGGACACAAATTTAAAAACAGACATCCTGCTTCTCATTAAATAACCTCCTATAATTTAGCATCTAAACCAGGCATGGTGGCGCACCCCTGTAATCTCAGCAGTTGGGAAGATCGCCAGGAGTTCAAGGGCAGCCTGGGCTACATAGCGAGTTCAAGGCCAGTCTGAACTTAGTAGAGCAAGACCCTGTCAACCAAACCAAACCAAACCAAATCAAACCAAACCAAACCAAACCCCAGAAACAAAAATAAAACAAAAACAAAAAAAAAAAGTTAGCATCTACTGATTCCTGTTTGAACCAATTCTTATGGTTGCAAGGTAATCCCATGAATTATTCATGTAACTAATCATATAAATTTTAAAATTAGACTTCAACTACTGGCTATACCCCTAGATTCCTTAAGTATAAATGCTCAGTCTCCACTTTAGGAGCATTACAGTATAATGATTTGAATGTACAAGTCTAATAACTGGGGTACCTTCCACAAGAAAAAAATATACCTGAGACATGCCTTAAAGACTGGATTTTTTTTTTTTTTTTTTGACTGACTGACTGACTGTATTGGAAATTGAACCCAGGGCCTCACAGATACTAGGAAAGCACTCTACCACTGAGCCACATCCCCAAGCCCTTAAATTTTTTTTAAAAATTATTTTGGGTCAGGATCTTGCTAAATTGCCCAAGGATCTTGTCTAAGTTTGCTAAGGGGCTTCAAATCTGTGATCTACCTCAACCTTTCAAGTAGCCAAGATTACAGGCATCGATTAATATGCCTAGTTAAGAGTAGACAGATTTTAAAAAGCTAGTATGTAAGTGGGAAATCAGTCTACACACAGATCAATTCCATTAGGAAAGCTAAAAGAATGTGGTAAATCCTCTTTCGAATCAAAGACTCATCTGGCAAAATATCATACCCTATCTTCTCTATTTTATAAAATCACATTGTGACACAGTTTGCCTGAATTACACTGACTCTAGAACTATAGATATATGTTGCTGCCACTGAAATTAACTGTATTGTAATCATATTTAGATTCATAAAACTTTTCAAAGAAAATGCACTGTACACAGTTGTAATTTCTTGACTTCTCACCCAGACTTTCATATGTATGTCAGTCTTCCCACTTACTCTCTCAAAGATAGGGACTGGCCATTATAAAAGTTTCTTTCACCTGAATATGCCCCTCCAAAACTGAACATTGCAATCCAAAGGAGACATATATCATAGAAATTAGAAGTTTCACAAAGCATTCTATTTTAATACATATTGGTCTTCATCACTTTATTAGCTGATTTCAAAATTCATCAAAAAAAAAAAACCCAGTGGTGGTGGTGCAGCATTTAGGAGACTGAGGCAGGAGGAACACCACAAGGCTGAGGTCAGCCCAGGCTGCACTGAGTTCAAGACCAGCCTGGACTACATAGTGAGACCTTGTCTCAAAACAAACAAAAATAATCAATAAATTGTGCACATGACTTGATCCTGAAAACATTACCCTGGAACCCGGCACAAAATTCTTTGTTAGTTTCCCAGAAAAGCTGGGAACATTTTCACTCACTTCAGGTTAAATTAGAAAAATAAGAACATAGTGCATTAATTTTAAAATCTTTATTCTGAAATTATAATTTTTTGATCTTCAAATATCATTTCCTTTATAAAAGAATGTGTGAAAGTGAAGGTTAAGCTAACAATGATACACTTGTCTTCTAATGTTTTTTACTGGATCATGTAATCACCACTATGTGATTTCAAACACACATGAGAGTTTCAGCCTTCTAATGATTTATAATTTTGAAAATTATTAGGGGGGAAATAATTTTAATAATTTTAAGATCTGAATTACTTCTTCCTTACCACTACTTTTAAAAAGATATTGTGTGATTAGTGCCCTTCTAAGTGCTCCTATTAAGAGTTCAAGGGTGAACACCTTGGGCGAGGAATGAACGGAAACAAACACAGCTTTGGAGAGGAAACAGTATTAAGATTAGGCCTTGAAAGGTCGAGAATAGTCACAGGGATGAACAGGTGAAATCTGGAAAACAAGAAATAGGTCCTTTTAGCCAGAACATGTTAAAACAGAAAAAAGAGTTAACAAAGGATTTGAGCATGAAGCTAAGGTGTCATTAGGCAACGAACAGTGACCTAAAGCATGAAAGGCACAATCCAAGCACAGTTTGGGAAGATTTATTTGAGGGCCCTGTACAAAATAAATTGGACAAGTGGAGATCCTTGAGGCCATGCAATAATCCAGGTATGGGATAAGAAGTATCTGAACTATGATGGCAGAAAAGCAAAGTAAGGGAAGAGAAAAGGTGACAAGAATTGACAAGTCTTAGCAGAGATTTTGACACATAGGAAAAATGAATGGCAAGGAATCAGACAGTTCTCAGATGTCAAACTGGGTAATACAATCTTTTATGTAAACCAGAGTTAATACAAATATAACTTTATGGGGCATTTATAAAACGGTCAATCACCTTACATGACCCTGTGATTTCAAAAGCCACTGCATATATTCTTAACTGCTATTAGATTTCTTCTAAAGTGCACATAATACAGTGTTTTCCTTATCTAAACACTCAACAACCTATAGTTTAATTTTAATGTTTTTACTTTACAAAATGCTTGGCATTTTCCTAAAGAGAAAAAGTTGACTTCTCTATCAACAGAATGATTCTAGAATATCTGATTATTTGAGGATAATCATTTTATAAATAAAAACACCCAATTTAAAAAAGCAGCTCAGATTCAGATAGGTTACATCTGATATATCTGTGGGCTATGAGCAATCACTAAAGGGGTAGAGCAAAGAACACTGGACTCCACAAAAACCAAAGTTCAAATTTTAAAAAATGGTTGAAAAAAATCAGAATGCAAAATTATTTCTATAGTATGATTTCAACTATTACAAATCTAGAGCCAGGCGTGGTGACACATGCCTATAATCCCAGCACTTGGGAGGCTGAGGCAGGAGGATTGTTGCAAGTTCGAGGCCAACGTAGGTCACAAAGTTCGTTCAAGACTGGCCTGAACTCTATAGTGAGACCCTGTCTCAAAAAAAAAAAAAAAAAAATCTAGGGACAGGCAAAGACTGAAAACAAGTACATCTACATGGTAACATCAGTGGCATGCATACAGGCTAGAAAAGGTCAACTGTTTTTCTGGGATGGTTTAGATTTGAACATCCACCCACCTGACTCACATTCTCAAGGGTCAGTTGCCAGCTAATGGACTTTTGGGAAGCAAATGGATAAGGGCTCTAACTTCATCAAGTGGACCAACCCACTGATAAAATCGTAATTTGATGGTATTATTGGGAAGTGACAGAACTGGGAGGTGGGCTCAGATGGAGTAGATCATGCGGGTATGACCTTGAGAATGGTGATTCCCAGCCACTTCCTCTCTGGCTCCTTCCCTCTCCCCCTGTGTACTGGCCGCCAGGAGGTGAGCAGCTTTCCTCCATCACGCCTTTCTGCCATGATGTACTGTCTCACCTAAGGCCTATGGCACTGGAGCCAGCTCAGCACACACTGACACTGCTGAAGCCATGAACCAAAATAGATCTTTTCTTCCTTAATTTATTGATGTCAGATATTTTGTTACAGGAATGGGAAGCTAACATATTTTCTATTCTTTTGGGGGGTATCATTTTATTGTTTAAAACTACCATGTATTCAAACCCCACAAATTTAGTCTTCCTTCCAAAACAGAAAAAACCTGGATTCAGGTAATCTTAAAAAAATAAAACTCTCTGAAGTTGTTTCATCTATAAAAGGAAAAGCTATGGCCCAAGATTAGTATACAAATTAAAAGATAAAAGCTTTTTCTAAACTAAAAGGCAATTCGTAAAATTAAGGTATTATAATAGTCAAAGGCAGCTGGATCTATAGAGTAAGAGATAATATACACATAGAAATATACAATGGATTTCTAATTCCTCCACAATAAGATAATAGTTGCTGAAGGAGACTATTACTCTAAAAAAGACTTAAGACAGATTTTTTGTTGTTGTTTGTTTGTTTGAGACAAGGTCTTGCTCTGTAATTCAGGCTGGCCTTGAAGTCCCTATATAGCCCAGGCTGGCCTTGAATCCTCACAGCAATCCTCCTGCCTCAGCTTCCCAAGTACTAGGATTACAGGTGTGTGAGAATACACCACACTTGGCTAAAATAAAAGTATTTTTCTCAAATTTCTTATGAACCACTGAGTTTTACATGTTGCAGAAATGGACTTGCACACATTCATGATAGTACTTTTTCTAAATGTTCCTCGAACTTAAATGTAAGACAGAAAGAGACCTACTAACACTCCCAAGAGTCTTCACTGCCAAATACAAATGCTAGGCTATAGAAATAAATCTAGCAATCTCCCAATGTTCTCTCTCAGAAATTACTTGCTTGATGCACAGCATAGTACTCTAAACAGTGCTCCCTCTCTTTACCTTTATTCTGGTACTTATGCTTAATAATAAGCATCTTTAGATACCTACTTAAAATCAGGCAGTAAGCTCCTAAAAGGCAAGAAGTATGTCTCACAGAACAACTAAGCACAGTGCTGGGCCACACAACATGTTAGTTCACATACATATTGACAAATAGTTTGCTTATACATAGCTACCATAGTAACATTTAAAGAGTGTATAATGTTTATAACTTGAAACTATCTTGAGCCCTTTGAGGCAAACCAATAAATTGAATTTTTTGGGGGAGGCAGGAATCAAACTCAGGACCTTGTGCTTGCCAGGCAGGCGCTGTGCCACTGAGCTAAATCCCCGGCCCAAGAAATTAAAATTTAAGAAAAACCTCCCCAAATAATATGAGAAATATTTCATGTGCATAAATATTTAAAGTAAAACCAGCCAGACATAGTGGTTCATGCTAGTAATTCCAGCAATTGGAGAACCTGAGGCAGGGGGTTGGCCTGAGCCCAAGAGTTCCGGGACAGCCTAAGTAACACAATGAGACTCTGTCTCAAAAAATAAAATAAAACTTAAAAAATAAAAATCACAGCCAGGCATGGTGGTGCACGCCTGTCTGTAATCCCAGCACTTGGGAGGCTGAGGAAGGAGGATAGCTGCGAGTTCGAGACCAGCCTGGGCTACAAAGTGAGCTCAAGGCCAGCCTGAACTGCATGGCGAGACCCTGTCTCAAAAAGACTTAACTAACTAAATAAATAAAGAATCACATATAGTATCATTCTTTTAAGAATGCCAGACTATATATGTGATGAGAAATTATAGTTCTAAAACTGTGATATTTAAAAATTACTTTCTTAAAATATTTCATAAATTGATGCATACTGCTACAATGTGTTCATATTTACACTTTTACCAATAATGTTATGCTTCTTATGAACAGTACCCCTAGTTTCATTTATTATAATTTTTCTTGAAAAACCAAGGTTTTGAACTTTAACTTTTGAGGCAGAAAAAGTAAAAGATGACACAGTTAAGTATATATTTTCTTTAAAATGCAAACACTGACTTAACTAGTAGGCTAATTCCAAGATAAAAGTCTTAAAACTACACACCTTCATCCTGAAAAAAAGAGATGTTAAAAAGACGAAGCATGAAATTTTCCCAAAGCCCCGCCTTATGAAAATCAGTAAGCTGTATTGATAGTTCCTTCCCACCTTTGTACACAGACCTGGAATTTAAAATATATACTGGATAGTTGGGACATGGTGGTGCACACCTGTAATCCCAGCACTTGGGAGGCTGGGGAAGGAGGGGCACCCCAAGTTTGAGTCCCCAGCTTGGGCTACATAACGAGATCCCGTCTCAGAAAAAAACGAAATAAATAAACAAAATATATACTGTGTAGGTGTGTGTGTGTGCGTGTGTACTATGATTTGAAAGCAACACATCAAAATAATTTGGGGTAAGATTCCAAAAAGTGTTGGCAAAGTACTGCCTTTTTAAACTACCCTAGTTCGTGTACTAAAAAATAATATACCTAAGGGAAATTCCAGAGTACAAGCACTTGCCAGCCAAACTGCCTGAAATTTATCAGATGCAGACATTAAAAGCATTTTAGCTGTTTTTATCTAAAACAAAGATAATACAACAATATATTAATTTAAATATGGCGTTTATAAAAATGGCCAGTCATCTAACATTCCTCTCTATTTCAAAACGCAGTGCATAGTCTTGCCATTAGGTATTTTACAAAACACACACAACAGTTTACACCTGATCTAAACAGTTATTAACTGAGTGCAGTTTGAAATTTAAGTTTTTCTACTTTATAAGATGATTTACCACAGGACTCTTAAATGATCAGCTTTTCTAAACTTGTTTACAAAGCACTCAACTTTTCTGTTTATTAAAAAAATATAGTTTTCTGATAATTTTTCAAGAATCCATTTCGCATTTAAAAGGAGATATATACACATACTTCCTTGAGAATAAAGGCTTCCAATATTTGTTACTCCATAAGAACTTCAAATGTTTTGAATTCTTGTTTGGTTAAAAAAAGTTTAAACATCTACTAGAGTACAAGTGCTTGCCTTTATATTAATGGCTCTCTTGATGATAAAACAAAGATCAATGTAATTCTAAGCTCCAGGCTAATGAACTGCGGAGAACAGAAACAAGCAATTTGGCAAGAGCTGAGTAAAGAACACTGCTTAAAGGCTACCAGTAAAATACACCAGCACTATCCCTCCCCCATTTCCAACCCTTTAAGGTTTCAATTAAGATGGGGCCTAGTTTTACTCTTAAAAGGGGGGACAGAAAGAGAAAGCAGAGCTCCTGCTGAGAAGTATCTTCAGCAGCAGCAGTTCTACATATACTGCAGGAACCATTTCCTTCCCTCTCTGCTGACACAGGTTTCTCTCTATAGAGACAGGCGTATCTCTCCAGTTCCTGATCAACACCATTACCTAAAGGAAAGTTTCACTGCATACCACCCAAAAGACAGCATCAAAAGAGTTAAAAATAAAAATCCAAAATTAGGGTCAGCTTAATGTTCTGTTAAAATGAGATTTATTTTCCCAACTGCAATTGATTTTCATCTTTCAGTTTCTTTTAGAGGGACTAAGAAGGGATAAAGTTATTTAACAAGGCATATATATACTGCACATTATTTCAAAATGAACCTCAATGTTCCCATTGGTAAGGCTTTCAAAACACTCAAAATGAAGCTCCCACAAGCCCTCCACAATTCCTCAGAACCAACAAGAGAGATACAAACGGATAGAGAATTCATCACTCCTACAGATCGCGGAGCCAAAGCCATGCAGATTATCACAGCCTCCAAATATCGCCCCCAGAGACACCCCATTTTTGCTCTAGTAGATGATCACACCCACCCGCACTTAAAAGCGCACGTACAGGACAAGTATTTCGGTCCACAAGTATATGTACTAGCGAATAAAGCCAAACACGAGGCTGAAAAAGGACCAATGAAAAGTCAATGCCTCTCTAAAAGGAGTTCATGAATGAAACCACTTCACTATGTAAGGAATTATAAAACATCAAAGGTTAGATAATGGGCAACAGGTGTCTTCGGGGAGGAAAGGGTAACACTCAGTTGCCGCCTATTTTGGGATTTCCACTCTGAAACAATGAGTTTTTTTCTTCCCAAGAAAGCCAGGACCAAATCTACAGATCTATTTAATAACTATAATGAGCCCGTTGCTCTTCTACTTACTTTTTTACTTTAGACTTTAAAAGACCATCTAATCCCAACCTTGCGTGGCTAGATTTAAGTATGGCCTATGGCCAGATCATTCACTGATCTGTGATCATTAACCAGCTAAGGATTTATTATCAAGAAAGGCAAAAGAAAGGCATCTGAATACAAGCTACTTCCACATAAAATCCTCAAAATACAAACCCAACAGCAGTTATCACAGAACAGTATCAGCCAGAGCAGAAACTGTTTCTCTCACCACTGTAAGAGCTGAGCTCAATCTTTACAGTAACCAGATTCCAATGGCCTCAAAGAATAGTAATTCCAGACACAGGTTACAGAGCACCGAGTGTCAGACTGGAGTTCGGATTCCGCTGGCTAAGTACACATTTTACTACCTTTACTTGGGTGAAAGGGAACCCTGAACAGATACTTCAGCCTACTTAATAACCTCTTCTCTTTCTCCATTCCACAAAGACAACATATTCCAAAAATGGAGAATCCTTTCTTTCCCGACAGAGGCCCCCTTTCCTATGGATTCTTTGGGCAGGACTGCTTCTCCCCAGCACGCACGCTGCGCCAGAAAACACTTCTGCTTTCACTCTTAAAGAGGGTCCCCAACACACACGCACCTCTTCCTCTCCCGCACTAAGCAAACGATGCCTCTGCTTCGCTCCGACTGCAAACGTTCGGAGCAGTGGAGGGAAGCTGTCACGTCCTGAGGGACACTTAAAAGTCTCCAGGTTTCAGTGAAGATCGGGGGGCAGGGGTGCCCCCTCCCAGGATGGGGGTGTGCGCGGGGGGTGTCCCTACCCTAAAAGGGAGCCTCCGTGCGGGGAAGGGCTGTTCCCACCCTCAAGAGGTCGCTAAGCGGGAAGGAAGAATGTTGTAGACCGAAGAGAAGAGATTTGAACAAGGGGCGCCCCGACGTCGCAGGGACGGGGTGGGGGCGTGAGCGTTACACATTGGGTGCGCCAGCCGGTCGGGGTCTCGCACAGGGGACCCGGCCTGGGGGAGGGGCCCCCGAGAAGGGGGCGGGGGGGCCGGGCTGCGTGGGGG
>NW_004955441.1:9559736-9573100 GCF_000276665.1 Chinchilla lanigera | reverse complement strand
CCCCGCGCCCGCGCGCACGGTAGCCCCGCCCCGCGCACGCCGTCACGCTTCCGACCCCGCCCCCCACGTGACGCCGCGGAGGCGGGGCCTTTCCGGCTCCTCCCCTCCCCTTCCCTGGCTGGGTCTCCGCGTCCGCCTTCCCGGCGCTGGGCTGATCCCTGCGCTTGTGAGGTGGACCTTCTCCGGGCCCTGGACCTCGGTCCTGCGGCGCGATCGAAGTGGGTAGTGGTCAGGGGCGGTCTCCGGCCTGGGACAGCCCAGATGTATCGAGATATTCTCTCCCCTGGAATTCGCTGGGGAACCCTCAGAGCCCATAGTTACCTTGTATGTCCTGCAAGAACGCCGAAGAGGCAAAAAAGTTGAAAGGAGAAATGTTTTGCACCCCGGGCGAGGGATAAATTGGGGCGAGGCTTCTTAACCAGCTCGAGGCCACCCACCACTGTGACAGCCCAGGCCCCAGGACAGATCAGAAGAAAGGAATTTTAGTGCTGGACGAAACTCAAGAGTTCAATTTACCCAACCTCTTACTACGAGGAAGGACACAGAGCCTTAGAACGTGACCTGTCCAAGGTCGTGGAGCGTGGTGGAGGTTGAGCAAGAATCTAGGCTTCCTCACTCCCCGGTATTGTTCCTGCCAGAGGTGCAGAGCGATCTGGATATGACAGACCAAAGGTTACCTGCCAGGGAACTATAACAAAGGTTATTTCAAAAGAAGCCTGAAGTCTAGGTCCAAGTCCATGAACCTCACTAGGTGAGGGTCAAGTCACTCGTCTTAGCCTGACTTTTTTAATTTGCAGATTTGGGGGCTGGATGTATAACCAAAACATAAAAGTATATTGGGCCTCCATATTTCTCTTCACTTCCTTAAGCCTGTTCTTCCTTCCGCAGACCTTCTTATAGATTGTCAGGTCCCGTCTGGGACTTGGTCGTGAATATTAGAGAAGTAGTGAAAGAAGAGAACTGTAAGGTGCTCAGGAACTAAGCTGATTATACAGTAACAGAGTTAAGGGCAAATAAGCCACCCTAGCAGCGTTGCAGTAGACAGGGACAGATCGAAGCAGGAAGATAAAATGAGGCTACGGCTGTCTTGATCAGAGGGACATAGAGGAATTAAATGCTCCAAAGGATTGTTAAGCAATTTTGCACTACTCCGTTTGGCACCTCTTTTAAAAATCCTTAAGAATCTAAATGTTTGCGTTTCTTTTGTGGCTCTCAGACCTGTGTTTCTTCTGAATATTGTTTTCTGGGGAGATTGGTCATAAAGCTGCCAAGGTGAATTTAGGTTAGAGTTTAAGTGGTTTCCAAGCTTTCTCTTATCTTCAAAATTAAGTGATTTACCCAAAGTTTTCCTTGCAATGGACGTTCTTCTATCTGTAAGTTTCTATTCATCCTAACCACCTAATCTTTGAGAGGATTCTCAATTCGGACAGTTGTTCTGTCTGCATGTAACTGTATGTTCTAAATCTATTAAAAAAGTAAGAACTTGCATTGCTATACATAAATGTCTTCTTATAATATTGAGAACGTTTCATATTTGCAGGTCCTGAATCTTACCACTTGTGGATCCCTCAGAAGAAAAAAAATTAATACAGAAATTACAAATACAGCCGGGCGTAGTGGCACACACCTGTAATCCCAGCACTCGGGAGGCTGAGGCAGGAGGATCCTTGTGAGTTAGAGGCCAGCCTGGGCTATAAAGTGAGCTCAAGGCCAGCATGAACTGCATAGCAAGGCCCTGTCTCAAAAAGACAAATACAAATACAAAGTTAGGTTAAATACAGTTTTATTTGGACTCAGAAAATGAATCATAACAAATTACATATTTTAAGAAGCCTGTAAGTGCTATAAACATTATTAAATGAAAAAATGTAGGCTACAAGTATATGTAGTTCAGTGATAAAAGCATGTGCCTAGCATGCATGAGGCCGAAGCACCACACACATAATTTAATTAACTACCCAACTCACTTCTAGTATTTTCTTCCTAAATTTTTTACTTTATTTCTTCATATGATAATGATTTTCTTTTCTTAACTTGATTGCATGTATTGGGATACTGCATAACAGATTTTGTACCCAGATGGTTCATGTGTCTTATCCAATCTCAGCATGACAGCAAACCTATGAGATCACTGTTGCAAATATGACATTTTTTTAAATAAAATTTTAATTGAAAGGGCAGGAAGATAATTGTTTTTCCTCTAGCACAATAAGTAGACCGTTTTGGTTTCATTATTGATAGCTGTGTGATGCGTAAAACACAACTTCACACATATGGTACAGGGTGTTTATAGATTCATGCAGGCATTTTGATTAATTCTATGTCACGTAATTCTGATTAAAAAAGAAAAGAAAAATAAAATGTATAGTGCATTTAAAAGGATACATCCTGCACTATTGAGTATATGCCTGATATAACAGAGTGTGTTTGTGCTTGCCATCAATGAAAACCAGATCTCCACTTATAATGTATATGTCTGATGGCTGGAAGAATTCCCTCTAGACAAGCTTCTGGCTCCATACATTGCAATCCTTTCTTCCATACTACTTACATATTGCAGTGCCAGCCATATGTTCATATCAATTATAACCTCTGGCCCTGCACCACTGTGACAGGATACCAGGTGAGTCAGTGCAGTGGGCCAGGGAGTGTTCCCAGAATCTACTGCTAAACAAAGACAGGCAGCCATAACTTAATTAACTGGAAATGACCATAGTCCATGTAAATACACTCACTAAGCTTGAAATTGTGTATCCCCAACTCAAATTTCCCTTCACCAGATACCCAAAATATCCTGAATTACTCCAATAACTGCTGATGTAAAGGGAAGTGTGCCAAAGGGAAAACTGTAGTGAAAAGACACATTTTCCTAGACACACTTGGAAGAGACCCAAGCAAGTGGGGAGACTTAGAGTTTAAGTTTCATTAACTTCATGACAAATCTGACTTGTAGCAACTTTTATTTTCATAAAAGCAATCACATTCATCTTATCTAGCAAAACCAACCAAAAGCTTATTTAAGGAAAAAGAGATGAAAAGAATAATGCAATAAATGTTGGTTCAGAAAGCACAAATGAAATAGACTATGATAAATAGACAAAATATACCAGTCATTTTGCAGAGCAATTCTGGAATCCTGCTGGATTAGGTACTACCTTCTTCTCTTTCTCTTCCTCTTTCTCTTCCCCTTCCTCTTCTTCTTCTTCTTCCTCCTCCTCCTCCTCCTCCTCCTCCTCTAATTCCTCCTTCTCCTTTCAACGGGAATGACATGAAATAAAATTAATCACAATTCCTACAGCTGTAGTTTATGAAGGTTAGAGAAAGTACTTCACGTAGTTTTCTTCCCAAGGAATTCCCTTGTCCATTGTACTCCATGGCTCCTGGCTTTGCTGTTCTACAAAGTTCTTTTTTGTCCTTTATCACATTCTGTCCACAATCCACTGGCAAGGACATAGTCACATAACCACACTTAACTGCGGGGAAGGCTACAAAGTATTGTCTTACCGTGCATTGCGAAAGAAGAGAGAAACATTTGTGACAGCCGGGTGTCTCTGCCACACTCCCCTTCCTGGCACTCATTGGTTATGATTTTTCAATTCATTCATTTTATTAATTTTACTTGACTGTTATTTAGTAAGTGTAATGGTTGATACATTTTGTCAATTTAAGAAGTTTAGAAGTTTAACTAAGGGACTCAGCAGGGAGCTAGGGTCCTTATTTTGTAAACATCCTCATCCTGTGTAAGAGGAGGGCAGGGAGATGGTGTGAGTGCTACATACACCGGCCAGAGGGGGTGATAGCCTGCTTGTAGTATAAGGGACGAGAAGAGGCTTGCTCTTCCCCACTTTTGCTCTTGCTGCTTTTGCTGTCTTCTGCCACCTTGAACTGTTGCCCCTGTGCCATGCCACCCTGCCTTGGAGCCAGCTGATTGCTAACCGAGACCTCCACAAACTGTGAGCTACATAAACCTTTCCTTCCTTAATTTTGGGTATTGGGTATTTTGTCTCAGCAATGAGAGAAAAGTAACCAAGACAGTAACCAACCCATTAGACTGTAAATTCAAGGAGGACACTAGAACATAGGAAAGATAGGATAACACAGTGGTCAGGAGTACAGAGTCCAGACCAGGCAGGGTTGTGCACCCCGGGTATCCCAGTGCTCTGGGAGGCTAAGGCAGGAGGATGACAAGATCAAGCCCACCCTGGGCAACCTCGTAAGCTCCTGTCTCAATGACAGCTGGGCCTATAACTCAGTGAGAAGGCTCAGGTGGGGCGGGGTTGAGGGTTTCAAATGTATTAAAATAGTTACCAATTACTGAATGGTTATTGTATCTTAACAAAAGATTTCCTTCCGGATTATTTTTAATAGAGTCTTCATGGCCCCTTGATTTGAGCCCTTTTGGGCTAATTTAATAAGTCCTAATTTAATTTAGGCAAATATAAAATATGTACCAGTTTTCAGGAGTTAAATAGGGCTATATCAAATAATACAAATTTAGAATCTTGACTGTGACTCGTTACCTACCTCTCTGTGTGAGAATGAGAAAATGGGGAGGAATTTCACAGAATACTTGAGAAGACCCACAAGACTTACTGTCAAAACCTTGACCGTAACTTTTTAAGAAAAGCAAAAAGATGCTTACATTCAATGCATTATTTTACTCTCACTACCTAGATGACTTCAAGAAGCTGTTATTAACGCTTTTTGTCTTGCTACTTTTCTCTCAGGCACTTTAAAAGACATGTCAGGAAGCACGCTTATAACCCCAGTATTTAGGAGGCCAAGGCAAGAGAACTGCCAGGATTTTGAGGCCAGCCTGGGCTACACAGCGAGAAAAAACAAAACAAAGTAAAAAAAAAAATTGCTTTTCTTTTTAAAAAGTAGGCTGACTTTCAGTTCCTTTCATTATGTTGCTTAAATGTTGTTTTAAAAATGAAACCATATAGCCATGGACTTACGTAGGTTTTATGAACCTAGAGTCTACATAGCATAAAAGTGATAAGGAAAAAAAGTGTTTTACTTTGGCCTTCAAAATCAGAAATTAATAGTATCTGAAGTGGAAAAAAGGAACTCTGTTTTTATTTTGTTATGTTTGTCTGTTTGTTTTGGAGACGGGGGTTTCTCTGTAGTTCAGGCTGGTCTTGAACTTACTTGTGTAGCTCAGGCTGGCCTCAAACTCACAGAGATCCTCCTGCCTCAGCCTCCTGAGTGCTGGGATTACAGGTGTGAGCCCCACGCCCAGCTTTTGTTTTTTTAATATGTTTAACATAACTAGCATATGAAAGAGTTCCAAAATCTGTAACAGGCTAAATGGCAGTGTTGGTCTTTTAACCATGAAGTATGCCTGGGGATAGTTTCAAAGTTATTGCAAGAGAAGAAAGAGTGTGGGAGGATACACCCCAAGACTTTACAAGATAGCTGTCTCTGGGAAATGAAATTATGTGGGGGAAGAGGAAGACAGAAACATGGTATTTCATTTTCCTATTATTTTGATCATATAAATATGTTTTTCTCAAACCATTAAAAAGACAAAAACAAAAAATTAGTCAGTGTGTATTAATTCACACACCAAGAAACTATCAGCTGAGACTGGTTTAAAATATCATACTTATTAAATGACTTTAACCGATCTTGGCATGATTGTTATCTTACACCTCAGGCTTTCCAGCCTGACTTCAGAAAAGAAGCAATTAGCGGCGCTGTGAATTCTTGCTGAGAGCTCATGAGACTGAAATCCATCCTGAGGGATCACCAGCCAGGGCTCATTTAGAGGATTCATTGCAGGGATACGTGAGTGGTTGAATGGGCAACAAGTGAGGTTAAGTTTGGTAGCTCTGATGGTGCCATCCATGCCTAGCAGAGGGAAGAGAACCAGCCTGGGCTAAGTTCTTCTAGTGCTGACCCAAACTTTATGCCGTGAACAGGGATTTAAACTTGTTGCAATTGTAGAACCAACTTTTTTTTTTTTTTTTTGAGACAAGATCTCGCTATGTAGTTCAGGCTGGCCTTGAGCTCACTTTGTAACCCTGGCTGATCTCGAACTCACAATGACCCTCCTGTCTCAGCCTCCCAAGCGCTGGGATTGCAGGCGTGTGCCACCACGCCCAGCATGGAACCAACTTTCAAATGTCTTTTTATGTGTTTGAGTGTCACCACATTTACTAGATGCTGGCCAAGCTTTGGAGATAATAGCTACTAATTTTCATGTGTCTGTCATGAGGATATACAGTACTTTCCCTCTATGACGAATTCACAGCAGCTTCTTACAGAATTGAAATTCTGCAGGGAGATAATTTTAAATAGAAATGTTAGAATAGAAAAGAGCCAATCAGGGAAATTCAGTTCTCAAAATTAATAACAGGGGAGGTTCTCTACTTGCAAATAAAAATATTTCCAAAAGGTTATTTATCAGTTTTTGAAACTAGGAACAATGCTTTCAATGCTGGTCGGATTAAAAAGACAAAAAAGAGCCCCTGAAACATGTAGCACGCTGCTCCTAACATGCCTGTGTTGAAACCATAGTGATGACAGCCTTGTTTGAAATTTTGAACCAGACAGGTCTGAAATTGAACAGTGTCCGTTATGAGCATCTGTGGGTTGATGTCGCAACCTAAATACAACTTATAACATCTTTCAGCTTTCAGAGCACTGACTTAGAAATGCCCTGAGAGATCGATTTTATTATCCCCACTTTTCAGACCTAGAACGTGACTCTAAAGAGCATGTGACTAGAACAGGGGAAATCAAATTTACATCCAAATCAGTCTCCTGCGAGAATCCCTTTCCATGGCTCCAGTTTGCTTTTTGGTCTGCGGTGGAGATCTTTGAACCATGCTCCGTGCCTATCGGTGAAGCAGTTTTAGCAGCTTTTGGAAGATGAACCTGTGGGTGGATTAACTGGAAGAGCTACTAGAACTTCAGGGACCTAATTAGACCCAATTAGAAAACAGTGGTAATATGGCAGCACCGGTAGAAAGGTCCATGAAGGAAATAGTGTGAGGGCCCTGGGAATGTAGCTCATTGGTAGAGTACTGAGGAGGAGGCCTCAGGTCAGTTCCCAGCACTGAAAACACACACACACACACACACACACACACACACACACACACACACACACTATGTGTGTGTAAAGGAAAATGAATTAACAAAACCAAAACTCTTGGAGATCCAAGTGACCCTTTGCCTCCAAGAAAGAGGAAGGAAGAAAAAAAGGTTATCCAGGTTTAGCTCCTCATAATGGAGAAAATGACAGCAGCATTAAACAAAAATAGGAAGTTAAAGAAATGATGTAAGTGGAGAAAATATATATAATGATTAATTGCCTTTTTTGGGATGCTGAAGGGAATCAGAGGTCATTTTCTCCTTCTCTCTCTCTTTTTTTTTTTTTGTCTTTTTGAGACAGGGTCTTGCTATGAGGTTCAGGCTGTTCTCTAACTTGCAGTGATCCTCCTGCATCAGCCTCCCAAGTGCTGGGATGGCAGGCATGCACCACCATGCCCGGCTCAGAGGTCATTTTTGACAGCTGGGGACTGGACACATTACCATCTAGGTCTTTTAGTGGGTGAGGGGGCAACATAATAAAAACTAGCAGTCAGAGTGTGGCATGGTGGTGCATGCTCATAATCCCAGCACTTGGGAGGCTGAGGCAGGAGGATCACAGTTCAAGGACAGTCTGAATGAGTTAGTGGTTTAGTGGGAACTGGTCTAAAGATAAAAAATTAGGGGCTGGGGATTTAGTTCAGCGGCACAGCGCCTGCCTGGCAAGCGCAAGGTTGTGAGTTCGATTCCTGGTACCAGAAAAAAAATAAAAAATTAAAAATTAAAAAGGGTTGGGGGTGTAGCTTAGTGCAAAGGCCCTGGGTTTGATGCCCAGTACCGCCAAAACAAAACAACAACAAAAACCTGACAGTCAGGACCTCTCTTAAAAGGGAGCTGAGATACTGAAGAGTAGCACTGATCACAGCAGAGTTAGTGGATGGGGAGGCTAAAAAGGGAACAGCCAGTTCCAGGGCAGTGACCTCACCAAGGTCTTGGTGGGTGAACTGGGCCAGAGTCTCTATGCCCTAGACTGCTTGGGTTTTTGCTGGTTTCCTCTGCCTGATCGTCTGGCTTTCTTGCTGACTGAGTGGGCTACTTGATATCTTCCCGGAGAATTCATTTTCTGCTTCAGTTAGCCAGAGTGAGTTTCTGTTTTTTCGCAGTCAAGAACCCTGAGTAGAAATGCTGCTTTCAGTTTTAAATAGATGGTGCTTGGTATTCTAACCAGATGCCCACATAGAAACTTGTAGTACATAGGTTGAATTATGGGATTAGTTTAAGCGAGGGTTGGATGTGGGAGTATAGATTCAAAAGACTTCTAGAAGAATTGATTTAAGTTACAAGAAATCATCAAGGGGGGGGCTTGGGATTTAGCTCAGCAGCACAGCGCCTGCCTAGCAAGTGCAAAGTCATGAGTTCGATTCCCAGTACCGGAAAACAAACAAACAAAAAAAAGAAATCATAAAGGGAAGAACATGAAACAAAAAATAGGGAAGGGAAGAACATAGAAATAAGCAGAAGGTAGGATTTGAGGGGACTGCCAAGCAGATTTAGGAGGCAAGAGAATGAGGCAGGTAAAAAACAAAAACAGTTAACAAGAGACAAATAATGTTAGTGCCATATCACAGAGCCAAAGGGAGCCAGACATTTTAAAAATGATGAAAGTTAGGTACTATTAAGTGCTACAGAGGGCCTGGGTATATAGTTCAGCGGCACACCACCTTGCTTGGCAAGTGCAAGGTCCTAAGTTCGATTCCCGGTACCAAAAAAAAAAAAGCTCCAGTGTCCAGAAAAATGAGAACTGTATTTGCTCCTTCCACTTTGACACTACTCTTTCCATTTTTATCTGTCAGTAATCTGGTTTCTTCCTACATTATCATGATAAAACAATGATCTCCTCCAAAGAGGAGGCCAGTGATCTCATCACTAAATCTAGTACGAGAAAATACAGGCTACAGTTTTTAAAAGTTTGGAAGGATTTTGTTTTGTTCACTGCTGTATTTTCTGTTCCTAGAAAAGTACCTGGCACATGGGGTGTTCAATCACTGTTTTTTAACTGAATGAATAGGAAGAGCAGAAGTAAGATATTACTTGAGCTAAAGTATGGTCAAGGGGCACATTTTTAGAATTGAGAGTATCCAAGTGTGCTTGCTAAAAGGGATACCAAGTTCTCTATCTCTATCTCACCTCCATAGGCAAATGTATTGGGCAGTTTTTCTGTCACTGTGACAAAATACCTGGGAAAACTAAATCTTTTTTGCTTTAAATTGATCTCCTCAAGTGTTTTGTCATGGCACTGGAAAGCTGACTAACACAATCCCCTAGGGGAGGTAAGATTTATTTTGCCTGATGGTTTCAGAGGGTTCAGTACATGGTTAATGGCTCTGTTGTTTCAGGTCTGTGGTGAGGCAGAGCATCATAGTGGAGGACATGGCAGAGCAAAGTTGTTCCTTTCATGGTGGCCAGGACCGAAAAAGAGACAGGAAGGGACTGTGGATAAAATATACCATCAAGGCACTCCTCCCAGTAACCTACTTCATCAAACTGTGCCCTATCTCCTAAAGTTTTCACCACCTCCAAATAGCCCATTAAACTGTGAATCCCTCAATGGATTAATCCGCTGGTGAGGTGAAAGTCCACATGATCCATTTACCTCCTGAAGGTCCCATCTCTGAACATGGCTGTGGAAACCAAGCAAGCCTTCAACACATGAGTTTTGGGGGTATATTCCACATTAAAATGGTAATATAATAGTGAGAGAACATGATTTCCCAGACTTTTCACTGTTTGCATCTAAATGACTTTTTTCTATTTTTTTTTTTTTTCTCTGGTACCGGGAACCGAACTCACGACCTTGCGCTTGCCAGGCAGGCGCTTTTGCCGCTGAGCTAAATCCCCAGCCCCCGACTTTTTTCTATTTATATATTATTATTATTACTTCTCTGTTTAGCTTTTTTTGTACTATAAGCTAATATAATTGCCATTTGCCTGATAATAATTTCTCATTAGTATTTGTATTTTATTCTTCCCTTAAAATTCTATTTCTTCTATCAATTTGTGTCCTGCAGAGAGCTGAGTAAAATATTCCTCATTAATATATATTTTGTCCCATACTATAAGACTGAATTGTTGTGGATGGTGTGGTAAAACAAAATCTGATTAATTAGAAGCCAAATTTTAGGTATACCATTCAATAATATCTCAGTTCCTGGAAAATTCATTAGTCTATGGTCCTTTGTAACACCAAATTTTAAATCCAATAACCAAATGAGAACAACAGTTTCAAAACATGGAAAAGAAGTCCTATAAAGACATAAAATTATCTGATTTAAATAATAGCTATAACATATTTTGTTTCATTTTTAATCTCTCTCCAAGTGTCAGAAATCTGTAAGTAAAGAAGAGCATTTAAAAATAAATTTTAACTAGAAATGTAAGAAATCACAAATAGTTTTCAAGAGCAATAAAACACGTGGACTATGATAAGAGGGTTAAATAACTAGAGGTCCTCATTCTTAGTTTATGGTCTTTCATTGGTGTAATTAAAGCATATAAAGTTTTCTAAAAGGATTTAAGAAGCAGCTTCATTTTGCTTGCAGATTTCAGGGAGATGATCTTCTAGTGCCTATCATAGGTTCATCAGAGCAGTCAGCTATGACTTCAGGGTTCTTATGGGTATAACTGTTAATCTGCTTTTTAGCAGTCTGAAATTATATTTAGAAAAACAGGGGAAAAATGTAAAATGAATAATTAGCTTTTGATTTGGCCATTCTTTTTGTTCCTCTTAAAAGTAACTGTATGGGGGCTGGGGATAGAGCTCAGTGGCACAAGTGCCTGCCTGGCAAGTGCAAGGTCCTGAGTTTGATTCCCAGAACCAAAAAAACAAAAAACAAAAAACAAAGAAACTATATGTATATGCCCATGCAAATAGAAAGTGTGTGTGTTGTGTGTGCGTGAGACCAGATATATAGTCAAAAGCTTTTTATATTAACTTCTTCCCAGCCTAAAACTGCTTGGCCCACACTAAGTTCTTTTTTTTTGTTTGTTTGTTTTTTCAGGTACCAGGAATTGAACTCATGACCTCACGCTTGCCAGGCAGGCGCTGTGCCACTGAGCTAAATCCCTAGCCCCTCACACTAAGTTCTTGATCACAATGTGAAGGGTCTGTAACAGCAGGAGGTTTCCACTTGCACTAAGACCATGGTATAATCATGAAGAGTCTTCCCAGTTAAAGGAGGGATTTTTTTTTTTTTCATTCTTAGGTACCTGGGAGACTTGTATCTAACTAAATGATTATTTTTCAAATAAGATTTTCCTTTAATTTAAACTGTGATGGTGGAAGAATTGAGAGGATCTATGAATTGAATGCTTCTCCAAACATTAAGTGTGTAGAAAGTCATCTCAGAAATGAAACTACTGTTCCAAACTGGAAGGATTTTGAGCCAGCCTATCTGTGAAGTGAGACTTGACCCATGTACAGATGATCCACAGTAAAAATGGGATGTTCTCAACTCTTCCTGTCGAAGAGCCCCAAATCCTCTGTGGAAAAGCAACTTCCTGTCAGTGTAGGGCAGTTGCTGGTCTCATTCATCCAGAATTCTGTACAAAACCACACCACGGGTTAAGAAATGTAGGCACACAAAGGACATGAGAAATAAGAGAAATACAAATCACCAGTAATTATGTATAAGAACAAGACTATTTAAAAAGTAGCACACCGATACAAAAACCTGTTTGTGGATGTTTACAGCAACCTTGTTCGAAATTGCCTAAACTTGGAAGCAGCTGAGTCTCTTTAGCAGATGAATGGATAAGTAAAATGTGGTACAGCCAGACAATGGGATAGTCAGTGCTAAAAAGGAAATGAACTAGCAAACCATGAAAAGATATGGAGGAATTTTTAATGGACTATTAATACAAAAGAATCCAATTTTAATATGCTATGCACTACACAATTCCAACTATGTCACACTCTGGAAAAGGCAAAAGTATACAGGACAGTAAAAGGATCAGTGCTTGTTATTTATTTATTTATTTATTTATTTATTTATTTATTTATTTATTTGGTCTTTTTGAGACAGGGTCTTGCTATGCAGTTCAGGCTGGCCTTGAGCTCACTTTGTAGCTTAGTTTGGTCTCGAACTTGCAAGAATCCTCCTGCCTCAGCCTTCCGAGTGCTGGGATTGCAGGCGTGCACCACCATGCTCAGCTTTTAGTTCTTGTCAGAAATTAGTGGAGAAGCAGGTACTAAAAGGCAACGCACATAGGATTTTTAATACAGTAAAAATCCTTCAAATGGTACTATAATGATGGCTAGGGCTCATTTTAAGTTTGTCCAGTGTATACTACATACTTACTATGAAGAGGCAGATAAGCAGGACTCTTTTCTGTTGTAATTCTTGTTTGTTTCCCTTTTTTGAGACAGGTTCTTGCTATGTAGTTCAGGTTGGCCTTAGACTCACTATGTAGCCTAGGGTAGCCTCAAACTCATGGCAATCCTCCTGTCTCAGCCTCCCCAGTGCTGGGATTATAGCTGTGTGCCATTACATTCAGCTAAATAGGACCCTCTTAAACATTAAATAGGTGTGTAAAATGTTCAACATTTCTAGAGCGTAAGTTAGTACTGTTTATTAAAAATATGACTACCTTTAGCCGGGTGGGGTGGTGCATGCTTGTAATCCCAGCACTCAAGAGGCTGAGGCAGGAGGATTGCTGCAAGTTTGAGGCCAGCCTGGGCTACAAAATAAGCTCAAGGTTGGCCTGAACTACATAGCAAGACCCTGTTTCCAAAAAAAAAAAAAAATATATGACTACCCTTAAGTCAGTATCTTCACATCAAGGAATAAGCTCAAAGGAAATAGGGCTGTATAAAAATATTTATCTACTAGTAAGTCTCCTCAAAAAATTGTTTTTGATGGTGCAACCAGAAGGTCATGGGTAGTTAATTATATTGTATCTATAGGTTGGAATATTACACAGCTATACAAATCGTACTGTAAAAAATGTTTAATGAGGTGAGAAAATGTTTCCATTTTATTAAGTGAAAAAAGGAGATTACAAAGAAGGATACACTGGAGACATTTCTAAGAAAATGAATGCATCCTGAATCCATACTCTTCAGTGGAATAAATCGGACACATATGTGTAAATACCGAATTTTTTCTCTGCTGTGAGAAACCAAAAGTGTAAATAAGGACCAAAATGTATAACAGGTATTGTGAAATAGGAGGAAATTTTTCAAATGGGGAGGGGAACAAGGAAGAGGGGAGGGGGAAAGGAAACAAAGGAAAAGTAAAAAAAATAAAGTAAAAAGAAGGAGGGCAGGC
>NW_004955441.1:9530029-9558701 GCF_000276665.1 Chinchilla lanigera | reverse complement strand
CAGATATTTTCCCCACACTTCCTCCATTTGGGAGCAGGGTCAACAACAGGGTAGAAGGGGGCTGGGGATTTAGCTTAGCGGCAAAAGCGCCTGCCTGGCAAGTGCAAGGTCGTGGGTTCGGTTCCTGGTACCGGAGAAAAACAAAACAAAACAAAACAATAGGGTAGAAGTTTCAGTTGGGACTGTGCTCTACACACTGCTGCCCGGGCACGGGCGACTCCAGGCACTGAGGTCTCTGAGCCGCTCAGCTGAAGTGAGAGACAACCAGGACAGCTTGTGAGTGTGAGGACAGCCCGGAAGTGCCTCTTGCTCTGGGGCACATCATTAGCTCGGTGTGGTCCTATAAATGGTTCCCACACTCCCTTCATATTTTCCTTTGATATTCCTCAGGATGACATTTGTTCTTTAAAAGGTGGAAATAGTGAGAATGTTGGTTCTGCGTTCCTGTTCCACTGCCATTTAGTAAAAAGTCATGGTCACTGTATTGTTGTGTAAGTCATAGTAGTCAGTTATCCAGAGCCAGGGTGCCTATGTGTAGGTGTAAACGTGTGAGAGTTGTGAGAGTTGGAGAAAAGGATTCCCTTCAATCATGCTGCCTGTTATAGTTTGTGTCTAGATGTCCCCCCAAAGCCTCATGCAGTCATGTGGGTCGGGGGAGCTTTTCAGAGGGGGCTGAATCTAGATTTTGGGGTGGATTCATGGTCCAGCGGTGGGATTAAGGGTGTAAGTGCTACACCTGCCCTAGGGCAAGTAGCCTGCATACAATATAAGGGATGGAAGGAGTCTTACCTCTCGCTTGTTGCTTTTGCTGGTTTCCAGTACCATGAACTGTTATCCCTCTGCCACGCACCACCCTGCCTCAGCGCCAGCCAATTCTGGACTGAAACCTCTACAGACTTCGAGCTAAATAAACCTTTCCTCCCTTAATGGTGGGATTTGGGTCTCAGCACCAAGAAAAGTAACTACGACACTGCCAAAAGATGGATTATTTCATTTTGCCTTCCAAGTAGAAATGGTAAAATGAAGAATAAAGTCCCTCTGAGGGCAGCCAGCGAGCTCTCTGTGCAGGAATACTGGAGCTTTTCCATAGCCCCAATTACTAAATTAAGACTCTTGTGAAAGTAAATAAAAGCAGCTGTTTCGACACATAAATTGAGACATTTTGCTTTTGTGTGGGATGAGGTCTTGCTGTGTTAGCCAAGTTGCTCTCCAGCTCCTAGGCTCAACTGATCCTCCTGTCTCAGCTTCACAAGTAGCTAAACCTACAGGTGTGCACCACTGCACAGGGGAGACATGTCTGCCTGTGAAACTCCTTAGTAATTTCTGTTGTTTTTGTTTTTGTTTTTTGCCTTTTTGAGACAGGGTCTCGCTATGCAGTTCAGGCTGGCCTTGAACTCACTTTGTAGCCCAGGCTGGTCTCAGACTCGCAAGGATCCTCCTGCCTCAGCCTCCCGAGTGCTAGGATTACAGGCGTGCGCCACCATACCCAGCATCCCTTAGTAATTTAAACACCTTCCTGTGTCCATCATTTTCGCCTCTTTAACTGAGCACAGCCCATTCCTTAAATGTGCAAGTAACTTTATTTATTTATTTATTTATTTTTGGTTTTTCTCCGGTACCGGGAACCGAACTCACGACCTTGCGCTTGCCAGGCAGGCGCTTTTGCCGCTGAGCTAAATCCCCAGCCCCGCAAGTAACTTTATAAAGATGTGGGAAAACATACACCTGTATAATTCCAAGGTGGAGCTTTTAAAAGTGTACAACTTAATAGTTTTTAAAATGTATTTGTAGGTGTACATCATCTACAAATTCTAATTTGTACTATCTAATTCAAGAACATTTTCATACACACACACACACACACACACACACACACACACACACACACTCACACACCACTGCTATCCCTACTACCACCATCACCACCCAAAGAAATTCTGGGCTCAGTTAGCCATCATTCCCTGTTCTCCAGTCTGCCCGGCTCCTGTCATCTGCTAATTCATTTTCTGTCTCTATGGATTTGACTGTTTTGGACACTGACTATTTTGGACATGTCATACAAATGGAATCAGTCGTACAATAGATGGCTTTCTGTGTTCACCTTCTTTCATTTAGCATTGCATTTTTGAGTTTTATCCATTTTTCACTAGGTACTAGAACTTAACTTTCTTTTTAATAACCAAGTAATATTCTATTGTATTTTGTTCATCCAGTCATCAGTTTCTGTACATTTGAGTTATTTCCATTTTTTCCTATTATGAATAATGCTGCTATGAACACCGGTGAGGTTTAGCTATTTTTGCTTGCCTATTGAATAATGCTTCCCCTCCATTTGTCTTTATTTAGGCTGCAAGTATCAGTCACTCATTCCATTTCATTCAAGTATAAGAACCTTTTTTTTTTTTTTTTTTTTGGTACCGGGAATCAAACTCAGGACCTTGCGCTTGCTAGGCAGTCACTTGTGCCTCTGAGCTATATACCCTGCACAAGTATAAGAACCTTAAGAAAAGTACATGATAAAATAATAGAAGCTTCAGAAATCCAAGAACAGGGAGCATAATGAGTTGACTTCAGAGAAAGTAGTACTGAAAGCTAGCTCTCAGTTTGAGGTGGCTGTAGGAACCTCGTCAATTAGAAATTCAGAGATCTTCACTATTTCACCATTATAAGTATAGCTCAGTGATAATCCTTTCTGCTTCACTATTAGCTGGCAATTTCTCCCTGCTTTCATGTCAGAGAAAGAGAGACTGACTCTGATTGGCCCAGTGAATCTTTATATATGGCTATGGGTCTTAGGAATCTAGCCAATCTATGGATTGGTTGCCCTTGAATCAGTGGCCCAACTTTGGTCCCATCAACTAGGAAATCAGGGACCAGGATCACATGGTACAAAACATGGCTCCTGGGTCTATTTCGTTAGCAGGGCCCAGGAGTTACTTTAGCTGCCACTAGATGATATTGCTAGATGATACTAGGACAGAAGGACATGATGATTGATTTTTTTCAATAAAAAAAAGCTTAGTGATTAATTTTACATAGTACTTCTGGGGATTAAACCCAGAACCTATGTATGCTGGGCAGATGTTCTACCACTGAGTTCCGTACCCAGCACTGCTTGCCAGCTTAATGAAAAATAGATCACCTCTTTGGCAATCAACTTCTGTCTTGGGTTTTAACCGTTCTGCAAAGCTATAGTTTCCCGAATTCAGGTTTATGCACTGTGATGAAGGATAAGACAAGCTCTTGGTCTCATCCAACGCAGCCTTCTTATTCCTCAGCTACCTCCCTCTGAGAGGAGCTGGATTACACATAGGTAGGCAAGGCAGTTTGTCTGCTTGGATGGTGTGAACAGCAAAGGAGCAGAAGAGAGTCCTGAGAAGGCCCCGTTCTCTCTTCCTGTCAGGGCCTTCCCGCAAATCCTCGCTTATCTATCACCCTATCTCCTAAAATCCAGAGGGCTAGAGCCACCTCAAAGTCTCATAGAATACAAAAAATTGTTTAAAATTTCCAAGTCTGCTTTCAGCATGTCACAGCTGAAACAAGACAGGAAGCTCCTTGAGCAGAAAGTAAAGCTTCAGGAAGATTGGCCTGGGTGGAAGATTGCCCTTAGGTACGTTCTGTAAGAGTGTAAGTGAGACATAGACAATAATTTATAAATGGAAGAGTGTAGGTTTTAGTATGTTAGAATGAGAAAGTAACTTTTGAAATGAAAATTTAATTCTTAGTACAAGAACTTTCCAGAATATTAGATTTGTATGCATATACACATATCCATTAACAAAACAAAATAAACATT
The DNA here is from genome assembly GCF_000276665.1 of Chinchilla lanigera. Classification (NCBI taxonomy): domain Eukaryota; kingdom Metazoa; phylum Chordata; class Mammalia; order Rodentia; family Chinchillidae; genus Chinchilla; species Chinchilla lanigera. The sequence continues at coordinate 9,554,905 of NW_004955441.1, read as the reverse complement.
TTTAAAAACCCATTGAGTCTCATAAGTCTTCCATTTGGAAAGATATACTGATTTCTAAAGAGGATAGGCCCCTAGTTTGCTCTACTTTTAATTTTTGTTCCTTTGATATTTAAAAAAAAATGCTTCCCTGTGGCTAATGTCAAGCGTGCATTTGCCAGATTTGTCTGAACACACTCCAAAAGAAATATCTCGTTCATATCTTTGAAGAAAAAAAGCATCTAGTGCACATGACTAAAAGCTAACGTAGCTTGAGGGTAGGAATGGGAACGGTGATAAGGAACAGAAGAGGGAGAGTTTCATATTTTACTAGCAAACTTTTGAGCAGACTTTCTGGACCTTAACATTTTAGGAATTTGAATTGGCCAAGTCGGTAGAGAAAGACTCATACGTGGCAGGAATTAGAAAAAGGAAAGGTTATTACCATGAGTTTTGTACTACCTGATTATCCACGCATTGTTCCAGAGCCAGGTACAACATACATATGCTTGTGTATTTCAAGGCTGTCTGCTGCCCTGCACTGGGAACTTGCTCAGCAGGCCAGCCTGGCATGGAGATGTAAAAGCCCAGACCTCGGGCCTGAGAGCTTCCTCAATGCTGGCTATTGTCACAATCAGGCCTTAGATAGTTTTATTCTCGGCAGCTTCAGGAGTCAAGTCTGAGTTAGCAGTCGTGCTGTCCTTTGGATTCCTTGTGTTGTCCAAGTATATTCTGCAGAGGCTGACTTCTCCTTCACAGTATGCGTGTAAAATGTAACAGGATAGGGCTTAAGACTTTAATGAAAGCCACATATTTTAAGACAGAGAAGAGGAGGAAAAGGCTGTAGAGGTTACGAACATGCACATGGGACCCAGAATGCCTGAGCTGGAATCCTCACCCTCTCCTTCCTGGCTGTGTGACTCTGGCCAACTTAGTTAACTGCTCTGTGCCTTGGTTTCCCTACCTGTAAAGATAGGGATAAAAGGTGGGCATCTGCCATCCCAGAGGATGAGGCTGAGCTAAGAGGATCCAGCCTGGGTAATTTAGCAAAGCAAAATTCTGTGGCGGGCTGAGGGATAGAGCTCAGTGGTAGAATGCTTATCTGGCATGTGGGAAGTCCTAGCCTCCGTCCTCAGCACCGAAAAAGAGAAGTAAGTAACTCTTACTTTCAGAGTGTTATTGTAGGTACTGAACGAGTTACATTTGTAAACCTATTAGGGCATTGTCTAACACGTATGGGGTGTGATCGAAAAATACAGTCAGTGTTTACGTTTTTAAGTGTAGTACTATAAAAGACACATTGGCATTAATTCTCCCTCAAAATTCTCCTCCTCACTTCAGACACACTTACCCCATCAGTTCTGGACGTTCCCTTTCCTAAGTGCCTTTAGTCACACTGTCACGGCTGCCGCCATGTCCTGAATCCATCCAAAACCTTTTCCTTGCTTGGTCATTTTGGCTTTGGGGAAGAGCCAGAAGTCAGACAGTGCCAGATCCAGTGAATAAGGTGGATGAGGACGCACTGTAATGTTTTTATGAACCTGCCTTTCTCCTGGATGGCCCTTGGCAGGACGTTCACCGTAGTTTTTAATGATACATCCCGGCAGTATAATTCCAGTTGGGTACAAATAAAACTGTGTATGCACAAAGGTAAAACATATAAAACAAGGCCCAAAGACACAGCACTAATAGTTAACCTCTAAAAAGGGAAGTGAGGCGTAGTGGGGTCAGGTGGTAGTAGGTGCCTAAGGAGAAGGGGCACTTTCACTTTTTAGAATGTATGTGTACCTTCTTTGAATTCCTTGGCACAATGCCAATGTATAGTCATATTTTGCTTCTAGAATTAAAAATAACTGTCAAATAAATGAACTTTTTTCTTACCTAACAAACACCTATGAGGGACTTACTTGATGCCAGGCAGTGTTCCCTAGCGTTTTACAAAGATTCAGGAACTAAATCCTCTCAAAAATCTCCAGTTTGCAGATGAGGAAACTGAAGTGCTTATCTCATGCTTAGTAAGAGACAGGTTGGGACCGGGACTGAGGGAGTCTATTATACCATACACATGTGAGCTGAGCCCTGACCCAGTGGTCATCTCACATTTTTAAAGACTGACCAGATCATGAGAACACCACTTAATCTGGTGGTTAGAAATATAGGTTCTAGAATCACGGAAACACAGGCATGAATTCCATCTCTGCTAGTTACAGTACTAGTTATGTGTTCTTGGGCCAGTTGCTTATCAGTTTTGGTATGAGGATTCTCCAGTGTAAAAAATGGAAAAAGAATAGTCACTATCTCGGAAGGGCTTATGAAAATTTTAAAATGTGAGTATGCTTAAAGTACTTGACCCAAAAGCCGGGCGTTGCGGCGCATGCCTGTAATCCCAGAACTCGGGAGGCTGAGGCAGGATTATTGTGAGTTCAAGACCAGCCTGGGCTACAAAGTAAGCTCAAAGCCAGCCTGAACTCCATAGCGAGCCCTGTCTCAAAAAGACAAAGTAAATAAATAAATAAAATAAAGCACTTGGCACAGAACCTGGCACATAGCAAGAAATAAATCAGTGTAAATTATTGCCTTTACAATGATCGGTTTATAATGTAGTCTTTCTCTTCTCATTTTCCCTTAACACCGGGAATAGGTTTTTTTTTTCTACTTTTATTTGGGATGCAAAGACACATATTTTTGATCTAACAGTTCTACTAGAAGGAGGCCGACTTCGAGGCCAGCCTGGGCTGCAAAGTGAGCTCAAGGCCATTCTGAATTGCATAGCAAGACCCTGTCTCAAAAAGACAACAAAAAAAACAAAAACAAAAAAACACCAAAAAACACCAAAATTACTATAAGGAATTTATGCCTTGATGTACTTGTAAAGACTTCATCAAGGTACAGTGATATCTTGGTTCACAAATGTAATTTCTTCTAAGATTTTAGAAAAGATGGCCACGATCATATTTGTCACCCAATGCAGAGTTTGCAAACAAAAACAAAATTTTGTCAAACATTTCTGTTTGTGAACCACATTGTTTGCAAACACAAGTGTTCATAAACAGAGGCACCATTGTATTTGTATAAAAATGTTCTTGAGATATTGTTTGATCAAGCAATGAGTTGGAAGCCACCTAAACATCCATCATTAACAAATTCACGGTGCTGGGGATTTAGCTCAGCGGCAAAGCGCCTGCCTGGCAAGTGCAAGGTCGTGAGTTCGGTTCCCGGTGCCGGAGAAAAACCAAAAAACCAAAAAAACAAACAAAAAAAACCAACAAATTCACGAAATAAATTTTAATACATTCAGTAAGGAACGTAGCCAGGTATGGTAGTGCATACCTGTAATCTTAGCACTTGGGAGGCTGAGACAGGAGGATAGCTGTGAGTTCGAGGCCAGCCTGGGCTACACTGTGAGTTCAAACCCAGGCTGCACCACATAGGGAGACCCTGTTTCAAAAAACAAAATAAACAACAACAACAAAAAACAAATAAGGAATGATGTTTGGCGATCCTGATATCGCTGATAAGCTGAGTTGGATATTTTACTGTATGTTATTGAATATTAAGTAGGAGACTAATAGGCTTCCTAATATGGAAACTGAGAAGTGGGCAGATGTTCCCAGTGCTGTCCACTTCTAGGGCAGCAGAAGGCCACGCCCTGTCAGCAACTCAATTGTGAAAGAGAAGAGGCAAAGTTGGACCTAGCGTGTCTAGGTTATTCTTTCAGACTATTAATCTTCACTTTGCACTCAGTAGGTAAAGGGACAGAAATTTAGTACCAGGAGTGATATTAAATGTGTGCTTTTCACTTGTAAGACACATGCTGTTCTACAAAGACAGTGCAGATGTTAAATAGAGCTGTATAGTATACGTGTGCTGAGATCCCTACAATGGCATTTTAAGTGAAAAAATCTGAGATGCAGAATGATAAAAAAGAACTCTTATGTAAAAAAAAATTATTTTGTCTTTTGGAGACAGGGTTTTGCTATGCAGTTCAGGCTGGTCCTGAGCTCACTTTGTAGCCCAGGCTGGTCTCAAACTCTCAACGATCCTCCTGCCTCAGCCTCCTGAGTGCTGGGATTACAGGTGTGGGCCACGACACCTGGCTTTATGTAAAATTTTTTTAGGAGACATAATAGTGATAGTTATATTCTTGGAAGCAATTGAAGAGCAAGTTTAATTTTTCCTCTCTCTCTATATATATTGCTTTCATGGCTAAAAATGCTGTTAGGAGTTCTCTGGGTTGGTAGATTAATGACCACTCCTGAGCTCTTTATAAGTTAAAATCAATGTTATATGAAAAAAGCACAAACAAGGTACCATTAAAAAAAAAAAATCTCCTTCTCTAGCCTTAGGAGGAGTCCTAATGAACTGTAATCATACAGACGCCAGGCTAGTCAAAATTGGAAGAAAGAGCTATAATCACAGCAAAAGAACTCTCTCCACAACTTAAAGTATCCCAGAAAAAGCAGCAGTAATGACAGCAGAGCTGACTTCAGGAAAAGCAAAAGACAGAGCAGCCATGGTGGGGCCTTGGGTGGGTGGGATGGATGATGGCATAAAATAACATCAGAGGACACAAACTGCTACCTGGGATCCAATCCCCCAAGGGAGGAAGGATGGAAAGGTCTAAGGTGTAAAATGAATAGGAGATGGATTCAGGAGTAAACGCTGGAAGGGTTATGACTCACGGCCTAATGGTCCTCAAGGCTTGAGTGGCCTTGGGGAAACCGGGTCATGGTTGTGTAACTGAGGCCCTATGCTGGTGGAACACAGTGGACCATGGGGCTGCTGCTTCCTGCAGCCCCAGGTAATCAAAATGAGGTCAGTGTGACAGAGCCTGCGAGGAGGTGAGATAGCCGTCTTAAACAAGTATTTCATCCCTCCTCCTCCTGCCTGCCAAGCCTCTGGTATGCATATGGCCTAATTACTTGTCCCACTCCCCTGCCACTAGACCAGACGCTGTAAGAGAATGCCAAAGAACTGATTTTCATGGGAGCAAAATATAGTAATTCATTTGCAGTCTTGCCCAAATCACTGAGCAGATAACTTTAAGCCCCAGATTCCTTGAAACAGCTTTGTTTTACTATAAACCGCACGTTCCAACTGGTGTTTGAGGTGAGCCCGGCTGCCCACGTGATGCTGCTTCTCCTGCTTCTCTGGCAGTGAAGGGCTCCAGAACAAAGCTCTTTCTTGCACTTCCTTTGGTGCTTGTGAAGTGAAAGCAGCCCTTATATAATAAAGCGTGCAGCGGCTCCATAGGTTAAGATGCTTCTGATGTTTTCCCTGCCTGCAGTCATTTTCTTTGTGTAAACGGGTCAGACGCAGTCAAAGTTCGCGGAGAGAAAATGTCTCTAGCAGGAAAATGGGTGTGAGAATTAGTCAGCAGCTCGACTTGCTCAAACGTCCATGAGGTTGTAACTTAATCTTGACAACATAGTCTTTCCTGGAAGAGACTTGAGCAGCGATTTATCATTTTATAATTTGTGGCTTAAATTTGAGCCATAAACCAAGACGCAGCTGTAGTGGTTTGAAGCGCTTTGGAGTCTTTTTAAAGCCCCAGGAGGCAAGAAAACAGCTTCAAACTTGAGGCCCTAAACTCTAGAGGTTTAACTGAGCGAGCACAAAGGAGGAGGCTTCTGTGTCGGCTTTCCTTTCTTAGGAAATGTATGGAATGCAGGCCTTTGTTTGCTTTAGACTTGGGGGAAAAACAGCTTTGATAGCTGGAGCTTTGTCCTGGCCCCCTCCTATCAGAGGAAGGCGGGTTTATCTTAGGAAGCTGGAAGCCAAGAGGGGGGAAATGGGTGGAGAAAGGGGAAGCCAGGGGGAGGGAGGAGTGCCAGAGATAACTCTGCTGACTTCACAGTTTTCCACCGGGGCGGCCTTGCCTACCTCTGTTGACATCAAAGTTCTCCCAGCGCCTCTGCGTGCTTGCTCTGTCTGCTCTCCCTGCCACCTTGGCCATTAGCCCTACAACAAGACTGAGAACACAATTTCTGCAGTTTTTATATCTTTTCCCCAGCTCCATGAGGGGGCTCTGGGTACCCCTGGGCTAGGGTTCAAACATCCGCCGCGGACAAAGACAGCTTTTGCAGAGACGTCTCCATAAACTTGGGCATTTCCCTAAAATGTCTCAAGGGTTCCGCAGCGGTGTTGGCTGTCTGTGGGCTGATGGGTGTGGCTTTTGCAGTCGTGTTGGGGCACCCGGATTTGGGAAGGCCTGGCTGCTTTCCCTAGAGTAATGCAGGGCATCAGATTTTTGCTGGCAGCTGAGCTCCAAAGTCTGTTGCCCTTCTGGCTCTCTTCTCTGCTCCCTCTGCTGGGGTGGACTTGTTTCCATTCCCATCTTTTCTCTGGAGTCCGCTGGCCTCTCCCCAGGGAGGAAGTAGAGGAAATAAGATGGCTATCCCTGCCTGCTGTCTTTCATGACCTTGAAATCTGCTTGTCACTTGAAGTCCAGGACCAAAAGAATCACAGTACACTCCCTGAGTAAAAGCAGTTGCCATGGAATCTACATATTAAGACCAGGTTGGGCAGGACAGGTTTGTATTACATACATGTGTACGATATTTCACAGACAATATGACAAACGTTACCCTTAATCATCTCCTACTATTGAATGTGAATTTGAAGATAATCCTAGGCCAGAAATAGATTCCTTGGAACTCCAGTTCCAGCAGCAAACCTAGGCACTAAAAGTGCTTTAAAGGTTTTTGCGACGTGAGTGGAAGGCATAGCTCAGTTTAGAGTATGTGTTGAGTATGGGTGAGGCCCTGAAAAAGAATGAGAAAAAAAAAGTTCTATAACTTCTGTAACTGGCCAGAGAATGTAGCAGTGTGTCAAAGAATGCCAGCATTCTGTTTTTAACTTGTTCACTGCTGGCCTTCCTCTCGATTTAAGAAAGTTCCTCGCAGAAGGTAGCCCCGGTTTTTCTGGCACATGGTCTCCCTGAGCGCTATCTGTTCCTGCTGGGGCCGGGTCTGCACTTGGGCTGAAGGGCATTTTGAAGAACATACAATTCTCATCTCTAAGGGAAATAATAGAACTGTCATAGTTTCGATAAGAATCGGTGAGTGAGGTAGTCCAAACCCTATGTACACTCCCAGGAACTTTACAAGGGTGAAATAAGAGCTTAGAAAAGTTAAGGGAAGATTTCACTATACAAACAAGAATGAGTACCTGAGTCATTTTGTAACAAATGCGTGTTTGAGAGCTCAAATCCAAATAACAGTGTCACTCAAAACCAGGCTGACTACAAGCTATGTGTTGGTGCTGTTACAGCTAAGGTAGCTGAAATTCTGCCGTTGGCTGTACGCTCAGCTCGGTACCTCCGCAACAAATTCATAATGCTTTTTGAAGAGCCATCTCATTTGAGCTTGCAGGGATTCTTGGGCCCCTTCCAAGAAGAAATGGACCAGCATGCTGTCTGGGCTGGACCCGAGTCAGGTTCTGCCTGCCTGGGAATGTATCGTCTCTGTCCTTGGCGTCTGATGGCTAAGGCTCCAGGCTCTTGCTTTTCAATCAACACCAGCAAATCCCTGCAGTGTTGGCTCCACTAGCGGGCCTTCATCTTTAGCTCTCACATAGTTTAGACAACTCTTTTTTCTTTAAAGAGACACTGAGTTTATTTTAAGCTTCTCTTCCCCAAATTCTGTCTCTCAAACTTGCATCTTCATCCCTTTACTACTATTTACTGGTCTGCTTGTCTGACCCAGGGACTGGGGAAAGCAAGCAAAGCTTGGTCCATGACTTCATGGCTCTTTGAATGCCAAGGGGAATCACTGTATCAAGGTACAACCAAATTAGAGATCAAGAAATAAAAGGTGATAGGTAGCTCACAGCCCTCTGTCCCATTAACTGCGCATTTATCCCACCTAACAAAGCGAAGGATGGAACATTCAAGTTCTGCAGTGTTCTCTTGGCTCGCTTCCCAGCTGTGGTCAAATTCTCTACATGCTCATTCCTCCTTTTCTGGATTACTTGTGGAATTGCCAGGAGGGCAGAGGCATGAAGAACTCAGGCAGTGAAAGAAAAAAATAATCTGTAAACGACTGAGCAAAGGCAGTTGTAATTAGGCAGTCAGGGCTATCGATTGTAAGCAACAGAAACCAATCTGTCGAAATGCTATTGGGCAACTCATGGAGTCTCTGGGAAGGTTGGAGAAAACAGGATCAGAAAACACAGGAGCCAGGGATTAAGGGCACAGGCACAATCACAGTACCAAGAAATAAGACGAGGGTACCACTGCTACTGCTGCCCAGTGCTGGGCCGCAAAGCTCTGGGAGTCTGTATGTTTACATTGTCCTGTAGTCACTCCCAAAGAGGATTCTCTGTGGTTCCTATTCGTTGGGGCCAGTAATTTCCAATTCCAAGCAGGTCCACCTGCATGGCCAGGTCTGTTATGTGCCCTTGTCTACTTGCAAAGGAAACTACAAAAGAGAACATCTATATTTGTGTGTGTGGCCCTAGGCCTCACACAGGCTAGGGAAGTGCTCTACCACTGCCCTGGGGAGTATGTCTTAGGGGACCAAGATTCATAAAGTGGTAAATGTCCTAAGCATGACAAGGGAGTTCAGATGCTGAGCAGCCCAAAATGACCCTGCTTAAACCCCTGCCTCTAATCCCAGGGGGAGAGGCTGTGTGGGTTCATATTGCTGGCCTTTGAGAGAACCGGAAATGAGTATAGTATGTGCATTCCAGCCCTGAGCCCAGTATCTGCTGGCCTGAGGAGCAATTCTTGTAGGCAGCACTACCAGGCTGCTCTTGTCAGAGCAGAAGGGAAGGATGACTCCTTGTCTGTCATTTTCTTTCTCTTTTCTCCTGCCAGAGCCCCCTCCCAGGCCCAGTGCAGAGAGGAGAGGGAGCAGCAGGGAGGCTCAGACGGCCTGCCCCCTCGGCCCTGAGCAGCCATCCTTTTCACACCCACAGGAAGGAAATGGGCTGCCATCTAAAAACAAGAGACCAAAGCCTGTGTCAGAGATTTGTGCCTTTGGCCTTGACCTCTGGTCCCGGCTCTGCTGCTTAGGCCCTGATTATCTATGGATAATGCATGTGGCAATGGATGGGGTTTTGCCTCTGCTCGTCTCCAAGACCACGCTGCTGCCTGAGATGGCTGCGGGTGGGCAGGAAGAGCGGACATGTATGCTAATCACACACCCACAGTTCGCGGGCCTCAGAGGCCCAGGCCACAATTTCCTCTCACTGATATTGTCTAGAGGGGATTTCTAATCTGTGGTTTATCTTTTGTTTGTTTTAGTCACCTATCCATTAAGGGAGTTGGTTTGAAGAAAAAAGAGAAATAAAATTTAAAAAATGGAAACTCTTGTTTTGAGTCATCTAATTATTTGTTCCCTGATTTCGGAAAAGGCCATCTAACCCCAAGCGTAGCTCGAATTAGAGGATGAGCCACAATGCCAGGCAGTCCTGCAAGTCATCTTGGGATCTTCCCCTGGGGTGGGCCCTTGGTGACACACACTTTTCCTTCAGCCCTTTCCTTGGGATGTGACTGGGAAGTGGCCTCCAGGCAGGGTGGGTAATTCCGCAGTCGGACTCCAGCCTAGGGAGACAGGAGGGGTGGCAAGTGGGATGTGGCCCATTCCCATTCTTTCCTCTGCTCCTCGCCACAAACACAGTTCCCACCCCACCCACATTTTCCCCAAGGTGGTCAGAAGCTCCTAGAGGAGCCACACAAGAAGGCTGCACAGGGGCTCTGAGCGGTAGAAAACTTCTGAGTGCCCCTTTAATTAATAGGATCACTAAAAGCTGACACATTTAGGATACATTAGCTTAGCTCATTATAAAAAGGCTTGCACTGAGCCAGGTTTCAAACTATAGTTCTGACTTTCTTAGAGGCTAAACGTAAAAAAGTCAGGAAAGCTGGGCATGGTGGTGCATGTCTGTAGTCCCAGCTACTGGGGAGGCTAAATTGGGAGGACTGCCAGAGCTCAAGAGTTCCAGGCCAGTCTGGGTAACATTGCAAGACTCCCATCTCAAAAAAGGGGAAGGCAAGAGGCTGAGGCAGGAGGATCCCATGAGTTCAAGGCCAGCCTGGGCTACATGGTAAGTTCAAGGCCACCCTGAACTACACAGTGAGACCTTGTCTAAAAAATAAATAAATAAATAAATAAATAAATAAATAAAAGGAGACAGAGAGTGAGCAGGAACAGAAAGAGAGTAAGAGAGAGAGGGAGAGTGTGAATCAGGGTAAAATCAGGTAAAAACAAAACTCACTTTTTTGGCAGCTTCTGAAAATGCAATTAAAGACATTGCTGCTGTTTCTCACAGTCATAACTTCTAGAATTTGATAAATTTCGCTAGAATGGAGCATGAGGAACAAGATTACATTTCCTCATGAGCTGATATTGTTTCCTTTTTTTAACACAGTAAGAATGACATAACCACTTGTATTTCCCTTTTTGATCTAACTGTCAGGAAGCCCGGACTTCAACTGAGGCTCCATTTACAGAATTATCTTATATCTGGTTTTTGGTCATCTCTTCCTCTATATGGTTTCTCATCTCCCTTTTCATCTCTAACTGTCTCATCTATTTGTACGTTTCAGCTACGCCAAAGGTTTATTTTTATTTTCTTTTTTATTTTTAGAAGCAGACAATATGGTCAAGTATGATGGTGCATACCTATAATTCCAGCATTCTGGGAGGCTGAGGCAAGAGGACTGCTAGTTTGAACCCAGCCTGGGCAATTTAGTGCCTTAGCAAGATCCTGTCTCAAAAAAAAAAAAAAAAAAAAAGAAAATTAAATAGCTGAGGATGTAGCTCAGTGCAAAAGTCCCAAGTTCAATCCTCAGTATCTCTCTCTCTCTCTCTCTCTCTCTCTCTCTCTCTCTCTGTCTCTCTCTCTCTCTCACACACACACACACACACACGCACGCGAAAAAAAGATGCAGCCAATATAAGAAAGCAAAACCAATCAACAGATCAGAAACTTGATTAAGGATACCCAGAATCTGATCTCACTCTCCTAATCTACCACACTCACTGGAAAGACTAACTCACAGGCTAACACAAACGGAATTACTAGCAGAATGTGTGTAAGTATTAATTTGGGCTTTAGGGATTGAAGAGATAGATCAGTGCAGACTGGAGCGGGCAAGGACAGCTTTCTGAAAGACATGATGCTTATAGTAAGCTCTGAAGGCTTGGAGTTAATTTCAGGGATTTATCTCATTGGACCAACTGTCAGTTTTGATTTGAACTGGAGAAGATTTTGGGACAAGAAGTCTTCTATAGGGGACTGTGGGACTTTGTCTGGTTGACTCTTTCATCAGGTTCTGAAGCTCTGCAAGTAGCCAGTTCCTAGCTTTATGAGGAGCAGCCATGTGGCAATGTTACTTCTTTAGTAAAATGGGGAGTAGGTGGAACCAGTTTGGGTGCTACTGGCATTTTAGGTGGGACATTTCTTCATTAGAACAGTCCCGCCTACTGCAGTACATTTAGCATTGTGATCCCTGCCTACCTGCTATGGTGACACCTCCTGCTATGCTGGGATGCAGGCCCTCCGTCTAGGGCTTCCCAGCCTCCGGAGCTGTGAGATCAATAATCTTCTTTCCAAATCGCCATTCTGTGGTATTTTGTTTTAGCAGCACAACATAGAGTAAAGTTACAGATTCAGCAAATGAAGCAATGGTTCTTCTTAGTACAAGCATATCCCAAGCATTGTGTGATTTGCTGTTTCGCCGGTACTAACTAAAATCTAACTCAGGACATCTTTTATTTTATCTGGAGGCCCTATTCCCAGCCTTTCACTGCCATGGGAGAACCTGCCTCCCAGAACTTCCCATTGTTCTGTGTGCTGACCGAGTCCTTTCTTCCCCATCAAGACCCCTCTATTTTTTCCTTCAGCCCCTCAGGTTCATTCTCTGTGCTAAGTCTCAGCGGGATGTAAATACTTTCAAGCAGACGAGCAGATTCTTAATATGTGGGCTGCTTGTCCCATTCAGGTAACACCTTCCTTTAAGTGAGAGTACATGCCTGTCCCCAGAGACCTCACACTGGAAAGCGGGTGGACGGTGAAGGAGAGAACCATTCTTAGGGCCTAGGACCCTACATCTTAACGACTCCTCCCTTTGGCTGCACAGGGGGAGTTTTAAATGCTACTGAGACCCTGTCCTCCCCTCCTGACTCTGACTGAATTATTCAGTGGTGGAGCCCAGGCACTGGGATTTTAAGAGCCATATCACTTCCCAGGATGGTCGTAAGCCATATTCCTTCCCAGGCAACCAAGGTTAGAATCGCTGCTTTGCTTCCTGAGATAAGAGATAGGAAGGAGAGAGTGAGACAGTGAAAGAGAGGGAACAAGAGTGCATGCAACCTGACTTCAGGTGCTCTGCTGGGCAGTGGTAATTCAGGACATTCCCACAGAGCGGGAAAGGGCAACCCCAGAGAGCAGTATAGTCTGCATGCATTCCACTGTGAACAAAACAGATGTGAAATGGCACTTCTGAGGAACCCAGGGAGCACTTCCTTCTGTGCCAGACGTTGTCCTGGGAGATGCCCCAGCTTACCAAAAAAAGTCTAGAGAGAGTTTGCTTTGCTGCCCAGTGATTCTGACCCGTGCCAGGAGCAGGTCTGGAGCCAGGCTGCTCACACGCACGGCCCTGCTAGTGTTGGCTGAGGAGCAAGCTTCTGATGTCACCGTGGGCACCTCGGTGCAAGAGGCTCCCTGCTTGGCTCTCCGCGGGCTGTGAGCCTAAGTTGTCAGTCCCTAGGCCTTCAGCACCCTCCTGCCCGGCCTCTGACAAGTAGGTCAGCAAAGACGTGACTCCAGCCTCCACTGAAAGCTGCTTGCTGCTGGCAGGAAGCTGCTTCTGCAGAATTAAAAACCATCAGAGTCGATCAAAGGAAGTGCAGGGCAAGCTGGCAGGCGGGCCAGATCCTAATCTCTGCTTGCTGGCCTCACACATCACTGCACATGAGTCACCCCGCTGAGCTCAGCGGACATGCTGTTTGGATTAGGCTTTTATGGGTGAGCTCTGCCAAACTCGCCTTTGCCGTCTCACTGCACAGAGCAGCCCAGAAGCAAGGGGGAGAGGCAGGAACGCGGGCTAGATGTGATTGCCCGGGTGCCACAGAGGAGGCCGCGGCTCCCCAGGGTCAGGGGGCGGCTGTGAACCCTGGTGCCCCGGCCGTGCTTCTCAGTTTGGCTTCACAAACCCTATCAGGAGCAGCAAGGCCCACAGCAGGCCCACATGTCCTTCCGCCTGTGCCAGCTCCCCAATTAAGACGTACTATTCTACGCACGCATTTCGCCTCCCTCTACCATGTGCCTCTCAACCAGCAGGAATTCCTTTTCTCAAAAGCAGGCAACGCATCACCGCTCAGGCATCTTGCCTCAAAAGCAGTGCAGTCCAGCGAAAAAGGGAGGGAAGTCAGAAAATAAAAATTCCTAAATGAAGAGCCAACCCATAAAAGCAGGGCTTCCCTTAGTGCCTGGCTGGTGTGACATCAGCATGAGTTACTCAATGAAGATTGTGTCAGAGCAGCAGCTCGACTGAATGTGGAAATTTCTCTCCAGATACAGAGGTCTGTAGAAAATAAGTAGGGGTAGAAAAATCCCACCCTGAGTGTATGGCTTTGAGGGCTGTCGCAGAGGGGCTGATTTTCCTGGGCAGAGAGCAGGGCGGGATTCTCTTCTGAGCAAGGTCTGGAGGCTCATGAACGGTAGTAGATAGAACCCAGTGGTTTGTTTTGCTTCCTTCTCTGGAAGCAATGGTAGGAACAGGATCAAAATCCTTTGTTTCAGATTCTGCCAAGTTTTGCTTCTGTGCATGGTAACTTGGGAAGAAGCAGCCCCCCTTATTTTGTAAGCCAAGGATTCTTGGCTTGTTGTTTCTGCTGGGATTCTCTTTAGAGTACTTTAGACTTTCATTTATTAAAGGCATCTAAATGGAGGTGGCAGTCCTTGACAGTTTCAAAATAAATGTTGCCGTCTGTAATCTCAACACTTGGTAGGCTGAGGCAGGAGGATCATTGCAAGTTCAAGACCAGCCTGGGCTACAAAGTGAGCTCAAGCCCAGCCTGAACTGCATAGGGGACCCTGTCTCAAAAAGACAAAAAAATAAAAATGTTGCTACCTGTCTCTCTACTAGATCACCAACTTCCAAACTTACCACGGATTCATCCTTTAATTGGCTTTTCAGGTTTTTCTCATCTATCTATAATTCTCATATTGAGCAAACTTGGTCGTGAATATTTTCCCTTAACATTTCCACTTAAAAATAGAAATGGAGACAGCACGTACTACCCTCAACAGCTTTGAAGTTCCTGAAGCACAGCAGCATGGCACAGCGGCTAGGGTGTGACTGTTAGAAAAACCTGCATTTGAGCCCTGGCTTTGCTACCCATTAGTGGTATGATCTTCAAACAATTTTCTTAATCCTTTGCAGCTACAATCTCCTCATCTGTAAAATGTGGGTAATAATAGTTCCAACCTCACTGGTAAGGATTAAATGAGCTAAGACAAATAAAATACCGAGTAAAGTTCCTAGGAAACACATAAAATTACTATTTATATTATAATAATTACTCTGTAACCAGCATTGTATAGCTAATGGTGGTAAGCTTAATTGGAATCTACAGCCAACAATTTTGCCTTCTGAAGTCCCTCAATGCCCAAAGTTAACGTTTGATTTAATCAAAGTAATTTACTTGAGGTGCCTGTGGTTGATTGTCTTCATTCTTCATTAGGAAAAATCATGAAAGAGGAGGAAAGGGTCATTTGTAAGTGATTTAAAAAAAGGGACTGGGCTGGGGATATAGCTCAGGGGCAGGGTACTTGCCGAGCATGTGGGAGATCCTAAGTTCGAGTCCTAGCATACACACACACACACACACACACACACACACACATACATGTGCGCATATTTATACTTTAGGGATTCTTTTCTATAATTAGAAGAAGAAAAATTCCATAACTCTTGACGGCTTAGTGTGGATAGGGGACAGGGACTGTAGATTCAGTTCCTAGGGAAGATTGTTCAAAGAAGGAAAGCCCTCAAGAGGAATTTGATGGGGCCCAGTATATTGAAAAAGCACAGTGACCAGTTCTTGGGGTAGCGGGGGTGGTGATCACCAGTGCACGGTGATCAGATAGCATTTCCAGTGCATAGGTGGGCCCTGGACATAGTCCACAGGTGAGGGAAGCGGTTGCAGCTGTTCTGTGTAGCAAACATAAAGACATATATTTACTTAATTGGGCAGGATGTGTTGCATTTAGCAAGACCCCCCTAATATAGATTTAGACTGAGACTATCATCATGTTTCATGCGTGTGTGTGTGTGTGTGTGTGTGTTGTGTGTGTGTGTGTGTGTGTGAGAGAGAGAAAGAGAGAGAGACAGTTAGATGAGGAGGGGTCTATTGATCTCGCACTGGTAGAGGGACCCAGAAAGGAGCAGGAACTGGAGAAATGAAGTCAGCTGTGCATTACTCTTGGAATTATCTAAGCACGTGGCACGACTTCTGAGTAACTGACACTACGGGAAATGCATTGGATAACCCATCGCTTATAAAATACCCTATTTGGGGGAGGGAAAAAGGATTGGGTGAACGCTGTCGAGTGGGGACATCGTGGAGGGGGTTCCATCAGAATATCAGCACATGACGCTTTGGGTAATTTCGCCCTTTGTGCTCGCTGCTTCGTTCCCAGCGCCCAGAAGAGCGTCGCTTCCCTGCATCACCCCTTGAGTGAGTTTCCTACTGCTGGTGTAATGAAGTATGACAATGACCTAAAACATTTGTTACATGCTTGATCTTGAGTCCCTAAGTCCTAAAACCAAGGTATCCCTAGGGCTGCTTTCTTCTAGGCTCCGGGGGACAGCATTTCCTGGTCCTTTTCTGCTCCCAAAGGCTATCTTGGCCCTTCCTGGGGTCACTGGGGTCACTCCAGCCTCTGCTCCCAGGCTCACATCGTTCCTGACCCGGACTCTCTTGCCTTTCTCTTTCCCTTATAAGGACCCTTGTGATTACTTTGTTCACAGTGGGATAATCCACGATAATCTTCCCATCTCAAGGTCTTTAACTTAATCACATCTACAAAGTCCATGTAAGGTAACAGAGTCACAGGTTCCAGGATATAGACATTCTCAGGGATCATTATTCTGCCTACTGTAGCCTGAGGCCACCACCAGCGTCTCATCAAGGGAAGAAGGCAGCCCTGAGTCATAGGCCAGGGTCCATGATGCAGTGAGCAGCGGTCCCAGCTGAGTGTGGAGTTTAGGAGCAGGGGAAAGTGAAAGAACCAGCTGTAGCACAGACTGGCATTGGAGATGAGAAACCGACTCCCTTTCTGCAAATATACTGGAGGAAGGTGGTGGCTGGTGGCAGAGGCAGAGGGTAGATTTTACTGCTATGAACACAGGGGTTGTCCAGGCAGCAGACACTCAGTTTACAGTTTTTTTCCACTGGGGGTGGGGGTTAAGAATTTGAACCACTTTGTAAAGTGCAATGCTTGGCTAATGGCAGGTGCACAATTCAGTAAAAGCCATCTATTATTAATACCAGACGGAGAGGGGCTGGGAGGACCGAGAGCCCCAGCTGCCTGGGGAGGCAGGTCACACAGCTCTGACCTTGGAAACAGAGGAAGAAGATCTGCCAGAAGGGAATAAGGTACGAGGCAGGTGTGCAGAGGTAGAATTTCAAATGCTCTTTATCTTAATTTCTTCCCACACAGGCTAGGAGGAAGCATCTGGCAGGTTCTTTAATGAAATCTGGAACTTGCTGGGGCAGTTGAGAAGGAAATATTTCTGTGGTTTTTCTGTGGGAGAAGAAACTAATAAATCTTTCTGTTGTTGAAGGAACACCTTTCAGTGGTGTAACTCTGAGAAGGATATATTATTCTTGAAGTGTACGTGCTTGAAAGTTTGTTAGGATCAGGCTGTTGGGAACCATTGTGCAGATCCTGCAGGGCAGAAACAAAGCACAGGAGCAAATCAGCAATCGAGGAGCTGGGATTCACCAACTGCAGCACTCACAGAGGACAGACATTTAAGAGAGAGACATTCCCATTAGAACAGCTGAGTTTTCCGGTGAGCAGCAGCCCTGGAAAGTGTACCTGTGCCTCCCCAGGGGCCCCCTACTCTGCAAAGGTCATTTAGTGAGCCGTGCCCACCCTGCTCAGCACTCTGTGGAAGAAAAAAGCTCGAGATCTTGTTCTTGTTTTTTTTTTTTCCGGTACCGGGAATCGAACTCACGACCTCACGCTTGCCAGGCAGGCGCTGTGCTGCTGAGCTAAATCCCCAGCTCCGAGATCTTGTTCTTAAGCAGCTCTTCATTCTGCACATGGGCGTTGAATCCTTGCCATCTGCCTGACGCTGTTCAAGGTGCAGGGTGGGATGCAGTGGTGACCAAATCAATGACAGATAACATGTATGTAGTAGGTCAAACAAACACGTAGTAGGCTGTCGTAAGGAGTTAGGGACAAGCTATGCAGAATAAAGGGTTTAAGAGGGGTGGGGTGGTCTGTACCCCCCCCCCCCATGAGATACTTATGTAGAGACCTGAAAGGGGCAACGTGGGCAGAAGGGGTCGGTCACGAAGACATTTAAAGGTTCCAGGTGGAGGGAGAATCTACGACAGCATGTGCCAACTGTCCCTGTTTTCGCGAGCGCTGGGTGCAGTGCTGGCTGGTTATCAGCGTCCATGGCTCTTGGTAAGCGCAGCCCGCACCTACAACTGCAGCTCTTAGCAGCTCCTTTGTGTACTGTGACCTCATCCCTGGCATACTCTTGCATGAGCGATGAGAACCTGGAGGAGGGCAGTAACAAGAAAGCACATGAGTTTTCAAAGGGC
Source organism: Chinchilla lanigera (assembly GCF_000276665.1). Lineage (NCBI taxonomy): Eukaryota > Metazoa > Chordata > Mammalia > Rodentia > Chinchillidae > Chinchilla > Chinchilla lanigera. The sequence continues at coordinate 9,537,134 of NW_004955441.1, read as the reverse complement.
AAATCAGCTATTCACCGTGACTATGTACAGGGGCTGACATGTGTTTGGGCTACAGGTAGCAGCGCAAAGCCTATGTGGGATCTTGGTGGATGGGGTTGGGTTTATTAGCCTGTCTTTGAGCCAGAGGCTCTCTCCAAGTCATCTTCATGAAATCCCCACTCTTACCACAGTAAGTCAGCTGAACGTGGCTTATTGCTCTCTGGAAAACAGATATACAGATTAGGTGTGGAGATTGCAAAGGAAGAGCACACGGCAAATAGGAAGACAGATTGCTTCTGTGTGAAGCAATAGTTTCCCTCTGTTACATATGCATGCAAGTCTGATCAGTAGACATGCAAACTGGATTTTCCAATGTTCTTCTGTTGAATGATATCTATTTTTAAGGCATTACCTTTACGTGGCGTTACCATTACCTTTTAAGGCATTACATTTCCAAGGCATTTATGTTTTGACAATAGAACTTTAAGTGATAGGTGTGAGGTAGTCTTTGATGCCTTTTTTTTTTTTAAACAACTTGAATATCCAGGGGAGATGGAGCAAAGTCAAACTCTAACACGCTTCTCAATCCAAGCTCTGAAACTGCTGGGCCTGAGTGCTTCTCCCTTGGAGTAAAAAGCAAATAGCAATATACTCAGGGCCAGGACATTTCTTTCTTTCTCCTGGAGAGTTTGTGCATTTCTGAAGTGTTTCTCTGCTGATGGAGATTTCATGGAATAAGAGACATAAAGAGTTTTGTGTGGTCTATTGCACTAATACTAAATGTTAAATAGATACCAGCGGTACTGAGTAAAGACTGGAGCCTACGGAGTTTGTGTTAGAAAAGTAGGTCCTTCTTAGCTACAGATGCATGCTGAAGAATTTATGAGTGAAATGATGCTGTGCCTGGATTTGCTTTTGAAAAATTCCAGTTAAAATGTTGTAGGGGTGGGGCAATTGATGAAACAAGATTAGCACAGGTGGAGACTGTCCAAGCTCCATGGTGGGTATTCAGTATTCCATTATTTCTTGCTGTGTGTGTGTCTGAAATTCTTCATGGTAGAAAGTTAAAGGACAGAAAGAAAGGAAAGGAGACGTCATTGTCTGATTCACTGTCCCCCTCTTGACTCAGTTGTTACATAATGAAGCGGGGCGCCTAGTGCGGGGGATTTGATGATGGGAGTTTTTGCAGGCTGACTTCAACAAAGAGCAAGTTTGATGGATTATTTTTGGAGAATGGAGCAGTCAGGTTTCCAAGAAAAGTGATGCTGAAATGAATGATGAAGACTCCCTGCTCAGTGATGCGGCTGGGGGGCTCTTGACAAACGTTCTGGGAAGCTGTGGAAGGGGACAGTGGTGCCTGCAGCTCAGCCCTCACTTGTGCAATGCGGGAAAGACCCACACACACTCTGCAGTTTCACTCAGTCCCTGGAGGACAGTGGTGGGACTGACTCGGCCCTCACACTCTCACACCCAGGGTTGTAGCCTGGGTGAGGTGGCCGGCGATGGTCAGTTCTGCAGCCTGGCTCTCGGGACGTACCATTTGCAGAAGCCTGCATGTCTCGGCGGCCGGGCATCGTCGAGGAAGGTGTGTGTAGTGCCAGCAGACAGCTAGCAGTCGTTCTCTAGCACTGTCACTCAGCCCAGAGAAGACGAGAAGAGCGCTGGAATGCGACACGGGAAGTTCTCTCTTCTCAGCCCCAGTGACTGGGCCTGCAGGGTGGGGTGGAAATCAGCTTCTGGCTGACCACACCCAGCTTCTATCCACTCTGTCCAGAGACTACATCCTCAACAGCTGCTGTCTGTGTTTGGCTTTCAACTCTGCTGCTTTGACCCAGCTCCCAGAGACCAGTTTACAGGAGACAACTGTGATACCGGCGTTCCGATCATATCTGACCTGAACCCCCTGTTCACAGCCCTGCCTCTGCCAGACACATTGGAAGCCCTCAGTTCATTTGTTCTTTTTTTTTCTTTTCTTTCCTTTGTCTTTATTTTATTTATTTATTTAGGTAGGTAATTAGTTAGTTAGTGTATTGGGGATTGAACCCAAGGCCCAGGCACTGAGCTACATCCACAGATTAGGTGCAGAGATTGCACCAGTCTTACTAAATCACTAAGTTGCTCAGGCTGGGCTTGAACTCGTGGTCCTCTTGCCTTAACTTCTTGGAATGCTAGGCTTACTTGTATATGCCGTTATGCCCAGCTAGCCTTCAACTGATCTCTTTCTTTTTTTTTTTTTTTTTTCTGGTATGGGGAATCGAACTCAGGAGCTTGCACTTGCCGGGCAGAGGCTGTCCTGCTGAGCTAAATCCCCAGCCCCCCTGATCTCTTTCTTTATTTTGGAAACAGAGTTTCACTATGTAGTTCATGCTGGCCTTGAACTCACTGTATACCCAGGCTGGCCTTGAACTCAGGAAAGTAAATAAAAAGATTATGCAAAGATAAAGAAAGGAGTTTTATAAGTGATGGTAAACAAAAAAGTAAAATATAAAAATTACATGAATGCCAGGCATGGTAGCCCCAGTACTCGGGAGGCTGAGGCAGGAGGATCATTGCGATTTTGAGGCCAGCGTGGGCTACAAAGTGAGCTCAAGGCCAGCCTGAACTGCAGAGTGAGAACTTGTCTCAAAAAAAGACCAAAAAAATTACATTAACTTTGTATTTATGTAACAATATTTCTTTTTTTTTTTTTTTTTTTTTTTTTTTTTGGTACTGGGAATCAAACTCAGGACCTTGTGCTTGCCAGGCAGGTGCTTGTGCCGCTGAGCTACATCCCCGGCATATGTAACAATATTTCTACCTGTGACTGAAGACAAACTTAGGGGAAGAGAAAGTGTTTGTGGTAAGAGGCAAAAATATGGCTGATATTTTTCTTTTTAAATCTTTCCATGGACCAGGGATATAGCTCAGTAGCACAAGAATATGCCTGGCAAGTGTGAGGTTCTGAGTTTGACTCCCAGTACAATAAATAAATAAATAAATAAATAAATAAATAAATAAATAAATAAATCCTTCCAGTAGCTGGATATGGTGGCAGATGCCTATAATCTCAGCATTCTGGGAGGCTGAGGCAAGAGGATTACAAATTTGAAGCCAGTCCAAGACAATTTAGTGACGTAACCCAGACACTGTCCCCCCGCTGCCCCACATACACACACAAAAAGCTGGTGATGTAGTTCAGTGCAAGGGCCCTGGGTTCAAAAAACAAAACAAAATGAAGAAAAAAAAAAAATAAAAAAATAAGTCCACAACTTTCAATGTTTTTTGTAGACCCATTTTAAAAGTAAATAATTCCTTTAAAAGAGAACACCCAAGCCCAAACTTGTAGTTGTTTTTTACTTTGGGCAGTAGCTGAGAAAACATTCAGCAGGTAGGAAAAATAACATGGACAACTTGTATAAAGTCTTGACATTTAAGTGTAAGAGGAGTCAGGTAAAGGGATCTGAAGAAAACAGCTATAGAAAATAGGTCAAAGAAGTTAGTTTTCTTTTAGAGGGAGAAGGATTTGTATTCCCGAACATTTCTGAACAGGAAAAAACTCATTAGTGTATATTGCAGTTGAGGAAACCTGTAAATAAGAGACAGAGAAAGAGGAAAGAGAAGAGAGAGAGAGAGAAAGAATGAGAGAGAAACTGACAGAGAATGCCCATGAGGCACATTAGCCTTTCTCTACAGCTCTGGGAATACACAGTCTCTAAAACATTAATGATCCTTTTTTTAATCTCTCCTTTCCCTGGAGGCAGCTAAGCAACTCACCTGGAGGAAGGATTCAAATCATTCCTAATTTAAAAAAATTAATTCTTGGCCAAGTTAATTAATCATAGTGTAGCAGGACTTGGAACTGCACAAAACAAAACAGCTTTTTCGCAGAGGCGATACACGCACCCCAAGCCATTCCACCTTTGTAATCTTGCCCCGGACTTGCAGAGTAGCTCCGCGCAAAACCTGCCTCCTGGCTGCCAGGGCTGTGCGTTAATGGAGTGAAGCAGACGGGGAGTCTGTAGCCTGAGGTTTTTTTTGGAGAAGAGCCTATGTGTCAAGGTTAATCACAGTCTGATGCAAACCGTAGATTGTGGACGGACCATGAAAAGGCAGATTGATGACTACGATGCGGTCAACTGAACCCAGATACTTAGCTCTTCCCAGAGGAAAACGAAAAATCTGAGAATTATCTCCACGGTGCAGACACTGTGGTGGGTCCAGTGAAAATTATAAGGTGTGGATTAGATGTGGCTCTTGCCCCCAACCCCAAATTTCAGGTTGTTTTCTTTGTTTTTGTTTTTGTTTTTTTGGTCTTTTTTTGTGACAGGGTCTCGCTATGCAGTTCAGGCCGGCCTTGAGCTCACTTTGTAGCCCAGGCTGGTCTTGAACTTGCAACGATCCTCCTGCCTCAGCCTTCTGAGTGCTGGGATTATAGGTGTGCCCTGCTATACCCAGCCCCAACCCCAAAAAGTGTGCTGGGGGCAGGGTAAAATTATAGATAGACTTCAAGTCAATAAATACACTTCACAGAACAAAATATAAATAACTGTAATAAACTTTGAGGGAAGAAACCTGGACTTTAATCCAGCTAGATGCTTATCAGGTATCAGATCTTAGACAGTTGTTCACCATTCACTGCATTGACTATATTTGTTTGTTTGCTTGTTTGCTTTTTTGTTCTTTTGAGACAGGGTCTCGCTGTGCAGTTCAGGCTGGCCTTGAGCTCACTTGGCAGCCCAGGCTGGCCTCTTTATTGTCTATAAAAGAAAAGCAAACAATGCATACCTCAAAGGTGGATTTGAAGACTAGATAAAATGATATATTTGAAATAATTAGCACAATTTCTGGCATGTAGTAGATTTCACTGTTCATTTCTGGAATTTGTTGGATTCATAACACGGACTGTCTAAGGCAGTGGTTCACAGACCTCACTATATATTGAAATCACTGAGGTGAATTAATGAGAGGGAATGCAGATGCCAAGATCCTGTCTCCAGAGAGCCTGAATTAACTGGTATGGTATGTGGCCTTGGCGAGGGGATCTTAGGAAGCATAGAGGAGAAATAGACCCACAGTTATGGTTGGAGATTTCAACACTCTTCTCTCAATAATTGCTCAAGCATGTAGACAGCAAATCAGTAGGATATAGAAGACTGGAATAATACTACCGGCCAATTTGGCTTAATTGACATTTCAAAAATATTCCACACATCAGTGTACATGTTCTTTCCAAGTATACATAGAAAAATTTCCAGGATGGACCACTTTCAAGACTATAAAATAAGCCTCAAGAAGTTTTAAAAGATTCAATGAGACAAAGTGTGTTTTCTGGCTATGGTGGAATTAAACTAGATATTATAACAGAAAGATAGCTGAGAAATATTCAGTTGTTGGGGAAAAAATTATATACGTTAAAATAACCCATGGATCAAAGGAGAATCAAAAGGAAAATTAGGAAAATTTTGGAACTAGGTGAAAACTCATAGTAAAATTTGTGAGATTTACCTAAAACACATTTACAGGGAAATTTAGAGCCCTAAAAACTCATACTAGAAAATAAGAAAGGTCTTGAACCAATGATCTTAAATTCTACATTATGCAATTAGAAAAAGCAAATCGAACCCACACTAAGAAGTATGTAAATAAAAAAAGAAGTATGTAAATAATAAAAATGAGAGAAGAAACAACAAAATAAAAAACAGAAAAACAGTAGACAAAATCGATGCAAATAAAATCTTTTTTTTTTTTTTCCTAGTACTGGGAATTGAACTCACGACCTTGCACATGCCAGGCAGGTGCTGTGCTGCTGAGCTAAACCCCCAGCCCCCCAAATAAAATCTAATTCTTTGAGAAAATCAATATTGATAGACCCCATAGACAAACTGATAAGGAAAACAAGAGGACAAAATTTACCTAAATCAAGAATGAGAGATGTGACATTACTACAGATTCTACAGATATTAAAAGTATTGTTATAGGGGCTATTAAGAACAATTTTTTTTTTTTGTTTTGTTTTGTTTTTTGTTTTTCTTCCAGTACCAGGAATTGAACTCACGACCTTGTGCTTGCCAGGCAGGTGCTTTGCCACTGAGCTAAATCCCCAGCCCAACAATTTTATTCCAGTAAATTTATCAACTTAGAGGAAATGGAAAATTTGTTTCATAGACATGAATTGCAAAAATTTATTAAAGATGAAATAGATAATCTGAATAGTTCTACATTAGTTAAAGAAATTGAATTAGTGGTTAAAAATCTTTGCATAAATAGCTAGGTATGGTGGCACTATCTGAGAGGCTGAGGCAGGAGAATTGCACCTTTGAGGCCAGAGCAAGCAATTTAGGCAGACCTTGTTTCCAAAATTTTTTTTCAAAGGGCTGGAGATGGATGCATTCATCCTGGATTCAATCCCCACGACTATGAAAAAAATAATAAACAAACAAACAAGAAATAACTTCCCCAAAAGACAACTTCAGTTCCAAATTGTGAATTCTGTAAAATAGTTAGGGAATAAACAATAATGATTTTACACACAGACCTTTCAAGTATATAGAAAAGGAGGTGAAATTTCTCAATTTATTCTATGAGATCAGCATTAATGTGATACTAAATCCAGACACACATAACAAGAAAACTATAGACCAATATTCCTCATGAGTATAAATGCAAAAATTACTTAGCAAATTTTATCAAATAGCACCTAACGATATTTAAGAAAGATAACATCACAAAATTATCCTGGAAATGCAAGGTCAGCTTGATATTTGAAAGTCAGTCATCATAATTCACCATATGAACAGACTTTAATTTGCATGGATACCTCACTAGACACAGAAAGGGACTGACAGAACCCAAGATCCATTTCTGATTTTATTTATTTTTAATTTCTGATTTTAAAATAAAGCCAACTGTTGTCAGTTTTCTTCAGTTTGAGGGAGGGCATCTGTGAAACCCTAAATGACTGAGCAATTAGAACACAGTTCTTTCACATTAGGATATAGTTATTACTTGAGGTTTTCCTGCATTGAATATTATTTGCCTATTAGTCCTATTAATGAATTTATTTATTTATTAGCTCAGTTATTGAATTAAGATTTCACTTTATGTGTGTTGCCATGCAAGAAATTTCCCTTTAAACTCTTTCTGCTAT
>NW_004955441.1:9462529-9529110 GCF_000276665.1 Chinchilla lanigera | reverse complement strand
CTCATACAATGGAATACTGCTCTGAGATAAAAAGGACAAAATATTAGCACATGTAACGTGAACGAATCTCAGAACAATTACACCCAGTGAAAGAAGCCAGACACTTCCCATCCAAAAAGAGTGCATGCTGTGAGTTTTCACTTACATGAAATTCTAGAAAATGCAAACCAAACTATAGTGGCAGAAAGCAGGTCAGTAATTGCAGGATGGGGGATAGATCACAAAGGATATGAAGAAATTTTAGAGTTGGTTATCTTGATTGTGGAAATGGCTTCATAGATATATATGTCAAAACTCATTCAATTGTATGATGAAATAAATATATATATGACATATATATTATATGTCAATTATACCTCAAAGAAGCAGTATTTGGAAATATCACCCAGGTTATTCTGGTGTACAGCTAAGTTTAAGACCCCTGGGGCACACATAGATAATTACTGTAAATCTTCAGCATTTATCTTACAGGTTGATCTGTCATTAACCTGCAGAGTTTTCTATTGCTCAGATTCCAGACCTGTTACAAATATGAAACTTACAAGAACTACAGAATAGGCATACAAATCATCTAATAATTTCATTTTAGCAATTCCAGGGCGTTCAGTTTAAGCCACAGGGAAGCAGTAGACAAAAACTACTAATCTGAAATGAAATACAACAAGAGACTCCAGCCTTTAAGCTTCCAGAGCAATAAATTAACCACAGTGCAGAGATAATTTTGGATCTGATAATTTGGTGAAATTACTCCTCCCATCTCTCATAGATTCAGCTGCTGTACTGCTCTTACTTTATTCGTTTGTTATTTGAACCCATTCCGTTTTCTGCTTCTCTTTCCTTTGACCTATCAGCAGGGCTACTAAGAATAGGTATTCGAATGTACTGGAAAAGTTGTTAGCTTTGTTAAATTGGACAAGATGCCCTTAAATAAGTGTATTTCCCTTTTCTTCTCTGCAACTCTGTAAAGGATCTGACATGGCCTGAAGGAGACTGACTGGTCCATCTGTTGTGTTCAGTTTTGTTCAGAGGCAGGGGAGTGACTTCGTGTGGCGTATTTTTTAATCTTCAGTGTGCACACGACTTACCTAGAGATCCCATCAATGCAGACTAGGAGTCAGGAAGAGTGAGGCAGACCTCGCATTCTGCATTTTTAACTGGCTTCTGCCCATTCGTGCCCATGCTGCTAGTGGAGTCGCAAGGCGAGTGACCCTTCAAAGTCCTTTCATCCCAGGGACACTGTGACACAGCAGTGACTCTCACAGCAAGGTCATTCAAGTCAAAACCAGGAACACTGTGCTAGCCTTGCCCTGGGTTACACGCTCCAAGTTCTGACCTCCTACTTTATATAAATGTTTACACATATATGTGGAATGGGGAAGGATTTGCCTGCTGGGCATAGATCAGAATGCTTAAGAAGTATTGTTGGCTGGATTTTTCTTAGCTTTTCTGGAAAGAATTTGTAATAGCATGGTTCTGTGAGCTGTATTCACTTAACCCTATTAAGCCACCTTATTACCGTTGTATCTGATGACCTCTGCGAGGGCTTGCTTCATTTTCAAAAGCTTTATGATGCTGAGGTGTGGAACCCTAATGTTCACCAGTATACTTCTTAGATGATGTTCTTTGCTCTTATGACAAATGGGCTGACTTCTCCTCTAAATAGAGGATTAGGCTGCATGTCCCAAATCTTCCTCTTTTTGAGGCAAAGAGAGCACTGGGAGCAGCAGCAGTTGCTTCCAATGGCTTAGGGTTACAGGAAAATCTGTTGGGGTGACTTGCAGGGCAATGTTGGCCATCTTTTTTTGTTGTTGTTGTTACCGGGAATCTAGCTCAGGGCCTTGCGCTTGCCAGGCAGGAGCTTATGCCACTGAGCTATATCCCCAGCCCTTGCAGGGCAGTGTTGGGACATGAATTTTCCCGGTGACTCTGGCTGCAGTGGCTGGGCCCATCTTTTGCACTCATTGCTTACTTCATTCTCTGCTTTGTAAATCAAATTGTATGATTTTTTCCAAATCAGCTCCTCGATTTTTTTGGGAAATGAAGAGAGTAACTTAATTTTACTCTGGAACTGACCCAGTAAAACAAATACATTTCACATATACGTGAATTTGTAATGTGACAAAGTGCTCCGGAGCTTAAAGCAGGCCAGTCTATATTTCCTTTGAAATTCTTATTATGGGTAATTTTCCTTCTCCATTTACAGTTTACTTTGCTATTTAAATTAGATCATCACGGTTTTCAATAAAAACAGCTAAGCAAAGTCATCTATCAAGGCTAAAAGTCAATCCATATTCATAGCTCCGCATTCCTGCCTAGGAGTCCTTATTAAGTGATTACAAGAGCAATTTTCTGTCGTTCAAGCCCATTTTTTTTTTTTTTTCAGAAGAATTTAAATCACCACTGGAATGAATGTGGTAACATGAGGAGTTCTGTCAACAATATGTGACAGGAGGGAGGGCAGTATCGAAGCGGGGCTGTCTGGGCTATGGTTTTGGATGGGGCTTGGGATTTTTGTTGTTGCCAGAAAACTCAAAGTTCAAAGAGAATAGAAAAGCATATTGATTAGCTCTGGACTGGTCAAAGATGAGATTTATATCTGAAATTAACTAATGTTTTACACATGGTCTTCTTGTGTTTAAAGAGTTTTGTAGCCCTGGTTATTTAAAGACAAGGGACAGCTGAAAGCAATTCCTCTTCTTATCCTCTCTCCTCCAAATCATGGCCATTTAATAGGTAGGTAGATATTAAATTAGGAACAAAAGGGAGTGTGACTGGCCCAAATGACCCATGAGCCCTAAAATCTCATTGGCGCCACAAGATCTTTATGGCTTGTTTTTCTACTGAAACGTCCTATTTCAGAGACCATGTTCAGAGGGACAGCCAGGAAACCAAGCTGACCACTTGCCTTTATGCCCACTCATCTATTTGTTTTTGACCAGTAAAGATTATTGGACCTGCTGATATAAATTTCAAAACCATGTGTTAATTTTCATTACAAAATTCTGTTGCTAACTTTCAGGGTACATTGTGTAAGTAATGCACACATCTTATTTAATCCTCATATTACTGATAGGATAGGTGGGGAGCCTGACTCTCAGGCAGGTTTTCCAATGTGCCCACATCTTCAAATCTAAAATACAGTCATAGACTCTACAATTATGTTTTAGACAGTGACAGGTCACACGTATGAGATTGGCCTCAGATTACATTAGAGCTGAAAAATTCCCATCACTTAGTGATGTTGTAGACTTTATCGTATCACCGCACGATGCGTGTCTCGTATGTTTGTGGTGATGCCTGTGTAAACAAACCTTTTATGCTACCAGAAATGTAAAAGCGTGAGATGTACCATTGTCTGCAATGCTGAATACTGGTTTATGTGCTTAGTATACCATTTTAGTGGTTATTTCAGAGTGTACAATTACTTATTAAAAAAATACAGGAAATAGTATGCTTTCTTTTCTTTTCTTTTGTTTTTTTTTTCCGGTACTGGGAACCGAACTCACAACCTTGTGCTTGCCAGGCAGGCGCTATGCTGCTGAGCTAAATCCCCAGCCCCAATGCTGTATTTTCTTGACAGCAGCCTCATACGTGTGGTGTTTACTGAACTCCTTGATTGCATGAAGAAGTCATGTTGAAGCCGGGCATGGTGATGCGTGCATGTAATCCCAGCACTCTGGGAGACTGAGGCAGGAAGATCACAGGTTCAAGCCTAGCCTGGGCAACTCAGTGACTTAGCAAGACCCTGTATCACAATAAAAAATTTTTTAAAGGCTGGGAATATACCACAGTGCAAAGGTCTTGGGTTCAATCCCACTAAAAAAACCCCAAACAACAAAATAACAACAAACAAATAACCCAACACACCACACACAAACACACAGAAACCACATGGAATGATTGATCTGTACCATCTAGGTTTGTGTAAGTACATGCTATGATGCTCATCTAGTGATGAAACTGTCTAACGACACATTTCAGAAGGTGTCTCACCATTAAGGGACATGTGACTATACAGGCAATTTAATCTCAGAGTATATCTCTCAATCACTATAGAACCCTACTTCCTTTACTCACAGATTCTTTGAGGACTTAGGAACTAAAAACATTTGGGAAATGGCGAGGATACAAACTCTTCAGTAAAGTTGCTTTAAGGCTTCTTAGTCATCTATGCATACATCAGTAATCTGCTGCGCTCAGTTCTTCCAGAAGCATACTCTCAATACAGGGTCACAGGGTTGCTTCATAGCAGACACCGTGTCCTCCTTGTAAGTATTCCCTCCTCCACAAATTCACAGGCAAGCCTGCCATAACCTTGCTTATATTATAAAACCTACCTTCCTGGTCATAACTGAGTGGGTCTCAACTTGAGTGCATAAGATTCTTTTCCCAAAAATCTGAAACTCAGAAGGAGAGATGGAGAATTAGTTCCTTACGTGGCTAGCACTAGAATGTGTAAATTTAGTGGGATATGCAAATTTGAGAGCTTTGGGGAAGCCGTGTTTCTTCACAAAAACTGAGGGTGGCAGAGAGGAAGGGAGGCTTGAGGGGAGCAGAGAGGAAGGAAAGAGGAAAATGGGGGGGACACAGCGCAGAGGAGAGAGGGTGAGATAGAGGAGAGAAAAGGACAGATTATGAAGGAGGCACGCAGAGATGTTAAGATCAGACAGCAAATTTTGTGGGTCAGATTTTCAGTGCGTGGATCCAGCCTTTTGTGAAGCATCTTTCTTTCCATAAAACCATTCTCCCTTGCACTGGGGACATAGCTCAGTGGCAGAGTGCCACTTTTCTAGAGTGCATTAGGCTCTGCCTGGGTTCAGTTCTGCACCCCTGTAATGTAATTTTGGGATGGGAGTGGGGATGCTCATGGTCAGGTCTGTTTTGGGACAGACCAAAGAAATCCTCCTTTTGCTCTAGCTGGTTCAAGTTGATTTCTGTGTCTTGCCATCAAAATCCTGGTGGATGCTCATTCCAACTCCTACTTGGTCGTAGAACTCAGACCTCTGTTCAGTCCAACAGAAGACCCTGCCCTCAGTCAGTATTTTGTCCTTCATTCTCTGCTCCAGTGTAGTCCATACCCACCCCGTCGTTCATCTAATTATATTGCCTAAATCCAGGCTCTTTTCTGTCCATTTTCCATTCTACCCTGAGGCCCATCTTCCACAACTTTATATTCCCAATGTGTTGTTGTTTTTCAGCTCAAAAATCAAGACATGTTCCATGATAAAAAAGTGTTCTGTGGTAAAAGATGCTTGGGAAATCCAGTTTCCCCTTCTCAATATTGGGAAGGGAAATACTGTATAGATAGCTAAAGCACTGAAGTTCTGGTTTTAAATTAACATCTCCACTACCACCAAAAAACAAAAGCCCAAACCCAGCTGGAATTTATTGTTTTTTTTTTGAGGGTGGGTACCAGGAATCGAACTCAGGACCTTGTGCTTGCTAGGCAGGCACTGTGCCGCTGAGTTATATCTCCAGTCCCCCAGCTGGAATGTAATTCATTTTTTTTTTCTTGGTGAAACACTCACAGTACAACGGGAGAAATCTGTAGAATTAAGGTCATAGTTCTATTTGGCCCTCTGCCCATGTGCCCCATACATGAGTTATGTTTTGATTTACCATTTCGCTTTCATTACCATTTTCTGATGATTCTTGTGTGAAGGAAAAAAAATCTTCCCAAGTATAATTCCATGTTTTCTCCCTTCCCCCAGCTCTTGCCTGTGTTTGAATTCTTTAAGCCAGGTCTAGAGGCCCAGAGAGTCATCTCTGTTCCGACTTTGTGCTTTACCTTCTTCTTGGCTGTGCTTAGCTTTCTTTTCGGATTAGGCGCTGGGATAACATAAGAATGTCCCCAGGATTCATGATTACCTGGTCACTGTCCAATGCAGGCATCTGTGAAGAGTTCAAAGAACAGATCAAAATAGCCTCTGCTTCCTTCCTTTCCCAGACTTGTCCTGATTCTTCTCATTCCCGTCTCCCCATGTCACTCCCCGCACCCCCGAGGAAGAAAATACTGATGGATGTAGATATCAAAACTTCCTTCTGGGAGCTAAAAAAAGATAGGGAGGAGAGTCAGAGAGTCAAATAATTTCTCCACTTTACCATGCCTCGGAAAGATTCCAGGCCAGCTTGTCTACTTCCGGGCTGATCAGGATAATATTTAGAAAGAGTGGAGACTTGCAAGGAGCCAGAGGCAGGTCAGGAGTTGTGTTTGAAATTTAAAGGAGATGGGAAAGGCAACAAGAGCCAGTGTGTGAACTGTGTGTGGTGACACACGCCTGTAATGCCAGCACTCGGGAGGCCAAAACAGGAGGACTGCTGTGAGTTCAAAGCCAGCCTGGGCTACAATAGTGAGTTCAAGACCAGTCTAGGACACATAGTGAGACCCTGTCTCAAAAACCAAAGACCAGGGGCTGGGGATTTAGCTCAGCGGCACAGTGCCTGCTTGGTAAGTGCAAGGTCGTGAGTTCGATTCCCTGTACTGGAAGAAAAACAAAGACAAAAACAACAACAACAACAAAACCAAAGACCAAACCAAACCAAACGAGAAACACCCCAAAAAACCCAGTGTACATGTGTTGAGTGGAGGAGGGTAGGCATGGGGGAAGGGGCTGAGATTTGGGAGTGTGAGGAAGCCATTGTCTTTGATGGAGCCTCTGGAACACGTCCTTGTGCCAGGTAGAGACGCGTGGCCCCAGTCTGCTGGACTTCGGTTCCAGTCACCCTCAGCAGGAGCGCACCGCAGAAGCAGGCAGTCCATAGCAATGTGGGGCTTGTCCTACCCCAGAGCTGTGCGGGGTTCTCAAAGTACAACACAGCGTTTCTACACTGGCAGCGTGGGGACCGCCCCCTCCATTCCTCACCGCACTTGATTCATGCTGAGTGCAAAGGCTCCTTACGTAATATTGACGTCTCTGGAGAAAGGCTATGCCGGCAGCTGCCTTTGAGACTGCGATCCCTGCTGGAAAGGGAAGCCTGGGCTCCAGAAGGGTTCTAGAGAAGGAACGATATGATCTAAGATGAATTTAAAAAGCATCACTGTGGCTACAGTGTTGAGGGCAACAGTAGATAGTGGCTTTGCCTAGATGGTGGCTTCCATTAGGTGGTGGCAATGAGGAAGGTAGGAAGCGGATGGCTTCTGGGTGTATTCTGAGGGTAGTGTTAGTTCCTGCCAGATCTGACGTGTGCGTGAGACAGCAGGGGTCAGGGGTGACTTGGAGGTTTTTGGTCAGAACAACTGGAAGAACAGAGTTGCCATCACTTGTAATGGAAGGGCTGTTGGTAGGTCAAGTTTGGGGGAGTAAATCAAGAGTTCAGTTTTATTTATTTATTTATTTGTTTTTTTTCCGGTACCAGGAACTGAACTCACGACCTTGCGCTTGCCAGGCAGGTGCTGTGCCGCTGAGCTAAATCCCCAGCCCAAAGAGTTCAGTTTTAGACATCTAGAGTTTAGAGATATGGACTATGAAAGGGCCTAGAATTCAGGGAAGAAGTCTAGAGTTTGAGAGATAAATGCGGGGGTCATGGGGATATTGATGGTATTTAAAATCACGCATTTGAACGAGGTCCTCAAAAGAGGGAGATGATGGATAAAGGACAGTAGGGGGTTGAGGTCTGAGCCCTGCGCACTTCAACATTTAAGGGTCAGGGCAAAGGAAAGAAATCAGGCAAAGCCTCCAAGTCTTGGAGCTGCGAGGCAGGAGGGAAACAGAGAGAGTAAGGTGTCCCGAGGTGATCATCTGTGGAGAAACCTCCAAGGAGGCTGTGATTAGTTATATCAGATGTTCTTCCGCAATAAGATGAGAACTTAGAGTCAGCCTTTAAATTCAGCAGTGTGAAAGTCTTGGTGACTTTGGCAAGAACAGTTGCTGTGGAGTGATAGGGATACGCCTCTGATCTGGGGCTGGTTTAAGAGGGAACTGGAGCATTGGAGCCGTACTTAGCAAGCAGTAAGGACTGCACTGAGGAGCTTGCTCCCAAGAGGGAGGGAACAAACAGGGCAGGGGAAGTACAGTCATTAGAAGGCTTTGTTGCTTTTAAGATGTGAGAAATAATGGCATGCCTGTGTGCTGGTGGCAATGATCCATTTGAGAGTGAGAGTTTGTTATAGGGGAGGAAAGGAAGAATTGCCAAAGGAATATGCTCGAGTAGGTGGGAAGGACGGGGTAGAAAGCACAGCGGAGACATCTGTGTGTGCAGTTGTGAGGTGAGAAGACAGTGGGAGGAAGGTGAGGGGCTGGGAGAATGACCTGAAGCCATCATCCCGGGCCAGAGGTGAGTGTGTGCAGGGAAATGTGCCAGTGGTGCAGCATCAGGGGTCTGCTGGAGTTCCGTCGCCATGCACTCAAAGTGAGGGCAAGCAGCGTGGCTCTGCGTTTTTCCTTGGCCACGTTCAACCGCAGCTGTGGAGTATGGAGTGGGCAGAGTGGATGTGACTAAGTCTGCAGTCATCCCAGGCGGGCAGGACAAAGGAAAGGAGAGGCAACGAGTTGGTGTGCAGAGGGGCAGGGTTTACCTAATGAATGACTGGAAAATTTACACTGGATCAGGAGGGGAATGCGAGCATCAGAGGGATGGGGAGCAGTGGCAGGTGGTAGGGACGATAGATTGAAGGTTCCGATGCAGTCAAAGGGTGACTGCAGTCAGGTGAAATGGAAAGACAGAAGGTTGTGGGCAGTGTGGGTTATAAGAATTGAGATATGAAGTTGCGTTTGTAGATAATCCCAGGTATATTCTGAGAGGAACAAAAGATCACTGGAAGACAGGAGTTTAAAAGGCTGGGAAGTTTGTGTGTGGGAAGGCTCATGTACATGTGTATTGAAACAGTCAGAATAAGACAGGAGAGGAGAGAAAGGACAGAGAGAGAGAGAGGAGGGAGGGAGAGAGGGGGAGAGAAAAGAGAGAAGAGAGGGAGGGAGGGAGAGAGAGAATATTAGGATCCAATATAGTGGAAAAGTGGTCAGAAGAAGACAGCAGTGATTTCTATAATCTGATGACATGAGATCCAACGTGGGGAGCAAGGGTTTAAGGAGAAATGGGGAGATACTTCTGAAAGTGACAGCAAGGAGTAAGAAAGATACCTGTCTCATCTCTAGGTCTAGTAACAGGACTACGAGAGAAAAATGGCCCCTGTTTGAGAAGGCTGTGGGGAAAGTAGTGCGTTCAAGGGAAGCCTGGTATCCCCAAGGGAAGAAGGGAAGGAGCTGCTCAGAGAAGTGGTTGAGGATCAAGACGATTCTGCTAGCTACGGATTACAAACTCCACATGCATGGAGGAAGAGTTGCAGGACTGGGAAGGAGGAGAGGGCCAAAGAATATGGAAAAGACAGAGTCTCCTGGGAGATGAGGTGAGCTGGGAGCTGGGTGAGTTTAGGACCGGCATAGCAGAGGCAGGGACACCGTGAGATTAGTCCCTTTGTGCGCAAAGTCAAGGATGCGGTGAGGCCTTGAGTGTCCGAGTTCAGGAGGGGTTTCTTGATGCTGGGGGTTGGGGGGCTCCCTGAACAGAGTTTGCCCTGACCTAGCCTGGAAAATCTCTTCAGGGGCTTTTCTACGTCCTCTCTTGCTCTCCAATTTGTCACTTTTCACCAAGGCAGTTCTGATCATTCCGACTCTGCCGGGTTATCCGCCTGCTTAAAAGAGATCAGATAGATTTTCTTCTCAGGACTGAACTTCCTGTTGCCCTAAAGGCCCTGAAAGTACTTCATCACATCTACCCTTCTCCCTGCCCCAAGGTACATATCCGGGGTTCTACTGACACACTTGTCACGTGGGCCGCTGACAGAAAGGTCTGCGTTCAGACACTGACTGAGCTGAAGCCCTCCAGGCATTTAGGAAAGGTTGAGGTAGCCCCAAGGCGTAGCTGAAAGGGCCTCTGAAGACCCTGCTTATCCAATCCCACAGGTCATACAAAGCCTTTCCTCTCGGCCCCTCTGTGCCTGCACAAGATCCTTCTGCACAAAGAGCCCTCAGATTGGAGGAAGGGGGATTTCTGCTCCTATGGCCTGTGTTTTGGAGAACGCAGAGGCTCACCATCTTTGGGGGTGAAACTATGCTTCAATTCCTGGTTGCCCAGACCCCCGTTAAACACTTGGGCCTCACCTTCATTCAGCTCCTCTCTGGGCTCAGGTCTGTCCAGGTCCAGAGCCAGGCCCATTCCTCTGGGCTCGCTCACAGCCTGAGTCAGCAGCTGTCTAATCCCCTCCAGGTCTGCTTCGATAGATTACCCCAGGCACTTCCAGGGGCCAGGGTGCTCAGGAAAGCTTGGTGTTTGCTGAGTTAAATGAGAAAGTGAGCTCTTGGGAAGCAGGTGACATTTCTGTTATACTCTAGTTTCCTGACAGCCACCAGAACACCAATTCCTCCTCTTACAGTTTTCTAGAACCCTAGAAATCTTCTCTGCTTTGCACTAGGTTGGCCCGACCCCTTGTCTAAGGAGCTGTGCTTTCTCTCTTTAACTGATCTCAATTTGTCTTCCTTTATCAGCGATCAGGAAAAGATTTTCATACTCGGATGTGACTGGTTGGGTTCAGCAGTGATCACATTAGTGAATCTTTGCATGTTACTGAAACAGGTAGAGTGGGAGGAAGAGACCAGAAGGGCTGGCAGGACTGTGCTAGACCACAACGCCCATGTCAGTGTGGCCAGACCTTCAGATCTGGGGAAGAAATTTCTAAAAATCCAGATGTTTTGATGCAATCTTATAATTTTAAATTTTTGGTAATTGATTTGACATTTAAAAACCACGAGACATGGTTAACATATACTTTTGGGTTCCCTTGACCCATGGACCAAGGTGGGCTATCAGTGACTTATATATATTTAAGCCTATATTTCATTCTGTGTTTAGCGCAGTGTTTTTTTTTTAATTGATTTTTAGCCAAAACACCATCTGGGCTGCCCTGTGGTCTGAAAGCACACCAGAAGCGGTGGCCTGGCACTGACCCTGGCCTTGGTGGCTTGCATCAGTCCACTGGGAACCCTGCTTCTATGGCCAGTTTCTTATTCTTTGCACTGGGGCATGGAGCAGGTTGCCTGGGTCACTCAGGAAAGCCATCAGGTTCAGTGAGGAGGCGCTTGCTCAGGTTTGTTAGAGGCAGGGGAGTGTAACGGGAAGGTCTTCCTCATGGTGAGAGGAAGCGAAAGCCTGCGGGTGGATTCATTTCCACCTCAGAGGCAGTGGAGTTCATCATTCCACAGTGTTATGGTTTGTATCTAGATGCCCCCAAAAGCCACATGTGATCATAGGTGTAGCTTTGGGGGGCTATTGTGTCATGGGACATGATATTCATCGGTGGATTAGTCCATTGGTGAGTTTGTAGCTAAGTGTGATGTGGGGACATGAAGACTGGTGTGAAGAGGCGGCACAGCCCGGAAGGGCGTATCTCCTTTCCTTTTCCCTTGATCTCGCTGCTTCCTGTTGGCGTGCCGTAAGGAAGCTGCGGTGCATCGACAACTGGTGGTCAGCTCGGAACACCCAGCTGAACTGAGTCAGCGTGGTGTTGGGTGTGGGAGGTCCACCTGAGGATTTTTACATAAGAGGCAGAACTGAGAGGAAGAAGTTTAGAAGCTGTTGGGAAGCTGTTGATTATTTTGGAGGAGCTTGTCATGCTGGCTTTCCTGATGAACTTGGCTGTTCTCTTTCTCAAAGGAGCTCAGGGCCTTACTGTTGCTGAGAATGGCTTCAGCTCACTTTGGGGGAGCTCTGGTCCTCACTTTGAGCATCACTTCCTGGCTCCGGAGGGGACGATGATGCATGCTCTGTCTCCTGGAGAAGCTTGTTACGTTGCTTTCCTGATGGGAACTCAGCTGTTCTCATTGCTGGAGGAGCTCAGGACCTCACTGTCGCTGAGGATGGCTATGGTACTTTTCGGAGGAGCTCTGGTTCTTACTTTGAGTGTTGCTTCCATGCTCCAGTTTAGATCCCTCAGCCTGCTAGCACAGATTCTTCTTCCCTGGCACAGACCTTCCAGCTTCCATCACTGACCTTTAGGGCTTCCCAGCGCAGATTTTTGACACAGGCCTACATGAGATGTTGTCGTGGGCTCTTGACCTCCACTTGGACCCATGGGGGACATTGTGATGGGCTCTAGGTCTTCAGCTGGACTCATGCAGGACATCCTGTGGGATCCAGGCCCTCCGCTAGATTCTTTGGTCATTAGTGTGTGGACAGATTTCCTGCACTCTTTGTGCATGATTTTATGGGTGGCTAATACAAAATAATCTTATAAAATATGTGTCCTGTACTGTATTGCTCCCCTTGCAAACACCCCAACTACAACACAAGCCTTTTCTGCCATGCCCTTCTGCTATGCTGCCCTCGTGGGTTGCCAGCTGACTATGGATAGAAATCTCTACAAACTGTGAGCCATAATAACCTTTCTTCCTTTAAATTAAGTAACTAAGTAGTTACTTAAGATTTTGGTAACTAAGATTTTGGTACTGAGAGTGGGGTTGTTTCTGTGACTGTGCCTGACCATGGTTCAGAAGGCTTTGGATCTCGTTCTTAGGAGGGGTTTGAGAAGCTTGGAGATGCTGTCTGAGAGGCAACTCTGGAATGCTGTGAGCCAAGTTTGATGGGAGATTCTTGTCAGAGCTCAGAAAACCAGACTGTTGACAGTAATGCAGCAGGAAAGAGCAGGCTCAGGAGGCTTCAGTTGGGAGGAAGGGCTCCATTGATGGTGGGACTTCAGGCCATGTGTGTTGTGCTCTGGCAGAAAATTTACTTGCATTTTGCTCATTTCCTGAGCCTTTTCTGGAGATTGAGTGCAAGGGTGGTGGACTAATTAATCTGGTAGAAGAAATTTCAAGGCAGCCTAGTAGTGAGGCTGTGGCACAGGTGTTGTTGGGGGGCTTTTAGTCAGATCTATGTTGACAGGGGCAAACGGCACAGCTGAATGATTTTAAAAGTTTGAGTTTGGGCCTGAAAGGCAACTCCAGGAAAGATGGGGCCTGTAAGGTGGAGTAGGGGAGAGTTTGGTTGCTAAAAATTAGCGTTAAAAAGAAACCAGTTCTTTGGATCTGGACGATACAAAGCATTCCTTAAGAACATGGGAGGAGTCCACAGTGAATGATCTTGCTTTGAGAAGAAAGCCTCAGAATGGCGGCTGCCTAGAAAATGGGAATTGATTCCCCAGGATTCAGTTCACTATGCTTAGCCATCCAGGCACTCACAGGCCTCTGCAACTCCCAGAAAGATGCAAAAGAGCTCAGTTACTGCTTAAGCTGGTGGCAGGCCTTGGCATCATCCACATGGCGCTGGTTTTACATACATGCAGTATGCAGGAGTTGTGGGGCCAGGGAGGCTTCCACGCCAGATTGCAGAAGAAGGCCTGGGAGGGCAGTGTGTGAAGCTGAAAGTACAATAGAGACACCAGAAAGCTGGAGAAGCTAGGAATGTGGAACACCTGAGAAGAGCTGCAATTAATGAGCAAATCTGGCCTCAGAGCAAAACCATGTGGCTTACAGCTAGCAGCAGTGCTACAGAGGTGGAACTGATGTTGTGGTTTAGAGTTCATATCTTGCCACAGACTGTCCTGGATGTTGGACATGGCTCTACAGGATTTAATGTTTGCCTTCCTGGATTCAGTCTTGCTTTGATCTCATTCTTTTCTATCCCCCCAACTTCTCCCTTTTGGAATGGAGATGTTTATCTTGTGCTGTTGAATGTTGGAAGTGTTTAGCTTTCTTTTCATTTTTACAGTGGTTTGCAGCTAACAGTTTGCCTTAAATCTCAGAGGAGACTGTGTGTTATTGAGCAGTTCCTTTAGAAACGGTTCCCCAATTAAACATATTCCAGATCCTCCTCACCTTGAACAAAGAACTGTATGAGACAAGCCAAAAACAATGCCAAAAGTTTATTTGAAAAGTGAGGGGTAAAGAGGCAAGAGAAAAAACTGGCTCTGGAGAGCAAACTTGGACCGAAGAAGAACAAGAAGGATAAAAAGGGCAAAGATAAAAGTATACCCTCTGTCTGGGAGACACAAAGTGAGCTATAGTGAAGAGTCATGAGAGCAGGCTCCTCATTGCATCTGTCTCCTGTGTCATCCATACCTCCTGGGAGCCTGTGAGAAGGTCCTGGGAATTACTGGTGCTGTCCTGAGATTTTGTAATTGACAGGTCCCGTTTATTTCCACAGCCAGTTTTGCCACACTCTACTCCTATATCATTTGGACTTGGACTTTTCAGCAATGGTGAAGCTGTTAGGGCTTTGGAAACTCTTAAGAGATGGACTAAATATATTCTGTATAGGAATGCGTATGAGTCTTTTGGAGACCAGGGACAGAATGTTATGGTTTGTATGTAGATGTCCCCCCAGGCCGTATGTATTCACTGGGGGGACTTTGGGGAGGTGATTGGATTGTGGGTGGGTGACATTCAACAGTGGATTGATACACTGATGGGCTTATTGCTAAATGTATTTTCTTTTTTATTTCATGGAAAAAAAAGGGTATTGCTAAATGTGACACTGGGAGTTGAAGCCTGGTTGAAGAAGGTGGGTTACTGGGGGCATGGCCTGGAAGGGCGCACTTTGCTTCTTCCTCTCTTGATCTCTCCGTGCTTCCTGCTGTCATGTCATGAAGCAAGCCTCGTCTGCCCATACCTTTTAGCTTTGTTGCCCCGTCTTGGAGCCAGTCCACTCTGGACTACAAACTGTGAGTCTACAAACTGTGAGCCATAGTAAACCTTTCCTCAGTTAAATTGTGGGTGTCGGATATTGTGTCTCAGCAATGAGAGAAGTAATTAAGACACACCGCTAGGTTCAACGCCTGACCTCTGGAATCAGATCCCTGGATTCAAATCTCTCCTCTACTTGCTTGGTATCCATAGCTAAGTTAATTAGCCTCTCTGACCTCAGTTTAAGAATCTGTAAAATGGGGTAATGATAGTACCTTCTAAGAAGAATTCAGTGAGACTGGCAGTGTTTACACAGTAAGCTTCTACATTGGAAAAGAGCTGTAACTTTATTTTTAGAAGACTTAGCCACTACATTTTAAATAGGGATTTACTTATCTAGAGGAAGCTTAGTTTTACAGCCACATTTGAACATGGGTGGTTCAGATCTGGTTCATCCATCTCAAACCTACTTTATTCTTTCTGCACTTTCCCCGAGCCATCATGTCTTTGAATATCCTAGAGAGAAATCTTTTGTTTGTTTTTGTTTTTTTGGTTTTTCTCCGGTACCAGGAACCGAACTCATGACCTTGCGCTTGCCAGGCAGGCGCTTTTGCCGCTGAGCTAAATCCCCAGCCCCCTAGAGAGAAATCTTGTCTGAGTCTGTTGGCCTCAGGTAAAGGGACTTAGTTCATCTTTTGTCTCAGTGGAATCTCTCCCTGACCAACAGTTTCCTCTTAAAGGAATTGCACTTCAGCAAGCCCCAGGCCGAGCGGACTCATGTCTGGAAGTCCACAGGGCTCCTGGGCACCAGACCCCACAGAGAGCAACTTTCTTTCTGGTTGATTAGCTCCCCGCTTTGCATATACTTTCCGCGTCTTCCTTCCCCTCCATTGGGTCTACTGTGCTGGTTAGTTTTCTGGTTAGTTTTCTTTTTCTCCCTGTCAAACAAAAAGTGCTATAAAAAAAATTTAGAATCAAAATTTAAATTGTGAAATCGGATTTAGGTTGTTGCCTTTTAACCAAAGGCAGCATCCTTCACTCATTTCAGAGGACAGCTCTGCATTTTCTTTTTCCTTTTTAGGTGCAGTAAGGCCCCACCTGTAAACATCTAGTTGCAAGCTCACAGATGGGAACGGACTTTGCCTTATCCACATTCCCGGATGTGAACAAACCGTGGATGTAGCTTGAATGTTTGCTGGACATTGTCACAGGGGTGCTGCTGGGCGGCGACTCTCCAGTGTGATAGTATACAGCATGCTCAATCTAGGCCCAGGATGTCCGGAAGCAAGAGGAAGCGCAGTGGTGATGTGGAAGGAACTGCCAGGAAGCAATATCCATTGTATACTTGTTTCACAGACTCACTTTGTTAGACTCATGAATGAATCTGACTTATGAACTTCCTGTAAGGGAATTCCTAAATTGGGGATTTACTGTAATGGCCCTTGAACCCAGATGTAGCCACCCTGAGCTACATCCTGCGGCTCTTTTAAAAAATTTGAGACAAGGTTTTGCTGAATCGCTAAACTGCTCTGGCTGGGCTCGAACTTGTGACCTTCCTGCCTCAGCCTCTCAGAGGGCTGGGCTTACAGGTGTAGACCACTACACTTGGTATACATTTCTTAAAGACTCTCATGGGGGGGGGTTGTCGCCTGGAGGTCTTCTGAAAATACCAAGGAGAGGGAGGGAGGTGGGGCATTACTTTCAGAGTTAAGGTGGGTCCGAACTCTTACTTTTAGCCTTCAGGGACTCTCAGGAGATGAAAGGGAAGCTGGCCTCAGATACTGCAGAAGCCGCCCGTCCCTCCCCGGAGAGACCAGCCTGCGGCGCTGCGCCGGAAGTGCTGGGCTCTGGGCGGGCGGCGGGGAGGGGCTGCCTGCGAGCTCCTCTCAGGGCCTGGGATATTTATAGCGCTTGTGCCTCTGGACCTGGTTGCACCTGGATTTATGCGGCCTGTGGCTGTGGCTGCGGGGAAGGAGGAGGCACATATCCTTGCAAGGGGGCTGCTGAGTCCTGGCTGGGAACTCCGACTGGAATGAGTTATAAAATCAAAACAAGGGGCTGTCTAGAGCAGGACGCGAGCAGAGCAGCTCTTCAGGAGGGGGTGAGACCCGGCGAGAAGCGGGACTTTCCAGCTCCACGTGGTGCCACCCTGGCGGCGGCCAAGGCCTGGGCTTGGCAGGTGCGGGCGGCAGGGGGCGCGAGCCCCGCCACCAGGTCTCCCGGGGCTGGCGGGAACCCAGCGAGCACGGGGTAGCGGCTACTTTTTTCAGATGCAAAACTACAGAGTCCACGTTTGCGCTCCGGGATCGCTGTCCGCACGTCAGTTTTCCCCAATCACTACCTGTCTGGCTGCCCCAGACAGCAGTGACATCATACAAAAAAGCAAACAAATAGCTGTCCTTCGGGCCTTTCAGGAGCCCAGTGGTGGAGGCTCAGAGGGCAGAGGGGGTGGAACGGAGGGCCACACCTCCGTAGGCCCTGCAGGTGTTTCCCAGCTGGGTGACAGCGTGGGAGGCCCCGGCCTCGGTGGACACCGCCGCACCCGCTGTGGAGCCCTCCTGGACTGGTGGGCAGCAATCGTGGGTGGGGAGTGAAGGGCAGTGGTGATGCCCAGAGAAACGAAGCCATCACTGACACCTATGCAGGGCTCCTCTATTCTCCTTGAATCTCCGGCACAAATGGGTTGGTTAGTCATCGTCGCCATGTCTCCATTTTACAGATGGGAAAACTGAGGCTTGAAGACCAATTTAAGGCACTTGGCCCAAGGTGACGTAGGCAGTGTGCACTTAAGCTTGAAACCGACTCGGTGGACTCTGCGGGGCGCCCGTGCGCCAAGCTGGGGGGCGGATGGAAAGGCTGCGGGGATCCCCGGGACTAAGGGGCGGAAGGCCCGGAGTCTCGAGCGTCACGGCCAGGCCGGGGCAGCTGGCGGACGCGGCTGGGGACAGCGCCCCCACCCCGGCCGAGCTGCGGTCGGCTGGCGCAGGCCACATACCGCGCGGCGCGGAGGAAATGGCTGGGATTCCTCCCTCGGCGCTGCCGGGCGGGCAGGGACCGCGCAGGGGGCCCTGGGCACCGCCGCGGGGACCTCTCCCGGGAGCTCCCGCCACTCGCCGCAGGCATTGGAGGCCCCCAGGTCCCGGGAAACCGCAAGAGGGGACCACGTGGAGGCGCGCGGGCTCAGCTCTCAGGGTCCCCCTCTCGGCCCAGCCTCCGGCTCCGGATCGTCGCTCGCTCAGGCCTGCGGGGAGCCGGGCTCCTGGGCGCGCAAGGTGCGCAAAAGGGTGCGGGGGACCCGGGCTGTGCTGGCAGCGGCGAAGCCTCACTGGCCTCGGCCTTTGGGAAGCTCCGGACACTGCTACCCTCAAGTTCCAGGCCCAGTCCTCAGGGCTGGCTGAGCAGGCCTTCCTCTGCTACAGTCTTTGGGAGCAGAGCGGGGAATTGGCTGGCGAGGGACAGCGAGAGAGAGAGGGTGGCCCCTGCGAGCCCGCTGTGCCAGGCTGTCCCGAGAGGGCCGGGTGGGGTGCAGGGCAGCAGAGCTGAGCGCGGAAGACCGGGTCCGAGTGAGCAGCAAGGGCCTGGCGAGGAGCAGAGGATGCCTTGTCAGGCTGTGCTGTGGGGAGGCTGAGAAGGGAACCGAAAGCTTCCTGGAGTCAGCAGAACTTGAGAAAGCTCCCTGCTTCCCCTGGACACAACCAAAAAGCGTAACTGGGGGTGAGGACGGCGGGGTAGAGGGAGGACCCTAAGTGGGGTCTGTGCAGCCTCTGCTAGGAAGGTGGCCCCAGTGACTGCACCCCGCTTACGATTTGCGCTGTGATGAGAGGATTCACCTTGGCCCAGTGCCCTAGCTCTCACCAGGTGGGTGCTGCACCACCTTTCCTGCCTTTGTGTCTCCTCAACCTGGAAGGCCCTCCCCACCCTCCTGGGCCGGTGAATGGGCTCCTCGCTCAGCTGCGGACTCTTACTCACTGCGGACTCTTCCTGGACCTCCATGTCCTCTATGCTCTCTGCCTGCCTCCACCGTGGGCCTCACTGCGCTTTTCACGCAGGATTATACAAGTGTGCTTATAAAGCTGTCTCCCAAGCTAGACAGCAGCTCTGCCAGGCAGGACTGGCTGAGTCATAGACTGCTTAAATGCTGGTAGAATGAATGAACTGCTGCCTGTGTATCCATGCGTAACTTGCCATGCAGAGCCTCCCCTGCCCTCTCTTACCCCCAAGAAGGGCCTGGGTTGGGTGCCATTGTCTTCCTAAGACCAGCCCGAACTTCACACCTTGATCCTACTCCCCGTTTCCCTCCTCCTTATCCCGGCTCTAGGCTTGGAGCGTGGCTTTGTTGAGATGCACCTAAATCCCCATCCCGTCCTCCCGTTCCCAATACTTCGCAACCTGGCCCACCTTGTTTCTCAGCCCAGGGCTCAGGAGTGGACGTGAGGCCGCCCAGTCATTCCGGATGGGCCTGGGCTCCAAAGAAGGAAGTACCCTGGCCCCAGGCTGGGGTAGAAATGGCCATGGTGTGTCTGTCTTCTACACCACACCCCCAGGGTGCCTTTAAACTTGAAGCAGGGCAGGGACACTGGCTCACATCACTTGCGTCCAAGTGACCAACCAGCTTAAATTTCCACCCTTTCCAAGGGGAACCGAGTAGTGGGACTTAGGCCCGGACAGAGACTCTCCTCCGACTAAGAGGAACCGGGAGCCTAGAGTCAGCCTGTCCTGCATTCGTCCGCCCCAGACGGGCGAGGTGGGTGACAGTGCGGCTGGGGCACGGCAAGGCACGTGAAGTCACTTCCAGGGCTGGCTCTAGACCCTCACCCCCGAGGCGCCACGCCAGGTGGCCTTGGCAGACCCTGCATACAGACAGCTCACACTGTAGCGTGGTTCTAGATATTCTGGATGTCAAAACGACATTCTTTCACTAGAAAAAGGAACAGATTATGGCCTTTTTGCTGTAGAAACAGGAACTGACCACGACTGTGACCACCAGTAATTGCTTCCTCACCCTGGGCTCAGGAGGAGGGTGGGATCTCTGAGCCCTGCTATCTTCTCCCCAGGGACTTGTGGGCAGGAGCTCCGGGGTTTAATGGGACAGCAGGGGAAGGAAGGCAAGGGGAAGGGAGGAACGTACAGGGGAGGGGAGAAAGGAGAGAGGTTTTCTGAAAGGTCGGTCCTGGAGCACTGAGGAGGCCGGGAGCCTGAGGGGGTGGAGCTGGGGCCGGGGCACCTGGCCCTTGACAGGTGCTCTGTGTAACTTCTGTTTTCATGCTGTCCTGGGAGAGCCTCAGCGCTGTGTACCCCGGGCTGCCCCCAGTTCCTGGAGCTGGGTCTCGTAGTACTGGGTCTCTGCAGACTAGGTCGTTGTTTCCTCCTGTGTGTGTTCGGAGCTGCTCCGTGTCAAACTGGTTCTGGATACTGGGCGAAGAAGAAACACATCTTTCCCCTGCAGAGCTTAGACTTGAGTGGAAGGAACTGGTGTTCAAATAATAAAGTTTTACAGTAATAGTAACCAAAGAAAGCTCAGGGTAACAGCTGCCGAGAGGGGACGGTGAGCCACAGCTCACCTTGGGAAAAGGTGGGGTTTAAAGTGGACCTTGGACAGCAGATGGTCACTTGGGAAAGAGGGCCTTCCAGGGAGAAGGAGTGACTGTAGCTCAGAGTAGGGGAGAAGTGGGAACAGCAGCCCAGGAGCCTGGTGGGTGGCACGTGTGGGTACAGAGGAGGGATGGGCCACAGAGCTGGAGCAGAGGCTGTTCTTGGAGGCCCCGAGTGCCCACCAAGGTCTGTAGGATTCCTCCTGGGGCCCTGAGGAGGCCTTAACCAGCAAAGGCAGGGCAAATCCCGTAGTGTGTGCTGTGGACACCTCCGAGAATGCAGCGAGGCGAAGGCAGCGGGGTGGGGCTGGGGGGCAGGGGTAGGGAGGGGCAGCTGCAGCCGGACACACCCAGGCCAGGACTCCACACACCAACCGCGTCCGGGTTTTGCACTTCCGGTTTCTCGCAAGGTGCGGCGGGTCTGAGATGGGAACTCCTGAATATGTCTCTGTTGGTCCTAGTTGTGATGCACACATGGGCTGCAGTTCTCAGGTGGGGACAATGTGAGTGGCAGGTAGAGGCCTCTTCCTTCTGGACAGACTGACGAAAGCGGGGGGAGCATACAGGTTTAGGCTCTGGAAAAGGGTGAGACTTTGGGAACCCGGCAGAGGGAGGATGGCAGAGAGGAACAGTCTTCTAAGGCGACTGGGCTGGTTGGGTGGGTTGGGCGGTCAGGGAGAAGGTGCCAGGGTTTAGAGGTCCCCTGGGCCAGGAGGACCTTTCTGTGCATGGCTCAGTCCTGCGCGGAGCAGCCCTTCTCGTGTAGGGTAGGAAGGAGCTTCCTCAGCCGTGGAGGGCGGGGTTGCATCGGCTGTCATTGTAAAATAAGCTTTAGGTCTTTTCCTGTGTTGTAAGCTCTCGGTGGGCAGAGGTGGTGTTTCCCCCAGGTCTTAGTGCTTGCTAGGCACCAAATAAGTCACCTGAAGTCAAGGGTCAGGGTCAGAGGCCTCATTATGAAGAGGGGAACCCTCAGGCTGAGCTGATTTTTTCGGTACCCCCCACCCCGTGCTATCTGAGTGTGACTGAAATGCACTTCCGGTGGGGGTCTTTGCTTCTGGCCCAGCCTCTCTGTACTGCTGTCTTCCCCTAGCTAGCTCCCACTTCTCCCAGGGGGCATGTGCTAGCATTTTATCAGTTCATTCCATACATATTTATCATCTTCAGTCTGTCAGGTCTTGTACTAGGCTAGGGACCACAATGGTAAACAATGCTTATGATGGAAGGAGGCGGACATCTCCGGCCTCTACAAGGGCCTAGTGATCTCTGAAGCGCTCCTTGGCTGGAAGAAGGTGGGACTTGTCTTGCTAGTTGTGATTTTGTGATGCCACCTGCTGGTCACATGTAAGTACAAACACTCAGGCTGGTGTGAACGAACACACCGAAATGCCAGTTATTAAAACATAAGGGGAGACATGGCCTTATACACACAGTGACCCATACACATGCTCACAACAGGCACACATATCTGAAGCACAGACACACAGACACAATCACCTGTAGAAACTCAGGATCTAGCAGAGCACCTCACCTTCGGTAGTCCAGTACATATTTTCTAGTCTGCAAAATAAAACCAGTTCTTTAGATCAGCTGTTTTCCACCATTCTTCCTAGCTAAGGAGCCAAGAATGCTCCTGCCTATACCTCTCCCCTTGTCTTATGGAGTCTTTAAGAACAAATTTAAACACCATCTTCTCCAGGAGGCTACCTCTTATCTCTGTGGCTAAGGTAATACTTCCTCTTGTGAGCTTGTGTAATTCGCTGACATTTATCATGCGCTTACTTGCATCTTAGCTACTTGGGGGCTTGTGTCTTCTACTCTGTCAGTTCCTTAAGGGTAGAACTTGTGCCTGACTTGTGCTATGTCCCCTGTAGGGTCTGCCACATTGCCCTGCACAAAGGAAGGGCTCGGTTGGTAGTTGCTGAATGAATGAATAAAGGTCATGGTCATGGATCCAGAGGAGAACGAAGGCAATCTGCAGAGAAGCATGTTTACTTATGTGCATTTCTCTATCCTTGCAAAGATGATCTGTGTTAACATAACAGCACAGAAGCACATCTCTCTGCCTACAGCTCTGAGTAGACATGTTCTTTAAATTAAACTCTTCCTTTCTTCTTTCTTCATTTCAGTTCATTTCTTCCGCTCACTGATTGCAGTGAGAGCTCTTAACTGTTCACTATTTCAGTTCTTCTCTTTTCGCTTTTGCCAATGACCCCAGCCTGCACCTTTTTGAGGATGTTGCTTACTAGTTCGAGAACTCTAGCAGTTCGTATATCTTGAATGATAAAGTCTGGAAAAAGCCACATCTTTTCTTTTTTTCACTCTTTCTTTAGAGAAAGGAGTTGTAGCCAGTAAAAAAATAGTGGAAGTGATTTGTGCAAGTGTTTATCATTGCCTGTTAAAATCTACTGTGGTTGGTGGACCAGGTTACCGACATAACTCCTTAAATGTGATTGCAGGAGCTGAAGCAATCATTTTTCAACCATGCGGGAAAGACCAAGATGTGGCTTCTGACATTTGTGTGAGCAGCTAGCCAAGTGATACTATGTATACATTCCTGTTTATATGAGAAAATAAATCTGTTTGCATAAGCCACTGCGAGTTAAGTTTTCTGTTACATTTCACCTGATGTAATCCTAATTCAGGATCTTAAATGCTTTTCTCTGAATACTCTCAGGATAAAGTGTGATTTCCTTAACCTGATGTTTATGAGTCCTCGTGACCTGACTCCACTCTGCTCATCCGGTCTTGCTTCCTGATATTCTCATGGCCACACCCTAGTCCAAGCCGCCTCCATCTCTTGCTCAGACCGTCTCAAACTTCCAAACCTATCTCGTTCCCACCATTCAGCTCTCCAACCCATTCTTCTCATCTCATCGTAGCCAGAGGACCTTTTAAAATAAATCAGATAGGTGTCTTTAACTCTGAAATCCTGGCCAGGCATGGTGGTGCACGACTGTAATCCCAGCACTCGGGAGGCTGAGGCAGGAGAATCCTTGTGAATTTGAGACCAGCCTGGGCTACAAAGTGAGCTCAAGGTCAGCCTGAACTGCATAGTGAGACCCTGTCTCAAAAACACAAAAAAAACCCACAAAAAATAAAACCAAAAAAACCAAAACAAAACAAAAACTAACTCTGAAATCCTTTTAGTGGCTTTTTATTACCCTTTAACTCAAATCTAAAGTTCTTAAACCAAAATCTTGCAAGGATTCAACCAAATCTTACAAGGATTTCAGAGCCAGTCAGCCACTCCTTAATCCCTGGCTGCACTTGAGAATCACTTAGAAATATAAAAACAAGGGCAACCCTTCATTCAGGACCCCTCTTGTTTCTCAGGAGCTGTTCCTATCCCCTACTCCTCATTCCTATTCTCCAATAAATTTTCCTAGTTAACCTAAAAAAAAAAAAAAATTATCAGTGGTTGAACTTCACCTTTTTTTTGTGGTACTGTGCAGAAAATGCACCCCAGCCAGTCTGCTAGTTGCCCAGGTGATAGTTCCTGTTGCAGTTCCGGTTGCTCCTGTCTCCTAGAAACGCTGCTCACTGTGATGCACAGCTGGACACTATGATGTGCATTGTAAGAACCAATCAAAGACCACCAAGTGCTCTACCTTTGTCCTCCCCTTTGCAGCCCTGGGAAACCCCTCTCTCCCTGAGCCTTCGAAGCCTGACATTTTTATAAGGATTGGTTCCTTGTCAGTGCCCGTCTGATGTTAAATAAATCTGTCTCCAAATCCTGGGTGTTGTTTCAGTGTTTCTGTTTGCCATTGCAATATTGGGGATCTGTTTTAGTCATTGCTGGGACACCTAGAATTTAAGAGAGGTTTACTTTGACCCACGTTTCTGTCCATAGTTGGCTGGCTTCAAGGCAGGGTGGCATGGTAGAGGGGCCTTGGGAGGAGGGAAGCTGTCATGGCATTTAAGAAGCAGAGGAAGAAAGGAGAGGCTAAGAGAGGACCTATATATCTCCAGAGCACACACCAGGGACCACCATTTCTGGTCAGACCTCACCTCCTGCCTTTTTTTTTTTGTCTTTTTGAGACAGGGTCTCGCTATGTAGTTCAGGCTGGCCTTGAGCTCACTTTGTAGTACAGGCTGGTCTCGAACTTGCAAGGAACCTCCTGCCTCAGCCTCCTGAGTGCTGGGATTACAGGGGTGCACCACCACGCCTGGCTTCCCCTGCCTTCTTCTCCATTCTTAAGCATTGTGATTTACTTGGTCTGGGAGGGGTTTAGGGCGCTGATATTTTAAACCAGGTGCCAGAGCACACTCTAAAAGACAGTCAGAGTTGAGGAAACTGATTTGCACCTGCCTGTGGCTTAGCTTTTCTTTCAGTCCTTTAAGCGTACCTACCTCTTTGATGTCTCACGACATTTGAAGATGCTGTTGCTTCTGCTTGGAAAGCATTTTCCTGTTCTTGTCATATATATCTGGTTTTTTTGCGCCTTCAGACTCAATTTAAATGTCTCCTGTTCACAGAGGCTTCTCCTAACCGTTCGGTCTAAAATGATCCCTCTTGGCATTCTCTGTTGTGATTTATTTATTTCTTGGTACTGTTGCCATTTTAAAATTCTGTGTTTGCTTGTCTTCTAAAAATCTTTGATTCTCATGCTAGGTGGTAGACTACACAAGGGACAGTTGATATACATTTATGTGTGTGTGTGTGTGTGTGAGAGAGAGAGACACCTCTTACAACTAGAAGTTAGCACATAATAGGTGTGGGAAGAATTGTGAAGAAATCTGAGATTTTTCCACTACTTGCAAGTTGAGGAGTTAGCATGTTACTATTTCATGGATGTTGGCAAAAGACGAAAGACTAGTAAGTCAGAGGCAGGTTTTATTACAGCAGCGGAGGTGGCCAGTGTGGAAGTATCTGCACTAGACCCTTAACTCCCAGCTCCCTCGGTGATGTGAAGAGGTCCAAGTGACTGAACTTGTAGTGGGCTGCATTACAGAAGGGGAACCCTGGGACTGGGGATTTAGCTCAGTGGCACAGCCCCTGCCCGGCAAGCAGGACGTCCTAAGTTTGATTCCCGGTACCAGAAAAAAACAAAACAAAACACACACAAAAAAAACAAAAACAGAAGGGGAACCCTGAGCTTAGGGAATGAGAATTATTCAGAATGGGCAGTCAGCCCATTTAACCTTTGTTCCAGATGGAGACATTTTTATTTTATTTTTATTTATTTATTTAATTATTTATTTCTGGTCCCAGGAATTGAACTCAGGACCTTGCGCTTGCCAGGCAGGCGCTTGTGCCACTGTGCTATATCCCTGGCTGACATTATAACATGGGACAGTATACAAACCTGCCCTTTGGTCCACAGAGAGATACTATCTCGATTTTTCATTACGTAAACAGCCTTGGGAGAAGAGCCCCGAACAAAGACAATGCCTGGACTTGTGAGGTGTGTGGAAATGGGAGAGGAGTGTGGTGATGCTTTTGCACCCCTGGGCTTTCTGCCTGGAGGTACTTTACATACTGGGCACAAGGAAGGGGGCACCAAACAGACTCAGGGTCCTCACTTAGAGTTTGGGTGCCGCTGGAATTTGTGGACAGAGTACGGGAGAGGAAGAAGGTGTGTAGAAAAGGAGTGCCAGCAATCTGCACTGGGTTCCTTTGAGTTCTGCCAGATACTAAGCGGTGCTTGTGTCGGGTAAGACTCCGCTAAGTCAGCAAGAACAGCTGCTGGAAAAACTACCAGGGAGCTGGGAGCAGAACGACTGCTAGAGTGCACATCGGTTCGCGACGTTCAAGTTCCAAGCTGCCAGAATGCAGGGTGGAGAGACAGTATTGTACACGTAGAGCATTCATTGGAAATCTTAGTAGTAGGATGTCTGAGTCTGTTCAGGCCTCTGTAACAAAATATCACAGGCTGAGTGGCTTATAAGCAATAGAAATTTATTTCTCAAGGCTCTCAAGGGTTTTGAGATCAGAGAGCTGCTATGGCTGGATTCTGGGTTGCATATTGCAGTCTCCTTGTATTCAGACAAAGGCTAGAGGGTTCTCCAGGGCCCATTACAGGCCACTGGGCCCATTCGTGAGGGCTCCAACCTCAAGACCCTCGTCACTTCCCAAATCCCCACCTTCTAATACAATCACATTGGGAGTTGGGATTTTTTTTTCTTTTTTCTTTTTGCAGTGCTGTGGTTGAGGCCAGATCCCCACCTGTGCTAGGCAGGCACTGTATGAATAAGTTCCAGCTTGGGAGTTAGGATTTCAATGTATGGATTTCTGTGGGGCAAACATTCAGTCCATAGCATGGGACAAAACTGGCCTTAGGATGCAGATATGCTAGACCAGTTTCTCAACCTTGCAACTGTTGATATTTGTACGTGTATAATTATTCATTGTAGAAGACTGTCCTGGGCATTATAGGATGTTTAGCACCATCCCTGGCCTCTGCTCACCAGATACAAGTAGCACCTGCCTGATTGTGACATCCAAAAGTGTCTCCAGACATTGCTGATGTCCCTGGGGTGGGATGGGGGGGCAATATCCCTTCTAATATAGGGTGACCTAGAGACCCACCCTAACAAAGCATGTAGACAGCATGGGAAGCTTTTAGTGTCTCTGTAAACAACTCACCTACCAACCTTTCCCCCATCTCAGGACTCTTGAAAAAGGACAACAAAATGCAGCTGCTCACCAAGGAGACTGAACATTCACACCGTCCAGTTGTACCCAATCAGCAATTGCTCAGCAAGCTAAGATGCAAAAAAGCACAACATGTACCGGGAGAATATCAATTACAAAGCCTCATCTCTAAATATCTATTTCTTGAATTAGGGTGCAATTACTTTCAAAAAACTATTATGTATTATCAGGTTAATAATATCCCTTAGCTACTGCGGGCTGATCAGGTCCCCAATCTCCTGAATGAGTATAGGGTGAAGGCTAAATAAAAGAGGCAAATGGAATGATTTCAGGGCTCCAGGAGGATCAAAGCCCTCTCATAGAATCTGAGATTCAGGCTAAGACCAAGACTTTCTCTGAGTGGCCTGTATTCATTTAGTTATCAGAAGAAGGGAGGGGAGTACTCAAGAAAGCCAGGAACTGCTCAAGGACTTCTCCAAGTAAGGTATTAAGTTAATCCATCCAAGAGTGAGATGGCTGAGGCTAAAGTCTTTATCTAGTTGAGTTTGGATCCAGGTATCCTTGGCTGTGATCTTATTTTATCCTTTGAGGCTTTCCAGCTTCATCCATCATTACAGGTCTCAGTAGGGATTAGTGACTCACAGAGGTTCACTTACTATGAGTCCACTGCCCATCTCCAGACAAGGAGCCTTGACCTTGGACAGATTCATAAGTAAACATGAAAAGCCAATTGGTTAATTTAAGTCCTGCTCAGGGCTGCTTCATAGTGGTCTGCATCAATGTATAGAGATGTTCAGGGGCTTAAGGGAAAATGTGCACATGATAAGAAGACAAGTATAGAAGCTAAAGAAGGCTCAAGAAATTATATGTTTTTTGAACTAAAGAACACAATAGCTAAAGTGAAAAATTAATGGCTCCACGTCAACAGCACATTGATTAGAAACTGCAGAAGCAATTATCTGTGAATAGACACAGGTAGCCATAGAAACTACCCTGACGAAAGCCCCCAAACTCAATGACCAACAAACACATAATTAGGGTTCCAGAAAGAAATAAGAGAGTGACTATTGTAGAAACACATTGGAAAAAAAAAAAAAGTCTGAAAAGGTGCAAATTTGATGGAAGCTATAAATTCAAATATCCAAGAAATCTCAAACTGTATAAAGAAAACCACCTTGTGACACATTAGATGAAATTGCTAAAATCTAATAATGGGAATTAAAAAAGAGTTACTAGTTATATCATTAATATGATGTTAGCATGAATTTATTTAACTAAAAGCTATCTACTACACCTGGTTAAGTGAAACAGCAGGTTACAAAATAGTATATGTGTTATTGCCTGTTTTTTTTTTCCCCAAAAGTAATATATAGTAATACATTAATATAGTAATATATGGTAATACAGTAATATATAAAGATACCAAGAAGTTCTCTACAATGGTATTTACTTAACTGATTTAATCTATTTCTTGGACTGAGATGCTGAACACATTTTTCTTTTTGTTTAAAGTATTTTTTGATGTGCTATTATGAAGTGTTTCTAAGCAGAGGAAATTAAGAATTGCTCTAAGCTTGTGAGGTAATGATAATTTAGTTAGCTTGACTGTAGTAATCATGTCACAACATACGTGTACTTAAAAACATGAGATACCTTGTATACCTCAAAATATATGATTTTGTCAAGTATACCTAATTTAAAAAGAAAAACATTGCTAAAATCTAATGATGGAGAGAAGAATTGTAAATGCAAGCAGAATAAAAAAAAAAAAACATTACATACAGACAACAAAGATAAGAATGAATGCTAATTTCTCACCAAGAGCAATGAAAGCCAGAAATCAGCAGAATGGTATCTCTGAAGTGGCGTAAGAGAAGAGGTGTCAACTTGGGATTCTATATCCAGCAAAAAGAGTCCTTCAGAGTGTTGGAGGCTGGTGTGTAGCTCAGGGCTGCTGCACTTGCACAGCAGGTGCTAGGCCCTGGGCTTGAACTTCAGAACAGGAAACAAAAAAGGTATTTTCAGAAAAACAATAAGTGGAAAGTCCTCAAGATCAGTATGATGAACTCTATGAAATCAGAGGATGTCCTTCAAGTTGGTGGAAAGGGATATCAGCTGGGAGCTTTGATGAACACATAGGAATGATTTAGCCATGCCAAATAAAAAATAAATTAAAAAAATCAGAATAGCTGTAGAGCTACTGAGAAATTACATCTATAATTTAAAACCTTCTTGTGAAGACAGTCCAATCTTCCCTGGTGAAATTCACCATTTTTTTTTTTTTTTTTAGATAGGGTCTCACTCTGTAATTCAGGATGGTTTTAAACTCATTAGGTAGGCAAGGCTGGCCTCCTCCTGTCAGTCTCCTGAGTGCTGGGATTACAGGCGTGCACCCTACACCCAGCCTTATCAAATGTTTAAAGAAGAAGTAAAGGGAATGTGTCACAAACTTTTATGGAGGAGGAAGCAGTTCCTAATCTTATAAGGTGAAAGTGGGCTTGGGAAATGTTTCAGACTGCTTTAGGGTACTCGTCAGTGTTCATGAACCTTACAATTATACAATCTCCATAGCTTGCAGACCAGACCCAAACTGACGGAGGCCAGATTTGTGCCATGGGCCATACTTTGCCAGCCCAAAGGGTAAATAAAGCATTAGTGAGCTATGAGTAGTTTGATTTTGCTAAGGATTCTTTCTTGAAGTGGTAGAGCAGAGTGCTATATCTTACATTAGACAACAAAAATCTAATAAATATTCTGTTATGGGTTAGATCTGAAATGTTCCCCCCAAAACTCCCATGTCCAGAAGATGGGATTTCAGAAGATGACTGGATCAAGCTGGCTTTGACTTCATCAGAAGATGAATCCATGGGTGAGATCATAATTTGATAGCATTATTGGGAGGTTATGGGAACAGAAAGTGGGGCCTGGATATAGTGGGGTTGAACAGGAAGTTGAAGGAGATGGATCATGGAGGTGTGACCTTGACTATATCCGGTCCCTGATCCCCTCCTCTTGGGCTCTTTCCTGCTGCCTCTGCTTCCCAGCTGCCATGAGATGAACAACTTTATTCCACCATACCCTCTGCCATGATGTTCTGCCCGGCCACACGCTCAGCAATGGAGCCAGTGGACTATGGACAGAAATCTCTGATACCATGAGCTGAAATAAATCTTTCCTCCAGTAAGCTGTTTATGTCAGATATTTTGCCATAGTAACGGAGAGCTGACTAACATATGTTTCCACCAGTTGTTAAATTTCCAGTGGATGCCCAGGCATCTTTTTTGTTAATTTTCAGTTTACTTCATTTTATCAGAAAATGGATTTTGTATAATTTCAATTCTTTCAGGATTCTTTAGGCTTTTCATGGCTCTAAATACTGTCTATCTTGGTGAATGTTTCTTGTGAACACCTTGGATGGAGCATTTATAAATTCAGCTAGATCAAGTTCATTGATAGTGACATTAGATCTTTTATATCCTTAACTGATTTTCTGTCTTCTTGTTTCATAACCTAATTATAGCTCTGAACTATTATTTGTCAGTTTCTCCTTTCATTTCCATTCCTTTTGGCCTCATCTATATGGAAGCTCCTTTGTTAGGTGCTAGGAATTTAGGATTGTTGTGTGTTCTCGGTGAACTGACCCCTTTCTCAGTAAGTAACATCCTTTTCCATCTTTGTTAATGTTTGTTGTACTGAAGTCTACCGTGCTTGATGCTAATGCAGTCACTGTGGTTGTTTTCCTTAGTGTTTGGGTAGTATATCTTTTTCCTTCTTTTATTATATTGTACTTTACAATTTTGTGGTACTGGAAATAGAAATAGGGCCTCACACGTGCTAGGCAAGCACTCTACTACTGAGCTATATCTCCAGACCGTCATCTTATGCTTTTAACCTATATTTATATTCATATTTATGTTTGTATTTAAAGTGGGTTTCTTGCAGACAGAATTGGGTCTTGCTATTTTATCCCAGATGAAAACTGGGATGAATAGGTGCTAACTCCTCTTGTTTGTGGTATTCCTGGAAACTCTCCCACCACCCCACACTCAGCCTTTGGCAGTTCATTCACAATTTTAGTTGACTTCTTCCCGCTTGCGTGGTGCTTGACATTTCACCCTTCACTCCGCTGCCCATGGGCCCGGGCTTACACACGCTGCCTCTCCCTGGAGGTGCCTGACTTTCGTCAGCTGCGACCCTGGAGTTCTGACAAGTTCAAGTGAAGTTAGAGGTTTTGCAGACTATCCATTTTCGTCTTGCTGTGAACGCTCCTCTCAGTGCCTCTTTGCCTGCCAGAGCCTGGCCTTCTCCCCTTTCTCCTGTGCCTCTGCCAGCAGCGGCGCTCCTTCTTCACCCTCCCCTCCTGAGACTTGCACCCCAGCCTCCAATGTGCGCAGCCGCCGCCTCTGCTTAGACAAAAGCCTGTCTCTCTGCAGGCTGTTGGTCCCCTCTCGTTTGCCACTGGGCATCTGCTGTTGTCCTTAGTAGCCTGCCTTCCACCAGCCCCAGCCCGCACCCAGCTTCTCAGGGTTCTTTCATCCGCCGCTGCCTAGAGCACTGCCAAGGCGTGCAGTTTCCCAGGGAGGGCGGCTTTCGTGTCCCACGTGACCTGGGGAGGGGGCTGGAGTGTCCTTGCTCATGGCGCTCCAGCCAAGATTGCTTGATGGGTGTCTCGCCTGCTGCTTTAGAGCTTGAAAAGCCTTCCCTGTCAACTGTCCTCGTTTTGTTTCCTTACAACCCACACGAAGCATTCAATTATGTTCCCAGTTGTTTTTATTAGTGAGCGTGCTGTGGATATGTGTGTGTGTCAGCGCGGCAGAATTATTTCATTAATCGATCAGTTTCTCTCACCCCCCTTTTTTCAGTGCTGGGATTAAACCCTGTGCCTCACACATGCTAGGCCAGTGCTCTCCCACTGAGCCATGTCAACCCCAGTTTTTCTGTTCTGTGACTTATCATATTGTATTAATAATTTTGTTTAAACTGGGCAGAGTGGTGCAAGCTTGCAATCCCAGCTACTTGTGGGCTGAAGCAGCAAGATCACAGGTTCAAAGCCAGCCCTGGCAACTAAGTGAGACCCCATTTCAAAATAAAATGTAGAAAGGCCTGAAATTGTAGCTTAGTGCAAGAGTGCTTGCTTTGCCCACTTGAGGACCTGGGTTGTTTCCAGTTGGCCTCGAGAAGGGGAACAAGAGACACTAATTTAAGAATGGTACAGCCTGTTTATTCATAATAAGCATCCCTTGGGAAACCTGACTCTCCCCACCAGCAGTAAGAACTTTGAGTACAAGGGAGGAATACTATGGGCCTCTGGGAAGAGCCATGAAGAAAAGTTTGGGACCAATGGTCAGTTCCTAAATGAAGGGCATAGTGGGGCAGGTTGTGGTGGCCTCTTCTGGCGTTGACTGTACTTGCTGGGAGAACTTCCACCCTGAGGTAGGGCAGGATCAGGGTGCTGGGCACGAGTTCAGAGCTGCCTCAGAAGAACGCTTTTTGCCAGGGGTGGTGGCACACATCTGTAATCCCAGCACTCAGGAGGCTGAGGCAGGAGGATCATTACAAGTTCGAGACTAGCCTGGGCTACAAAGTGAGTACAAGGCCAGCCTGAACTACATAGTGAGACCCTGTCTCAAAAGAAGAAGAAGAAGGAGAAGGAGAAGGAGAAGGACAGGGGGAGGGGGAGGGGAAGGCTTTAATGGTGGGATTCTAGTACTTTATGTCCTTTGACTTTGCCCTTGAGCAACCTTGTTTATTTGTTTGTTTGTTTGTTTTTTTTTTTTGTTTGTTTGTTTGAGAGCAACCTTGTTTAGACTACGGCACGGAAGGGCCTCTAGTGCTGTTAGAAAAATCAGGCTTTCCTCTGGAAAGTTAATGAAGAACATCATAAATACTGAGGATGCCTTTCCTCCCTGGTAGTGGTGCCAATTTGGGCTGTGCCAGTTGCCAACAGAGCGTGATGCTATGGGAGTGAGAAAATCTTTAATTACTTGTGAGCAGCTGCCGAGGAGGCTGGCTGTCCACTGG
This sequence comes from Chinchilla lanigera, assembly GCF_000276665.1. Lineage (NCBI taxonomy): Eukaryota > Metazoa > Chordata > Mammalia > Rodentia > Chinchillidae > Chinchilla > Chinchilla lanigera. The sequence continues at coordinate 9,496,288 of NW_004955441.1, read as the reverse complement.
AGGAGCAGCATCAACAGGAGACACTCAGGAATGATCCACTGTCCTTAAGCAGCCTCCCCTGGCTGTGACAGCCTCTGCACTGCCATCTAAGGGGCTGCCTGGGAGGTGACAGGTGACTGCCATACATCCAAGCTGACTACGTCACTGTCCCCCCATCTAAGTGCCATAGTGAAAATAAAACATGGTCCATAGAAATATAAAGTCACACATCCCAAACCCATAAAAATATTATGGATGGGGAGAGCAACTGTGTTCCTATGAACCAATCCTTTCTGTGCTCAGCCCTCTTAAATCTCACATGCACGCTGCTCTGTGAGGCGGCAGGGAGGTGCTCATGTCACCGCAGGTGCCGGTAGAGGGCACAGGATGAGGAGTTCCAGGGAAAAAGCTCCGTGGAAAGGTGCTCCACTAGGACGTACATCCCGCTGGGTAGTGGTTCTTGCCAGCTTTATCTGTTGCTGACTTTCTTGCAGCTAGAGGAGTGCATGGCGTACAGGAAGAGCACAGCAAAGAATTGGATCATGGAGCCAGGCAGGCTCACACTTTCGAGCAGTGAACGCGATTTGGACCGCAGGCAGAACTCCGTTTTCTGTTTCAGAGTCTGGGTTTCAATGTTGGACTATAATAAAAGTCTGAGGGAAGAAGAAGCGGCGAGGAGGACGAGGACGCAGAGGGCCATCTGTCAGTGGCAAGATAGACAAAGGAGTAAGTCTGACACCCCCAAATATCCCCTCCATGCCCACTGCCCAGAGGCGCCGCGGGAGTGCGGTGGTGCCTCGGCCGCACACCAGGGCCCCGAGTCTTGATTTGACAGCCCTAGCCGATCTCCTTACTGGTTTTAGTTAAGACCTCAAGCGAACCCTCCCTCACAGGGTCATCAGTTTCTCATATGAAAACTTTGCCTACCACTCACCCCCACCCCTAGCAAGTCACTCTTTCTGAAGGACAAAGCCTTGAGTTCGAAGTCAGGCAGCAGAGGGACTGAGCCCCGGGGGGAGGCGGGCAGGGGGAGCGTGCGGGGAGGAGCAGAGCCGCCGGCATTGGATGGAAGGATGCGCAAAGGGACAGCTTCGTACAAACTCCGTCTCCCAGCCTTTTCTTGCTCCACTCCTGAGCAGTGGAAAAGCTGGGGCTGAGCTCCTTGTGGCTGGGGGATGGGGTGCCTGCTGAGAGGGGCCAATGGTCCCTGGTCGGTCTCTAGTCCCTTAGGCAATGGAGGCTGCAGAAAAAGCAGGATAAGCGTCTTCTTTCAATGTAGTTCTTACATTTGGCCACCAGATGGCAACACCTCCATCCAAACAGAATTCGGATTGGGGAACAAAACTGTCGCTCATCCTGAGACATGGAGCTGCCCTGCGGGTTTCGGGTCTGGACTAGGGAGGAGTACTCTGACTGTCATGTAACTAATCCAGTTAAAGATCTATGTGCACCTATTTGTTCAATTAGCAGTCACTGAGAGCGTCCCATGTGTCCAGCCCTGGTCCGCGTTTGGCGATCCAGCTGGGATACAGGCATGAGCCACACCGGGAGCCCCCCCGCCCCCATCTTAGTAAGGCAGACAAACATTAAACAAAGAGTTACAGAACCACACACTCATTTCACTCGCGGTGTTACAGATGGTCAGTGTAAGGTGCTGTATGACCATGTTAACAGGAAGAATTTGATCTCAGCAAACATTATTTTGTTAAGAAAGCATCATAGAGCCTAACATTCACATATACCTACCATCACCTGTCCTGTAATATTCCTATGCTACAGTGGATGGACTCCCACAAACACCCCATAATGCCCCGGAAATACAATCCCATCACTGACTGGCTGCAGATCTTAACTACAGACCCAGTTCCACTTCCCACAACAGCTAACAAATGCCTTTACAGTCCTTCTTTATTGGTCCACAGTCCTTGTTGCAAATCTTACCGTTGCTTACCTCACTGGATTCTCTCATCAGATGCTCCAAGAACTCGTCTTAATCATCTTTGCCTTCACTATACCTTCCACTCTACCCAACAGCTAATCTATTCTTTCTTTCTCTTTTGGTTTTTTGGTTTTTCTCCGGTACTGGGAATTGAACTGACGACCTTGCACTTGCCAGGCAGGCGCTGTGTCACTGAGCTAAATCCCCAGCCCCTCTATTCTTGAAAATATTTGGCAAGCCAATGAGCGGATCACTCAGTACCCACGTCACACAGTCTGTCACAGGCCTGCCCTGGCCCCCATCCCGGAGGCAGGGTCGTGGCTCCCAGGATGGAAAGGTGCAGGCTCTTCTGCCTTCTTTTCTTTAGGAAATAGCCAAAACTGAAATGGCTCATGTCTGACCCCTTCCAGCCCCACCAACTCACACAGTTTTCTAGAAGGTAGGCCTTGGTCCTGGCGCTGACTTGGTCCGTGTCACAGCCGTCCCGGGATTAGTGGCCGCTTTTACCTCCTCCTCCGAATGTGCCAGGCTCCGAGTTCCTGTCCTGCTACCTGGTCCTTCATTCGGTAGTTCTTCGTCTCTCCTCTGAAAGGTCAGAGAACTCAGAAGAGAATCTCCTAGGGCTGGCAGAGACAGCGAGGGAACCAGCCAGCTCTGATCCTTCCTCTCCTCTCCTCGCCCAACCCCCCTTCTGTTTATCTAGTTTTACTTTTGGGACTGAAGCCCACAGCTGCCTTACTTAGCAAGGAGGAGCTCAAAGGAATCTCAACACCCAGGGTGACTTCTTCGTGGAACAAGCTGGGAAACCAAGGCCCAGGGAGTGAAAGTCATTTGCCTGTGTCCACAGCAGGTCAGGGCCGAGCCCGATGTCCCGACAGCACTCTGTGAAGTGTTCCTGCAGAGGGTACCCCTGACACACTCTCTTTGTTCACATTAGCCAAGAAATGCTACTTCCATTAGGAAGGCACGTCCAATGCAAACCACTCCAGAGATTGCATTTCAAAGATTGATAGACATGGCTTTTGCATTATCTGCTGTTTCAGATTAGCTATGCTGTGGCTTCATTCTTTCGGGGTGATATTGGGGATGAGAGGGCTGCGGGGCGGAGGTGGGGAGACAATTTTGAGTCCCTCTCGCAGGCCCCCAGCTCTAGCCTGTGAAGCTGGGTCTGAGCAGGACAGGGTGATCCATCCTATATTTTCAGTTCGTCAGGAGATTTCATTGTTTAAACAAACATTTCAGCGAAGCCATCCAGCTGGACAGTGATTTATGGCTCTGGCTACAGTTTTTCCCCAACAAAGATAAACAATCTTGCAACTCTTGAGACTGGGACTCCTGGTTCTAATAACTTGGAACTGGCTGGACCACGCCAGCCATTGCCTGGTCTGGGGTTTGGTTAGGATCTGTTCACACTGGTCCTGCGGCTGAGCCGCAAACCTTGGGGGACCGTGTTGTATTTGGAAGCTGGAACCATTGCCTCCAGGGCAGGGGAGAGTGGCAGAAAGGAGAAAAATGGCTCAGGGTTGGGGCTTCAGGCCCATCCCCCTCTTGCAGGGGGCAGCAATGGTCTGCATTCCACCAGGTAGCTATTTGGTGTTTGGGATCAACAGCTTCTCTTCTTCCTTCTTTTCGAAGAGTATGTTAGTTTCCTTCTGCTATGCTGGATTGTACCGTGCTTGTACAATTCCCTTGACCCTTGACCCTTGACCCTTGACTCCAGGTGTGGATATGAGCTCAGCCTGACCAATCGGAGCAGTGCATTCTAATAGCCATTGCAATTGATTAAGGGGGTGGGGGCCATCTAACCCAGTGAAAACCAGCAAAAGTAAGCAAAAGTTTGCTAAGGTGGTGGGAGAAAGGCGAGGGCTCTTTCCGTCTAGATTTGGACTGGAGCTGACGTGGGAGCAGCACCGGCCGTTAGAGCCACTGCCACCATCTTGCTTCCAAGGTAGAGGCCTGTCTGACAATGGAATGAAAACACAGGAAGGGAGGCAGAGGCTGGAGAGAGACAGCTCTTGGTGACAGCGCTGGAGCTCCTGAATGCATCCGGGTCTTTTTTATTTAGGGATTGGATATTCTTCCGTGTGTACCTGCAAAAGTAACCAACACCCACCAGCTGACAGAGTCAGGACGGCTAGGACAGGCATCTCCCTTAGTCTCCAATGAGCGTCCAGAGTCTGTGGCTTAGCAAGGGAACCGTGACTTCCTCATCGACAGTTGGTGTCATCCGGGCAGATGCCTGTACTGAGAAGCTTGTTTTCAGTTCAGTAGGTGAGGGGGAGTTACTGAACACTCTCGAGCAGGGATGGGTCCTCCCTGGAGTTGCTTTTCAGAGACTTCAGACAGAAGCAGGGAGAGGTTGAACACAGTATTAGGAGATAATGTTGACCCGTTCACAGGACAGGGAGAACACAAGCTTCTCTTCCTCCATATTTCAAGAAGGAAAGTTTCTGAAGCACAGCTTTAAGTTCAAAAGTCATGAAAGGTTGATGTATTTAACTGTATGAAAATGTTTTTCTGCATGGCACAAATGCCTTAAATAAAGTAAAAAAAAAAAAAATAAGGACAAAGTGGAAAGACATTTACTACCCAAATGACAGCAGGTTGTTTTCTTAACTATCTAAAAAGCTTATTTTGCAGAAAGAAAAGTAACAGCCAATGACAAAATATGCAAAAGGTGTGAGTAGAAATTTTATAGGAAAAATAATAGAAATGTTATTAAACATACAAAAAGATAATAGTGGTAACACTTATGCAGAGCCTATTAATTTATTGATGGTCTTGGGGACTGAACCCAGGAAGTGCTGAGCTATAGCCCCAGCCCTCTTCATTTTTATTTTAAAAATTTAAGACAGGGTCTTGCTAAGTTGCCCAGACTGGTTTTGAACTTGCAATCCTCCTGCCTCAGTCTCTCACAGTGCTGGGATTACAGGTGTGCACCACCATGCCCCGCTTAGAGGGCTTATCTTTAGCTACAAATTTAATTTTTACCATAATTGCATGATGAGCGTAGCTATTATTAGAATGCCATTTTACTGATGAGAGAAAAAACAGACCAGTTAAGCAAATTGCTGGAAGACACTGAACTAATAAGCAGTTGTGTTGGGGTTTGGACAATTAGGCAATTAGAGACCAATTTGCCCTCTCAAGGTCTTGCTGGGTTGGGGGTGTAGCTCAAGGTAGAGTGTCTGCCTAGCATGAAGCTCTGGGTTTCACCCTAAGCTCTAGGGGAAAAAATATCTCTTTTGTCAAGCACTTCTTGTTCAGCCATACCTATTTTAAAAGAAATTAAAGTGAAAACTGTATCCAAACATCATTCTTTAGATGTTTAGTTAGATAAATTTTTAGATGCTTAGTTAGATTGGCCAAGAGCAAAATGTTTGGTGAATGGTTGGTAAAACCGGGGAAGAAAACAACACTCGTGGCATTGGTGGGGGTGTGAATTGGCACACGTATTTTGGAGGGCAGTTTAACCCATCAAAAATTTAACTACATGTATGCTTTGACCTACCAACCCCATTTCTAGCATTTTTTCTGACAATACAATGGGAAATACATAGAACTTTTTTTGCAGTGTGTTTGTAAAAGTCTGGAAGCAAACTGAAGTGCCCATCTTTATGGACCTGGGTGTGTGGATCCTGGAAGAAATAGTTGGTAAGAAGATGAAGGAAAATCTCTAAGATGCATTGTTTAAGTAAAAAAGGTAAAGAATAGAATAAGGTATAGAGTGTGTCCTACCCAAATGCTTCTCCACCCATGCTGGCACAGGACAGTGACCTGGGTAGATGACAGCTGGATGCCTAGGTGAGGGATGAGAGTGAGTGAATTTTTTTAAACTGTGTATGCTTTGGTATCATTGAAGAACTTTTAAAATATGTTCAAGCATCATCTTTTTCTTAAATTTTTTTTTTTTGAGACAGGATCTTACTATGTAGATTAGGCTGCTCTTGAGCTCACTATAGAGCCTAGACTAGCCTTGAACTCATGGCAGTCTTCTTACTTCAGCCTCCCAAGTGCTGGGATTGGGATTATATGGGTGCACCACCATGCCTAGCTAGTGTCATCTTTTAAAAATAAAAAAAATTTCAGTTAAATATAATATAGTGCTAGCTGGAACCACCCCATAGAGACCATATGTGGTCGTCATTATTCTTCCAGGGTCCAATTTGTCAACTCATCTGCTCTCATGGGAAAAAGAAGGGGCCTGTGTTGTGGGATTGCTCCCAGAACTAAAGACGGTGAGGAGGTGGGGCCTATGGTTTGAGTAAGAGGGTCTGATCAGAAGAGGCAGGTCACTGGGGTGTGACCTGGAAGGTCTATCTCCCTCCCCAGCTCCGCCCTCCTCTCTCTGCTTCCTGGTTGCCATGACCTGAGCAGCTGTCCTCCGCCAGACCCTTCCACCATGCTCTTCCTGCCTGGAAGCCAGCCATGCACTAAATCCTCTAAAAACCACTCGTCGAAATAAACCCCTCCTTTATTTTGTGTGTATTGTGTTTTGGTGACGAGAAAAGTGACTAAGACAGAAACACGACCTCATTTCTTTCTGTGACGTTAAGCTTTATTGACAACTTGATTGTCTTGGGAGCTACGTACAGGATTAGTGAAGCACATTTCTGAGTGTGTCTGGGTGGATCAAGGTGGTGTGACATTGGGGCCTGTATCTGGTCCCTTGCCCCTTCCTCTAGGGCACTGTTTCCCTGCTCTGCATCCTGGCTGCTGACAATTAAACAGCTTCCCTTGGCCATGCCCTTCTGCCATATTGTTTCTTCCCTGGAGCCAGCCAACCATGAACCAAACCCTCAGAAACTGTGAGCCGAATTAATTATTTCCTCCTTTAAGTTGTTGGTATCAGGAACTTGGTCCTAGCAATGTGAAAGCTAACTAATAGCCTCCCTCCCCACCTCTTCCCTCCCTCTTCCTTCCTTCCTTCTTCCTGAGGTACAGAAGTTTTTTGGTACTGGGAATTAGACTCAGGGACTTACGTGTGCTAAACATGCCCCCTACTACTCTGCTACACCACCAGTTTTTATTTTTTAAAAAATGATTCAAATAAGCCAATTTATATGTGTACTTCAGCACACACTGACTACTGAACTGCCCGCCAAAATCCTTCCTTTAAGGAAAACTCCAAACCTAAAGTTTCCTTTGAAGAATATTTCAGGCAGTTTCAGGAGGAAAGGGTAGTGCCCATGCCAAAGTAGACTAGTACAGGCAGGGCAAAGGCAGGAACGGACCAGACCAGCATGTGCTGCTCTTTCTACCCCTCATCGGTCCTTCCCAAACCTCATGTTGTGAGCTCTTCACGAGGGCCCGTTCTCCGTGAAGGGTCTCTCTGAAGAGTTTCTAGACTCAGAGCTGCCAGGCTCAGAACTCAGGTTCTGAATGAGATTGAAGAACTAGGAATGGGATGAGAGACACTGGGGAGGAGATTTTAGCGTAGAACGTAGGGGCTTATGGAATCCTGGAGATGGAGGGAGTAGAAAGGAAACTGAAAAGCCAGGGCAGCTAAATTCCAGAAAGCAAAGATGGAATAAAAGCAGGCTAGGAGGATTTGTTTTATAAACAGCACTGCGGAGAACATCTTTGTGGATTTCTTGGTGTACTTGTCCAACTCTTCCTTTAGAATGGATTTTTAGAAGTTGAATGGCTAGGTCAAGGGTGTATATGTATATTAAAACATTTCTTGAGAAAGAAAAATCTCCCTGTGTTGCTGAGGCTGGTCTTGAACTCCTAGGTTCATGTCAGCTCCTTGCCTCAGCCTCTTGAATAGCTGGGACTTCACACGTGTGCCTCTACATTTTGATGCGCAGAATTAATTGCATACCTGTCACATTTTATCAATTTCACCCAGGCTATGTGTGAGGTTCCCCCCTCCCTTACAACTTTTGGGAGTCATTTCAGAAAGGTTTGGGGCAGGGGGATGGGAATTTGAAGGAGTTCATATCAGACATTTCTTATTCTTCTCAATAAGGTAAGGGGTGAGATCCCGCCAAGTTCAGAATACTGGGCTCATTAAGACTGGAAAGCACGGAAAACTGCAAAGGTGAGAAGGATCAAGGTGACAGAGCTCAGAGCTCCTGCTGTAGGAGAAATTAAGCCTCAGTTAGGAACAGTGAACTTGATGATTCACCAAATTGTGGTTTCTTTAACTGCTTTGCTTTTAGTAATGTCTTCTTTGCTCTGCAGCATTTAAAATGAGAAATTCTGTTTTTACCTGAAAAAAAGAGAATAAGGTAGATGATTCAATTTAACTATAGAGACATTAATTTAGTGCTTATTATGTGCCAAGTTCAAGGCATGCAAAAATGAGTTAGGTTTGGGCTGGGTGTGGTGGTGCATGCCTGTAATCCCAGCACTCTTGGGAGGCTGAGGCGGAATAGCAAGCCTGAGCCCAGACTGAGCAATTCATCAATCCAGCATGACCCTGTCTCAAAAAAAATCAGTCAATCAAATAAAAAGTTCTGGGGATATAGCTCACTATGAAGGCCCTGGGTTCAATCTCCACTACCAAAACTCTACTCTTGAGATACTCCAGTCCAATAACAGACAGATCCATTAGTAATAATTACAACACAGTGCAATAAGAACAATAGAGAGAGGTAAAACTTACAGCTGAGACAGCGCAGAAAGAGGAATATCTCCAGGAGACTGGAGCAGGTCCACCCGGACAGGCATGGCAGAAAAGCCAAGTCCGAGGCCAGGTTTGCAGGGCGAGTGGGAGGGACTTGCATACCTGCAAGGTAAGGTAAGGCACCAGCTACGCAGCGGGGTTCAGAATGTGTCGTAACACATACGTTTAACCCTGGTCCAGCTCATGGGGACAAGTGGAGGTTTAAGCTGCTTCATGGCTGGTGTGTGGGGGCTGGTGATGGTTGGGGACCCAGTCTCCTTTTCTTGAGGATTCAGGTGTCTTGGGACATTGTGGGATAGGGTGGGGGGACTTGAATGGAGACAGGGCGAAGTGTGACTCCCACGTTACTGCTGTGAAAGGCTGAGTCACTCGCCGGCCCAGCAGAAAAGCCAGCCAGGGGTCTCCAGAATTTGGTAATGGCTGGTGCCCAGGGCTCTGGGTGCCATAGAGGCCCTTGGTGGGTACATTGTTTGTCCCTGCTCTCTGAGCCCTTTATGTCAGGGTCCACCAACCTCTTTCCTTTTATCCCCTTCCCTCTTTTTCTCCCTCACTGTTTATTTTCAGGACCACAGAGGCAGGATGGAGAGAAGCCCTACCTGCTATTAAAATGTTTCTCCTAAATATTTTAATCTTTCCCTGACATCAAAGCTTGCCTTTTCCTTTTTGCCTTATCACCTCCATCCCTGGAGGCAGAGAGCTCGGAGCAGTCCAGCTGCTTTGTTTTCTGCTGCATGATAATCATTGGTCTGGGGATCACTGACTACCTCACAGCTGGACAAGTGACCTGCAAGTAATAGGATACATGAAAACTGCTTGGGGACCTACCTGGTAACGAGGACATTTAAAGTTGTGTGCTAATCAGACATGGTGGCACGTACTGTAATCCCAGCTATTTGGAAGGTGGAGACAGGAGGATCCGAAGTTCAAGGTCAACGTGGGCAACATAACAAGATCTTGAATCAAAATTTTAAAAATAGAAAGGGCGCATTGATGGCGCACCCCTGAGTCCAATCCTCAGGATGGGGTGGGGGAGTGGCATATATGTACACAAAACAAAAGCAAAGATCGGCCCCTGCAGACTAATGATGCAGGGGTCCCTCTACATTTTATTGTTTTCCCCAGAAAGGGGGAGGCAGATGGTAGGAGTTGCAGTCTCAGGGACCTCCTGTGTTTGCATAGTTCAGCCTATCACCTTAGATCACTTGGTCTTGCCTGCATATGCCCACTTGAGGGAGGGTTGGATTTTGGGGGCATCTGTATTATAAGCAGCAGGGCCAGGTAGTCAGGCGCATCACAGGAAGGCTGCGTCAAGGCCTGGGATTTCAGAGCCCTTTTTCTTCAGCTGAGCATTTGGAGAGTGCCACCCCCTCACCCAATGACAGCTTTTGTCAGTTTTGTTTTGGGGGGACCCAAGTTGGGTCCCTGCTCTTGGGGCTGCGTGGGACATGGGTTTCAGGATTGGCTGCAGATGGGACAAGACAGTGTGATAATCTCCAGCTTCAGAATTTTTCATCTGAAGCATGAAATTTAATCAGATGTTTAAAGATCCTGGAAAAACAAATGTGCCAGTTGAGAGAATGGAATCCCTGGGCAGGTGCAGCATCCTTGTTACTACGACAGTGAGGACAGATATTGGAACGGGCTTTGAGATTAGGCTTGGAATCCTGTTATGTGGCTGTGGGTAAACAGGCCCTGGGGGGAAATTGCTTTTCATTTCCTGAGATAGGAAGGGTAGGAACAGCGCTGGAGGAAGTGGTCACAAATCTCTGAAGACAACAGTATCTGCATCCTCATTATCCAGGGAGATGTCAGGTTGAAACCAGGTGGCAAATATTTCATCACCAAGAGTATCTGTCAGAGAGAGGGCACATCGCAGGTCAGGGGTCCACATGCCTGGTGCCAGTGCTGTCAGGCCAGCTGTCACCTTTGCTGAGCTCCTACTGTGTGCTCAGCAGGTACTGTCACATCATGCATCCCAGGACATTCACATTGTGTTCTAAGTGGATGCCACTCCACCGAGCACATCCCAGTTATCTATCGTCACGTATCAGCCACCACACAATTTCATGACATCAAACAAACCCTTACTGTTATTTTTTTTTTTTCTGGTACCAGGAATCGAACTCAGGACCTTGTGCTTGCTGGGCAGGCGCTGTGCCGCTGAGCTAAATCCCCAGCCTCCCTTACTGTTGTTTTGTATGGTTCTGGGAGTTGCCTGGGCTCAGCCAGGTGGTTCCCACTTAGGTCTCCTATGCGGAGTCACATGAGGGGACCAGGTGATCAAGGTGGCTCAGCACAGGACCCGTGTGGATGCTGGCTGTCCACCTGAGGCTCGTCCTGGGCCATTGACTTACCCGTGGTTTCTCCAGGTGACTTGGGTTTCTCACCTCCTGGAGGCTGGCTTCTGAGGGGGAACATTCCAAGAGCAAGTGTTCCATGAGGTCCAGGCAGAACCCATAAGGCTCCCTAAGACCCAACCTTGGAGGTAAATGATGTCACTTCCATTGCATTGTGTCAAGTCTAGATTCAAGGGAAGGGAGTAGACTCTGGGTCTTGACAGGATAGGGGCATATAGCATAGGGAAGTAAGGTACTGAAGGCGGCATCGTTGGAGGAGAGCTACCACACATACCACCAGGGTTGTTCCATGCGCAAGCCATCTGTGCAGGTTAATGGAACCCTACGGGACCCCACATGGGGTCCTGTGCTTGTCTGAATGCTCTGTGCCACCATCTTAAAAAGCTGAACCATGTTAATAAGAAGCCCCATAGCTTCCTTTTCCCCTGGGCCACGTGAGTTACACACAGCTGGTCCTGAGTAGAACTCACTGCGCAGGTAGGGGCTCCTGGATTTGTGCAGCGTGGTCAGGGGTGCGGCAGGGGCTGAACTCTGCCCTGCAGGTTCGACTCCCGCCTCTGGAGAACTGACAGGCCAGCTGAGGGCGTGATTTACACAACACACCGAAGCAGGTGAGTGATGGCCCCGGAGCACAGGGCAGGCTGACTGCGGAAGGAGGGCCCAGATGGGCTGCGGAGAATCCCCCCCTTCTCATGCTCTCTTGGGCTCATACGCACTCTCAACCCACACTGGGCAAGGCCAGAAAAGCTTCCAGGAATCTTAGAAATGTCCTTCTCCTCGCCCCACCTTCTCTTCTCCCTAACCTCGTTCCCAGGGCTCTTGTGCTGGGGCCTGGAAGGATGGGGCTTCCCTGATCAGGATGGGCTCAGGGGGAGTCGGGGAGGGGTGTGCTGAGCCTGGGAGGAAGGATAAGGACCAGGGGGAGCCCGCCAGTGCAGACTCGAGTTCTGGGGTGAGCTCGCAAAGAAGCCCAAAGGAAGCTGAGCTAAATGTGGTCTGATTTGCGGGGAGAGGGGTGGTGGGATGAAAGGAGAGGGTTCTCTGGTCCTCTCTGAACAATGGGACTCTGAACAATGTGACCCTCCTAGTCCACAGCCAGATGGCCACTCCCCAGGCCCAGGCCAGGCCTTCTTCCCGGGCAGGAAACGGCTCAAGAAGCCCACTAGAACCTCTAACAGGGCACAAAGACAGCTCCCGTATTGGGGGCACCACTGTTCACAGACAACCCCAGTGTCCTTCCGGGGCACCGTCGCGGCTGAGCGTGCGCAGTAGCTCTCTTACTGTGCACATGCGCAGGATATCTCTGCCGTCAGAGGCGGCTGACCTACGGTCACCTTTGCGAGGCTAAGTGGGCTGAGGAAGCTGCTGCGCCTGGGGAGCTGATCTAGTATTTCTTCAGAAGAGACCCTTACAAACGAGCCACCCGAGGCCCAGTGGGCCATCGTTTTTTGGCTGATGCTGGCCAGTTGCCTGTTTGTTTTTGGTTTGGTTCCTCCCTTCCCAGGGCTCCTCTGCAGGGACCACCTTCCGAGGCCCCTTGTACTTAAGCTTCCAGGTGAGTTTAACAGATGGGAAGTCTTCACACAAGACTAAAAGGTGGTGGGAGGGGAAAGGTCAGGATGTTCCTCTGTCTGGTTCTTGTTGTGTCTTTGGCAGAATCTGAGTCTCCTCACGGACCCAGCTCACATCACAAGATGCCTTTCCTCATCGTTGCAGCTCTCACTGGACACCCTTGGCTTCTTAGCTCTTCAACCACCTGTGTAACTCTTTTTCCATCAAATTCCCCCTGTGGGAAACACCCGGACGGATATCATGGGTCATACCGTCTCCTGTATATCCAGGAAGCTCTGGAGGTCAGGTAAGGTTCTGTGTCACAGTTTTTCCAAAGGCATGGACCAAACTCCAGACGGATTCCCCAGGCTCAGACCCAGGTAGATCCCTTTGTTGTTCACACCAGTAGTCATATTCCAGAGCATGGTGCAAACTGAGAGGGCAGCGGGCCTGCTCCCACCAAGTCCAGGTCTCTGGCCCTTCAGACCATCTTGCTAGGGAGGAAGAAGGGGCTGGTGCTTAGGAGCAGTGGCAACCTGGCTGGTGTGCTCAAAGCCTCGATGAGGGTGGGCTTGTGAGCGTATGTCCATTCTTATGGGCATCCTGAGGTCACTTCTCACAGCCCACATTTTAAAGACCAGTGATTAAGAGCAAGTATGTGGTTTGGGAAACAGTATACATGTGTGTGTGTGTGCGTGCCCATGCTTATTAGGGACTAATGTAAATATGCAAGCATGAAGCCTAACAATCTACACAGATGTATATGGGTGGTTTCCCCTTGAGGATGTGGGTCTAGTGCAGTTACACTTAAGCTTGTCTCTCAAGGTCACTTGGCCCCCAAGACAAAGTCTTTTGGGGTCATTGCAAGATATAGGTCTAGAGCAGAATTTGTGGAGGAATTGTTGACTTAGCCTCAGAACAGGATATATTGGAGGTGAACCTTAATCGGGGTGTGGGGACCCTCACCCCCTTCCTTAATTGGGGGTCTAGCTCTCTGCAGCTGTGTTCACAGCTGCACACCACTCCTTCCATGGGGACATAGCAAACAAATGAGTGACATGTCACTTACCAGATGATGGTCAGGGAGCTGTTTAGGTCCTGACAGACTGGGATTTTCATTTTTGGAAAACTTGACACTACTTATTTTGGGTTTTCCTCATTAGCACATAGGATCTGAGGGGAAGGAAGCATGCAGAAGGGCGAGTCAGGAACACTGGAGCAGTAGTGTACACACACGCACTGCCGGGAGAGGCGAACTACCCCTCATAGGCCTCCCGAAGCGGGGAGCTGCTGCCTCTCCCTCCTGCCTTCCCTGTCCATTTTCACTTGGGAGTATGGGCTGGTTATGAGCTTCTTCTTGTCTTTCCTGTTTCTGAGCACCAAGAAGAAAATAGAAAAAGAGAATTTTTTTGAGGGAGGGAGAGAGGGAGTACTGAGGATTGAATCCAGTGCCTAATTCATGCTACGCAAGTGCTCTACATTGAGTGATACCCCCTATTCTTTTTATTTTATTTTGAGACAGGGTCAGGCTGGCCTGGAACTTGCAATCCTCCTGCCTCAGCCCCTGCAAGGAGCTGGGATTACGGGTATGTGCACCACAGCTGTTAAGATATTTTAGCCTCTAGCTTCCATCTCCTGTACCCTCATGGTGGAGATAGTACAGTCTCAGATCTGCCCTTAGGACACCTGTGATTGGCCTGGCCTGAGCCCAGGAGTTGGAAAAGAGTTGGCCCACAGGACCGCCACACTCTCAGCCAATGCGGTTCTTCTCTCCTGCCCTGGATGCCTGTGTTCTCATAGTGCCCGTGCGCCCACTGCTTGGCCCTGGTGACTGCCTGGTCCTTTTAGGCCTGAGGCCCTGCTTTGTGCTCCCTGCACTTCTCCACCGCTATCTAGCCTTTGCATTCTGGGGTCTGAAGACACACATCCTTGCTACCACCTGGCTGCCAGGATTTCTGAAAATCCCTCTAGAACTGCCCGTTGCTGTGACCCACCTACCAGCATTGACACCCCGTTACCAAATGCTGCATGACTGCTACTCCCCTCCCCAGCCACCGACTGTTGCCGAATGGCCACCTGTTGTCTGTTTCCATACCCTTGCACACTACACTGTGCCTGTCACCCTGGATGGCTGCCCAGCAGCTGCACAGAGGCTGTCCTGCCAGCACCTTCCCCCTGATGGGTGGTCCTGTCCTGTTCCCCGCCTGCCTCATCTGCTGTGCTCAGTGGCTGCATCTGGCTGAATATAGAGCGAGGCAAGTGCTACCGGGACACACTCAGAGAGACAGTTACCTTCCCTCCGGACCACAAGGGGAGGCAGGTCTGAAATGCGGTCATGAACCATCCTGATAACAGTAGCTAATGTTTACTGCGGACTTAGGAGGTGATGGTGCCCCAGTTTACCAACATCACTCTATTCGTATTGTACAACTTCCTTATCAGGCAAGTACTACGAGATCCCCTTTACACAGAAGTGGAAACCAAGCCTAAATAATACCAATGAATCTGCCTCGGGTTCCCTGGGCCTAAGTTGTGGAGCTTGGATTCAGATCCACGGTGCTGGACTTCAGAGCTCAAGGTCATAACCACTAGACCAAAGTGCTTCTGTCAAAGGGCCCAGAAGCACTCTCTGTTGTGTCCAGTGACCTCTCCCTGGTGTGAGATCAACTGGCCCGTGGGGAAGGCCATGGTCAAGGCTTTGGCTACTTCCTACTTGCTTTAGAAAACAATACTGGGATAACCTCCCTTCTGATCAGCTTTAGGGGGACCTCGGGCCACACATCTTCCCATCTTCTCTGGGTGTATCCAGGCATTTCATACCTCGGGTCCCCTCTTGGGCTCCTTAAAAGTTTTCAGGAGGTAACAAAGTTAAGCAAAGCAGAAGAACGGGACATGTGTGTATGAGTAAATCACTAATTGAGGTGTCTAGCTCCTTAGAAGGCCCAGAGTGGGATGAGTGTATGAGTGGGAAGGAGGAGAGGAAGGATGCCCTGGGGGTGGTGGCAGGCGTCATCAAAGGGAAGATGGAGCGTCCTGGAGAAGGGGGTGATACACGTCACCATGGCGCAGCCCTGCCTGCCCTGGAGCAGCTGTGCGGAGTGGAAAGGAGAGATGGGTTGGGGGCCTTCAGTGCCCACAGAATGATTCTGGTGAAGGTGAGGGAGATGGTGTAGGACGGTGGCTTGAGCGGGGCTAGAGACCGACACGAGTACCAGTGGGTCAGTTCATTGTTAATGATCTTTGCATCTTGCTTATTCCTGGAAAAACAAGTCCTTGAGAAAGAGACCGAGGAGAGACTTCCTTTCTCCTACCAGCTCTTGATCAGTGCTGAGTTTGGGATAAGTAATTCACGAGTGGGTGGGGTATATTTTGCAGGAACTCCACGAGGAATCCAGCGTGTGAGCTGCAGTCAGTGCAGGCATGCTCATATCACAGGTCACGTGCCTCTGCCCTGGACCTCTGTTCTCTGCAAGGCTCATCACGTCTGGTGGGGCTGCTGGGAAGGGAGGGCTGGGCAGGAAGTCCCTGTTCTTTCCACCCATCGCCCATGTCCCTATTTGTTTGGGAGCAGGGGCTGGTTATGAGCTCTTTCTTTTCGAACCTTCTTTCTGGGTACTGAGAAGGAAAAAAGGAAAAGAGAAAATGTTTTTCACCTCTAAGTTATTAGAGCCCAAGAGGACAGAGGGAGAAGGAAGACAGACAGAGAGGAGGCTGCACAGACATGTGAGTAGGCTATGCCTCCTTGGCCAGCAATGGAGATGGCATAAGGTGACATGGGGCCAGGCATTTTCCTTCGAGGCTATGGCTTGTGGGTGGGTGACTACCCACTGAGGCTTCAGAAGCCTTTGCATTGGGCAGAAGAACTGTGTTTGCACTGGCTTCCGCTATTAGCCTCAGTTCCTCTCCGTGGCAAAATCCTACTGGACTCTGCCAGCCGTGATGGGGTCAGAAAGCAGGGTTGTAGGTCTGAGCTGGTTAGCCTTTCTCAGGAAAGTCTTGCAGGCCTACCATAACTTGAGTGCCAAAAAGTGATGTTTTCAGATAGGCCCAATCATTTGAGAGGAGATTCTGCCCTTTGTTCTTATCAAGGAGGGAGCTGTTTCAGAGGGCAAGGTGAGAGAAGGACTCTGCAGTGAGAGTCTCCGTCCCAGCATGTGAGCACAGGCGGGGCCCAGGCGTGACCTCAGTCACACACGTGTGCCCCACATGGCGGGCCATGTGTGCCGCTGCCTGGGCTCTGGAGGCTGCAAGGCCATGCTTGGAAGAGTGTGGATTTGCTGACTTGGCATAAGGGGGGCTGGGCCACATCTGGAGGGGAGGGGAAGGAGCCCCCAGTGGCTGGGCTTGGAGGGGCTTGCCAGCCCTGCAGCCCCGTGCTCCCGTCCCCTCCCCCCAACCACAAGAGCAGTGTAATTCTCCTCACGTTAAAAGTAAACATCTGGCAGCATCTGCAGTGCCCAAAATAAACTAAGAACTAATAGGAGGCGTTTGTGACCACAGTAGGTCCTGTGTAGGGAAAGACAGGGGTGGTTCGCTGTGTTGAAGCCAGAAGAGCTACTTGGGGAGGCTCCACTAATTTGGTTATTGATTACTGATTAACTGATCAATGCATAAGCTCCTGGAAGAGCCTGCTGGTGCAATTTGCCATGGTTTCGGGAAGCAGAGACATGACATCATCTTTGTGGGGCCAGAGAGTGTACGAGGAGCTCAGGATGATGGTCAGTCCTGGGGCGCCAGCTACACCTTACCCCAAGGCTAGGGTCAAGTATCCCAGTGTCCCAGGGTAGTGGGAAATCTGTGTGGCAAAGCGACTAGGGTCAGGGCAGGGAGAGGCATCATTTTCCAGAAGTGGTGATTGCCCGGACCTCCTCCTGAGTGATCAGGAGCAGACGCCAGTGAGGATCTCTCCATGGTTGTGGTGTCAAAGGTCCTGCCAGGGACAGAGAGGGAGGGAGACGAAGAGCAGAGCGGGAGCATAGTAGGTGGTGACATCGGTGTGTGTGTGGTGCTGGGCTGGAACCCAGAACCTTCTGCATACCAGACAAGTGCTCTACCACTGAGCTACATGCCAGGCCCGAGACAGCCACATCTTGATGCCTGTCTTCCGAAGATGGGCAACGGTGCCAGGCAAGGTGGTGGTGTCGGGCTAAGCAGTGACAAACATACTGGCTGCTGAGTCTGACTGACAGCAAGCTGGAAGCAGCCTGGGACTGGCTGGCACCATGTGACGACTGTGAAGGGCTGGAGGATGAAATTGGGCATATTTGAACAGCATCAAATCCATTCCTCACAGCCACACTTAATGTAAGTGACAGATGGAGAAACAAATTAATACCACAGATATTGCCAGCCTTCACGTGCTGGGAGGAGGAATGCCCCCGGCTAGAGCTGGGCTCCCGAGCCTTCCCGGTTCCAAGGACTACTATGCCTCGTCACCCTCATCAAGCACCGCAGTGGTGCAGCATGCGCTGCAGAACAGGAGTGGGAGACCTGGGAAATCAGGCAGCCAGCCAGGGCATCGGGAAGGGGTTTTATGCTAAACGTCACCAGCTGGCTGCCAACTGTCCGAATCAACTTGTAGGCATGCTCTGTTTGGCCCATACAAGTCTTCATTTTAATTTTGAATTTGAATTAGTGGCTCGAAATGCGTAAATTAGGAAGATCACAAAAAAGCTGAGATTCTCCTGAAATACCTGTGCAGCTCAGGCCCAGGTTCTCAGATGCACGCCTCCAGGAATCACCACTTCTTTATCTGCTGGGTCCTGTGGTTATTTGTGATTTCAACAAATATATGAAGGCAGCAATTGCTTTTTACATATAATAGAATCAGTGGGGTTGGGCTGGGGATGTGGCTCAGTGATAGTGTTCTTGCCTTCCATGCGCAAGGCCCTAGGGTTGATCCTCAGAGCCACAAAAAAAAAAAAAAAAAAAAAAAAAAAAAAAAAAAAAAAAAAAAAAAAAAAAAAAAAAAGAAAAAGAGCTAGTGGGCTTGACTTTTCCCAAGTCTAATTTAAATGAAGGTTACATAGTGAAATGGGAAATTTTGGTCTTATTTTAGGTAAAAAGATTGAGCCACTCCCTCAATACATTGAAGCCATGGTTTCACCTTTTTTTGGAGACAGGGTCTCGCTATTCAGTCCAGGCTGGCCTTGAGCACACTTTGTAGCCGAGACTGGCCTCGAACTCACAAGGATCCCCCTGCCTCAGCCTCCCAAGTGCTGGGATTACAGGTGTGCGCCACCACACCCAGCCCAAAGCCATGATTTGAATAAAATAATTTTTTATTAATGGAACATCATAACATGCATAAAAAATTAAGAAAAATACTAATTAGTTTGTCATCCTCGCAAAAGACTTGGTGCTGTGTATTTCCTTCCAAATCTTTCCTACCTTCACTCTTGCAGTTACACACTTGGGTTTCCATCCTGCTTTGGTCATTTAATGCTATAATTTCCACATTAAATTCCACTAAATAATTTCCATGAAATAATGTCGCAAGGAACATCTGTGTGTTCCTTAATCTTCCTATATTTTGAATTAGTTACTCAGAATATATTTTCAGAAGCACCATGAATGGGCTAAACAAAGATTCGAGCATGAAAGAGTTAACCTGGAAGTTCCTCACCCGAAAGTGCCCTCTAGAAATCTCTTCATCTCAGCAAATTGTTGGAGAGGCTATAGGAAAAAAAGGTCATTTCAGCATATGTGATAGGATTGTGGGTAATTTTCTTTTTTTTTTAAATTTCAGCATATGAAGTCCATTCCGGGAATAGCACTATCTTGAGACCCAAGTCAAATAGTACTAAATGTGTTAAGCAGAGGTCTGTGTTTAAAGAAGAAACCCATTTGCTCTTAATAATTGCAAAATGCTGCATAGTTCAGCTGTGGAGTCACAGAAATCCACATAGCATCAAAGTCTAATGCAAAAAGATACAGGAGGCTGAGATACAAGACAAACTGTCTTTCTCAATTACAGTAGCTCTGCACCCTAAGTACGGTCGTCATTTCTTAGAACAAAGGCTGCCTTTAAAATTTTTTATTGACGGCAGAAAAAAAAAAATGACTAAACAAGACCAGAGCATTTGAAGGTAATTTATATCCTATATACAACCTAAAGAGTGGTGTAAACAAGGTGATGTGTCATAAAATGAAATGCGATACAGATAACCTCACTACTCCCTTCTGCGCAAGTTCAGATGAATCCAGTGCCTTAAATCTCCAAGCAATGAAAAGCAAAGCCTGCTATACACTTTATTTGCCTCCCCTCTCCCTGCCAACCTCCTGGAGCTAATAAATAAGATGAATATCATGGAAAGGCAGGAGAAAAGGTGAGTCTTTTCTTGACATTGACCCCCATGTGGAGTTGTTGAAGGTACCAGCGGGGCTCTGGGAAATGGCCCACCAGCTTTGTTTGGGCACCGGGCAAGTCGACAGACGCTCTAAGGGCAGGATTATGGAGCACTTGAGCAAACTCCACCTCCTGTGGAAAGGCAGCTTGCCTTTGCTAACGAGAAACCATGCCTTCCTAATCTACTAGAGCTCTTTGAAGGGTCAAATAAGTGTACGGATAAGGAGGGCAAACAGTAGACACAATCCATTTACACTTTCAAGAATCCCTGGAAAGCGCCCCACCAAAGCCTGTTGAAGCAGTCGAGTCACCACGGGAATGGGGAGAGTGGTGACACGTGGGGAACTGGCTCAGATAAGAAATACAAAGCAAGGATACGTAAGTCTTTCTGTGGATGGCAAGATGCTGGCAGCGGGCTTCTGCTGGGGAACTGATGCGCCTGGGGACCAGGCTAAGCGGCCCTCAGCAGTATGGGATGTGACCATCAAGCCCTTTTGCGTGCACAGTCCCAGGTGGAAATCGGCCTCATGGCTCTACAGTCACATCTCACAGATTGTCTTGTCCAATGCGTGTATCTTTGTGACATCTCCAGTGACACTGTGAGCTCCTGAAAGGCAGGGAGCATGTCCAGTATTTCAGAATGTATTATAGTGGCTAGCATGGAGAAATATTTCATGGCTGGATCAGCCAGAAGAGAGAGTGTGCTGAACTCTTTTATTTTGCTAATGACTCTGAGCTTTTCCACCTAGGGAAATTCCTACAAAGGCTGCAGAAGGTGCAGGAGGCTCGTAAGTGGCCAAAGATGTACAACAGGATCAAGGCAGGTCAAGTAAAGCATTAAGTGAGAGAAGGACTTCAGTGGTACCTTGTTCCTATCATGAACTATGTAAAGAGTGAATAAATCAGTTCAGAGAACAATGGTAAAACTTCACTCTTGCGGGTGACAGATTCAAAGCTCTCAGAGTCAACCCAAGAAAGGGTTATGAGTTGCTATAACATGGTGTTTTACAAGCTACTTTTCATTATTACCCCCCCAAGAACATTATATTTTCCTTAATTGCTGCCACCTCCTGTGGACTTTGAGTAGCATAGATATGCCATGTATGTGTTTATGCCCTGGGGTGCTTTGGAGGGCCAAAACCGATTGTAAAATCTAGTATTTTTCACCATGCAAGGGCCAAGTTTTTCCCCTTTGGAGCTAATGGTGGCCGTTGAGAGTTCATGCTGCAGGGGACTCCCCTGAAGGTTTGGGCCCAAGGTGTTACTTTAAACAGAACAGCAGAAAGCCGAACATCTAAGAATGGAACCAGGGACAAAAAACGAAGTCTCCGCTTGCCCTCCCCAGAAGACAAACTGAGACTCAGACAAACCAAGGTGTGCTCCTGTCCTCTCTCCTCCGCTCTGCTCTTCCCTGCCTTCAGGGCTGGTGGTGGTGGAACTCACAGCAAGTTCCTTGGCCCTCAGCCTGCAAGTTGGATTTGAGCAGGACAGGAGACTGGGAGGACAGGGGAAGGAGAATACAATCAGGGTATATGTTTCTCTCTGTGAAGTCACATTATCTGTGTGCCTTGGCCATTTCTCTTCTCTAGCGGCCTCTCTGTTAGACTCTGTGCTCTCCTCCCAGGTGCTGCTAACAGCTTCCACTCCCCTGCTCCGGGGAGAGATGGCAAGAACTCGGTCTCGAAGGTCTCCAGCTAGCAGTGGTATTCATGGTCATCCCCCGTGACCACACCTTTGCCAATGTATCTTATATTCATTACGCTGTTTCCTGTTGGGACTTGGATGACAAAAGAGAGAGGCCTTGTCACTACACCTCAAGAGAGACATTCTGGGGCTGGCATGCAGCCAGAGGAGGGTAGGTGAGCAGATGTCAGATGCTGGGTTGGGTGAGGCAGGAGGCAAGGAAGGGGCCACAATCCAGAAGACAGGAGGCTAGAAGATCCTTGCTTGTAATAGGGTAGGATCATGAACTTTCCCAATCAGTGGCCAGGGAGCCTCTAGCGCTTCTGAGGTAACATTAAGGTGGCCCTTGGTCCACCTCTTTACATAGTTGGACTGACAGCACTGTCTCCCCTAGGAGTAGCAACAGCTGGCCTTGAACTTGTGATCCTTCTACTGAGATTACAAGCATGTGTCAGTGTGCCTAGCTCACTCTTAGGGGATGACACCAGTGAGGCGGACCTGGTGTCCTTCAATTGTCTATGGGGCATCCCGTCAAAGGCTGTCAGTTCTTCGCAGAAGCGGCGGCGGGCATGAGTCGGTAACTGCGGTGATGCTGATCTTCAGGGGGATGCTGTAAGGGCTGTCGGAGAGGGAACGCAGGCTTCTGGACGTAGTCTCGGGTTAGAGCCTGGCTCTTTGCCTTTCTGAGCCACCACCCACCTCCCAGTTGCCATCAGAATCAAATGAGAAAGTCGCATAAAGGCAGCCAGGCCTGGCCGGCAGCCCACTGCAACCCAGCCCCTTATCCTACCAAATCAAGCCCAACAAGCCTGCTCTCCTGGCTCTGCTTGGAAGCTGGGGGTGGGGGCAACCAATCTTGTGTACTCGGCTCCAGAAGCTGCTGTCATAGATGAGGGCCGGATGGGCACTTTATCCTGAGGCCTCCTAATCCCATTTTCTGCTTTCATGTTAATCCTCTTCCTTCTCTGTCTGCCATACACTCTGCTCCCAGGGCACGGACCCGGACATCCAGGCCCACCTCGCCTGCTCAAGGGCAGTGCTTCCCATCGGGGCTGCTGGAGAGGAGGGGAGCGTGTGGCTGTGCCCTGGTCCTCCTCAGCAGATCGAGTTGTTTGTTCTTCCAGCCAGGGCCCGGATGAACACTGCTCCAGTGCTCAGCTCACCAGACACAACACAATGACGGTGTCAGCAAGTATCTCCCAAGCGCTTACTCTTTGCTGATCCTGAGAAGCCACTTGGGTACATAACCTCACTCAATTCCCGTAGCCTTCCTGGGACGCAGATATTATCAATCCGAAATCTGCACATGAGGATACCGAGGCTCGGGGGAGTGTTTGCAGCCGGATAACACAGTGAGCAGAAAGCAGAGGTGTCCAGTATTCTCACCCAGCTCAGCCTGGCTCCAGAGCCTCATACCGAAGCTGCAGGCAACACTGCCCTCCATCTTACACCCAGAAATGGGAAGTCCTCTCGGGAGACAGTGGCTCCCTGTCAATGCCCTTCCCAGGGGAGGAATGGTTTTGTTTTAGGCCTCTCCACTCACTGTCCCTTTAGTTCTAGACACTCCACTGCCTCTCCACCCTCAGCTGCAAATGCCCTTTCTGCTGCCAGGAAGAGGTCCTGAGGCAAGGCGCACACTCTGAGGGAGAAGCCGTCTACCGTCACTTCGGCCACTGGTGAGCAAGTCTAAGGAGACTATGGCTTATGGACCTCCGCCTTGGTTTGTCACACACTTAAGAGTTAGGCAGCCCTCTCTAACTTAGATTCCTCTGGCTGTGATTTCACCCCTTGGGAGGTAGCACTGAACAGCGTAGGCTAGGATTTAGGGCCGGGTGCAAATGCCCCGTAGATTGCTCTGAAGCTGGGATGGGGCTGTTGTTTTCAGATAAAACTCGAATAACTGTACCTCCCTGCAGCCAGAGCTGGGCCCTCTGCAGACATCATTTCCCTGTCTCTCCCGCTCCACTTTGCCCCCCAGCCTGTCCTCTGGAAACCTCTCACAGCCTGGAAGTTAGTCTGGACTCATCTTCAGCCTTCTCTCCCTGCCTGGCTCCCGGGGCCTCTCTGTGGAGTGTAACTGGGTCTTTGTCTCTCTCTGGACTGAGACCCCACCGATTTTCTTGCCTCAGGCTCTCATCAATTCTGGCACCTCCGTAAGTGCAGCTTGATGACACGGCTTCTTCTGTCCTCAGAGCCCCTCAGGCGCGATGACAGTTGGAGAATAACAAGGGAGGAGCACAGTCTAACTCTCAGTAGCGTGGAGTGGACTCTGCGTTGCGGCAGTGAATTCAGCTGGGGCCAAAGGCTTGCAGGCCCTGTAAGCTGAGGTCCCTCTCAGAGGGTTGAGGACCGAGGGTGGTGAACGTGGGCAGGCTTTCTGGTTGAGTCACAGAGTGAGACTCCACGGAGGCTTCAACTCTGTCCTCTGCCCAGTTACAGAAACAAGATGTAGGGTGTGACCTGGGATAGCAGTGGTGAGCTGCAACCTGCAGGGTCATAGCACTGTGAGTGGTAAGGACTCCAGAGCCAACACCAGCTCACTCAGAGCCGAAGGAACATCTCAGCCGCATCTGAGAAACAGCACCAACCCTATCTGCTCAGGAGGAAATGGGTTCTGAGACACAGCTTGGTTATTCCTTCTAAACCCTCCAAGGTTTGTGCCCTCTGAGGACATTCTAGAAGTCAAGCGCTGAACAGGAGAGAGTATGAGGGATTTTAAGTAAGATCTGCATTCACTGGTGGGTCTTTCTCTAGCCTTAGTGTCCTCTTGAACTGTTTTTTGGCTTTGGGCGGCCATATGCTCCTAGCACTTCCTTACTGAAACCCAGGAAGCTGGGCTGGTCTTCTCATAGTTGCTCTTTCTCGCCACTCTCCATGTATTTCTCAGTTAGAGAAAGGCTCATGAGCTTGTGGAGGGCATTTGATGGCCAGCGCAGTGCAGAGGCAAAGGTGACCTGCTCGAGGCTGCTTGGGTGTTGCCGGTGTCTCTGACCTGAGCGATTTCCCCAGTTATTGGAGGTGGCTCACAGCCTACCAAGAGATCATTCCTTTGGCTCAGGCCTTTGCACAAGAGAAGGTGGGATGTGTTAAAATGGGAACCTTCATGGGGAAAAGGGAATCTGTATGCCTTTTGTTGGGTCTTGATGTAGCGGGCCAAGATGGCAAACAGACGCCATGCAAGTACGACCAGGAGACACGTTTTGGCGTCTTCAGTATTAGCCACTAGAATTTCACCCCCAAGGGTCATCATCCCCCGGACACATGTGTGGGTGTGCACACATGCATGTACATACACACAAAGGCGTAATTTAGGACCGGTACGTTGCAGCCCAAGAAACTGGCTTGAGAAGAATCTTTGCCTTGAAAAGTCATTTTATTAAGTGATTGATTTTTTTTTTTTTTTACAAAAATAAACAATTTAATGAACAAGAAGTATAAAAACTTCTGGATATGCAAACTCCAGGAGAGGGGGAAAGCCTGGTTTGGGCTGCTCTGCGGCTTTCACTGAAAGCAAATGAGGCAGAAAGGCCCCGGCCCTACCCCCACCCCAGGTCCTGGCTCAAACCGCAACCTGCTCCTCCTCCACCCCAGTCTTGGCTCATTTGGACGTGTGTGCCCTGGCTCCTGACCCCCAGCATGGCCTGGGAGCATCCTCTGTCAGGGGGCCAGAGCCAGCCTCTCCAGGAACGGGCTCACCCACAACCTGGAGCACCCCCCACGCCATGTCTCCCGAATGGAGCTAAGCTGAGAGGACATCCTGTGACCGATTGTCCTCACGCGGCCCCTGCGTGCCGCGCCACGTGCAACAGCGGTGGCAGGGGTTTGGCTACATTCTCCCACGATGAACACAGTGATGGGGCTGCCCGTGGAACCGTCCCAGTTCAGACCAGCCTGAGCCTGGCTTGCACGCCAGAGCCCTGGAGAGGCCATCCGCCCCTCCCTTGACCACTGATTCCTGGCCTGGGAGCCAGCAGTCTCAGACCTAGGCTGGTAAACTCACATTTTAACATTTTGCATTATTGCACGTTTGTCCTGGTCGCGTCAGTCTGTCTGGGATGTCAGCACTGTCTGCAGCGCTTCCCAGGTGGCATGCAGTGCCGCTGGTGCAAATCGCTCCCGCCGCGGGCAAGCCCAGCTGGTTGGCTGAGCCCTCGGACAGGTCAGCCGGGGGCTCTCACGTAGGTGGTCTTGTTGGGATCAGGGATCACATGGCTCCATCCAGTCTTGAAAAAGACCAGCTTCCGACCTGGAGCAGAGGGGAGAGATAACAGGTCTGGAGGCTTTTGTCCCTGGAGGTAGGGCCACTCTCCTAAAGCTAGTCGTTACCTGCCCACCTCTAGGGAAGTCCAGCTGCCTCTATCAGGATGCCCTCTGCCTTTGGCTCACCTGTCCAGGTGGTCTGGTTGGTGACCACAAAGGCACTGCACTGGGCATGGCTTTCACACACGTCCACAGCCTCCGCCAGATTGAACACGGACAGGAGGCAGCTACCATGGTGGTAGGATGGCCAGCACCGGTAGTCCTCCTGCGGGATGGCGCTGTCTGGGATGCGCTGGTACTCTACTGGTGGGAATGAGCCAAGGTGAGAACTGCATGCCCAGCATGAGCACTGAGGCCACAGGACCCATTTCCTCGGTGAAGGCTGACGCCCAACGCCCCTCGCAGGAGATGCAGGCAGCCACCACTGTTCAAACTGGGTCACTCACTCACTCAAGACCAAGCACAGACTTAGTTCTGGGGAGAAGTGGGCACGGACATGGGACCGACACATGCGTGGAGCCACCAGCTGTCCAGGGTAGCTGCTGAAGTCAGGGCATTTTAGACACGTGTAACTGGGCTTCTCAGACATACGTGTCAGAATCCCTAGGGATTCTCGTTGAAAGGCAGATTCTGATTTAGAAGTCTGGGTAGGCCCCGAGAACCTGCATTTCTAACCCGCTTCTGACCCCGTGAGTGTACAGATCACACTTGGAGTTGCACAGTTCTGAGTGCCCTCAGCCAAACTTTCTCCTGGCCTTGTGGAGAGAGGTTAGACAAGCTGCTCAGATAGGCCTGGGGGCAGGCAGGGAGTTCTGGGGTTAAGAGGCCCGCAAGTGAAGGAGAAATGCAAAACATCCATGGCTAGATTGTTTCGGGAGGGGCCTGAGCTCTGCCCATGATTTAGAGAGAGTTACAGAGGCTCCGGCAGTCGGGAAGCAGCTCCTTGGAAGGCCTCTCGTTCACCCTGTCTTTCCCATTGCTTGGGGAGCCCCACTTTTGGGCTGATAATGCAGCAGCCCTGGGCCTCTGGCCACCCCGCCCTCCAGCCTCCTTCTCCCGCCAGGGGCTAGACCAAAGTCCAGGGCTGGCTGTGATTTATGGCCCCATAAACTGCGTCCTCAGGGACAGAGCCAGCCATTGTTCACCTCGTTAAACTTTATTTACAGGGCTAACGAGGGCTCCCCCACCCCTAAGACTGGCCAGGGCTCCCTGAAAACAGGGGCTGCCCACCCCTTGTCCCCTGCCAACCACAGCTAAACCCGAGGGCTTCTGCAGAGGGACTACAGCCTGTAGCCAGTGGCTGAAATTCGCCGCCGCCTGGGAAGAGCCTGCTTTGGGGCTGCTTTTGGTGCGAGGCCCCCTGCACCTCCAGCTGTCCTCCCAGCCCCAGGAGTGCAGAGGAAGGAAAGAGAAGCAAACATACATTGTGTTCCAGCTGTGTAGTAGGAAGTGTGCTAATTGCTTTTACACACCTCACCTGCTACTTAATCCCCGAAAGAGCTTTGTGAGGTAATACTGAACCCAATCCATAGATGAGAAAAGTGAGGCTCTAGGAGTACACCACACAGCCACAGAGGTGTTGGAAGCCATCTAGAGGATGGTCAGTGCCCACCCCACTTTAAGATAAAATGATAGTAGCTCTAGCTGGGCCAGAGATGGGACCTCAAAACGAAGGCTCAACAGTCTTTATATCACTCCAAGTAAGCCCTTAGGGTACCACTGGACAGACGGATCCCCGAAGAGAAGCGGAGACACGCAGCCCAATTGGAGAGCTGCCTCCCACGGGCCCCCACCTCCTGGTTCCCTGCTGGAGCCACTCACCAGCGCTGCTGCTTGCCGTGGAGTTCTGCAGATACTGCCCGCTCCGGTACAAGTATAGCACTGTCTCCAGCTGGGCCAGGGTCTCGTCCACCCCCCAGGTGAGCTCTCCTGCAGAGTGTGACAGTGCTGATAGGGTGCCTGGGCCGTTCCCCCCTGCGGTAGGTATCAGCGGCCTCCCCGCCTTCCCTCCAGGGCCTGGGCCCAGACGCCTGGTAGCCTGGTAGGGACTTTGCTACTGAATGCTGGTCTGGGAAATCATGATTTCTGAGTCGTCTGCTGCCCTGGGTCACTCCTGATCTCACTCCTGCTGGGGGATGGCGAGGCAGTGGGAAGCAGAGGGCCAGAGGCTCACCGGAGGCATTGACGATACTGTCCAGGAGAGGTCGGAGGGCAGGCGGGGCACTGTGGGGCAGGAGGTATGTGAAGAAAAACCTGCGGCAGAGAGGAACCGGGGGCTCAGGGACACAGCCTCTAGGGACACAGCCTTCTCTGACCCCAACCTGGCTAGCGGGCCTGATCCCTCAGTCCCAGTGACCGGGGCATACCCCAGGGCACACCCCAGGGTATACCAGACTGAGGGAACGAGTCGACCCAGCTATGATCACATTTAATTTTAGACCAAACTGAGACCTGAGGCCTGTTTCTCCCGTCTTCCTTCACGTCCAGCCCATGCTGTCCCCAGGCTGACCCCCAGCCTCACAGCAGTCCCGGAGTTGGGGCTTCTCAGCCACGAGGAGCTTCAAAGAGGTCAAGGGCCAGGTGGAAAGGGGAAGAGCTGGTTCCACCAGCCTGAGGCCCCGAGTCCCGCACTATTTTAAGACGCCTCCAGCTGCCACCCTCCAGCCCAGATTCTCCTTGGAGCTGTCTATTTTTAGCTTCGTCCTCAGGAGCCTGAACATTCCCTCTTAACTGACTGGGCAGGAGACTTTCCCTGCCCCGGGGGCACCGCGGCTGAGGTTGAGTCTGTTCCCTCACTGAGCCCTGACTGGCTCTCCCTGAGCTGTGCCCTCCTGGGCCCACCCACCCTCGCCCGAGCTCCTGAGTGGGTAGTGGAGGTCACCTGTAGGCATTGTAGAGGTTCCGCTTCTCGTTCATGCCCTCACACCAGCCCTGGGCGGAACAGGGCAGGGTGAAGTTCCTTGCTGGAAATTCAAGTACGCAGTCGGCGTTGTTTGTACACGGTGTCTCCTCCACGCGTGCATCATCCAGGTCCGTCACCTTGAGCTCCCCATCCACGAGGACAAACTGTCGCGGGCGGAAGTCCAGCAGAGTGACCGAGCCCAGCGGGGAGTGGGCCAGGTGGTGGAGGAGGCGGCCCAGGCTGAGGCAGATCTGAAGGCAGACACAGGGCTGGGTGGGGCCCACTGGAACTCTCCCCTTTGGGGCTGTGGACTTAGCTCAGGGGTTAGCCTTCCTGTTCTCTAAGCCTCAGCGCTCAATGAAGGTGAGCCCAGCAGCCTTCAAGAGGACACCAATGACTCGAATCCATTAACCCACAGGCTGGCCTGACCCTGCAAATAATGTGGGAAACAGCGGCGGGGGGTCTGGAGATAATGAATCTCTTCCCTGAGCTGCATCTGGAGTGTGGTTTCAGTTCAGTGGCTGGGCACAGGAAGGGCTGAGCTGACCTTCAGGTGACTCGAGGTCCCAAGACACGGGCCCTCCTGCAGTGGCTGTGTGCATGCGTGGGGTGTGGTGAGCACAGCAGGGCACCAAATGCCAAGCTCCTCTCGTCTTGCTTCCTTTTTTAACCCTTTGGCCAAGGGCCGAGGCAGCCTGTGCCCTGCCTCCCTCCCGCCTCCTCTGCTGAGGAGGAGTCCAAGCTGCTCTGGAAGGCTGGCCTTCTAAGGAGAACCATCCCGTTCAGGAGCCCTCCTGCCTGCTCACTCGGAATCGATCCTCCCAGGAAGTCTGCAGCAGCTGGATCATTTCCACAGGGGCACCCAGCTCCGTGATGGTGGTCAGCGTGTCCGGGATGTCCTCGCTGTCCTGGTAGCAGTAGCCATAGAGCTGGGGGAATCCCAGGGCAGGTCATTAGGTCACAGGGTGGGGGCGGGGACGGAGAAGGGCTCTGCCCCCAAGGCCATCCCCCAGGCCTTTGCTTCAGCTGTGGCCAAGGGGAGAAAGAGCCAGTGGTGCCTGGGAAGTCTGCCCTCTCCCCCACAGCAGAGTTCCCACTGAGTCCATCAGCCCCTCACCGCTGGCCTCTCGGAGATGGGCAGGTATGGCCACCGTGTGTTAGGCAGGTGGCGGGCACTGTGCTGAGCATACTACACGCAGGATTCACTTCTTACATCACTCTAGTGTGCACAGTGGGTACCACCATTACCTCCACTTTCAGGTGGGGAAAGTGATCTGGAGAGGTTAAGTGGCTTGTACAGGTCCACCCCACTAAAAAGTACAGGAGCTAGGACCCAAAGGGATGCCGCTCACACTCCACAGCCCGGTTCTTGCCGAGAGTACTGCGGGCCCGTGCGAAGCCAGCGAGTACCGTAACTCCTCCTGCTTTCAATCCCATCCTATTCCTCATCATTCCCACCTTCTGATAGCTTTTTTTCTTTTTTTTTGGTCTTTTTGAGACAAGGTCTCGCTATGTAGTTCAGGCTGGCCTTGAGCTCACTTTGTAGCTCAGGCTGGCCTCAAACTCACAATGATCCTCCTGCTTCAGCTTCCTGAATGCTGGGATTACAGGTGTGCGCCACCACGCCTGGCTTTGTAGCTCCATTTTTGTTCTGTTTGGGTCTTGCAGGAGGAAAAGCCAAGAGGGACAACCCTGGGTGTTCCTCGCGTATGTGGGTGGATGATAGGGCAGGGGGCACTGGTAGGAGGGACAGTTCTCAGGGAAGATTAGTTTCTTGGGGGTACGGTCATGAGGAGCTGCCTACCCAGTGTCACCCAGGGGCGGGGCCTGGTGCCACCCAGCTGGTGAGGGAAGAACAGCTTGATGTTGTCACTCACGCCTACACCAGCCGCCACAGGGAACCCTGCCTCTCCCAGCACTCCACAGCGGCTCAAGCCTCGGCAGGGGCTGCGAACAACCAGCGCCCTGTGGGGCAGGAGCACAAAGGCCGAGTTGTCCAGTCCTGCCCAGCGAGAGCCGAGAGCTGTGCGGTGCAGGGGTCGCAGTGGGGGTGCTGAGCCTGCAGGCTAGATGTCCCCGCACAGTCACCCCTCCTGCCAACAACCGCGTGCTCCCAGCCCCACTGCAGGCCTCAGATGCCCCTCTCCTCCTCCCGAGTGCCTCTTCAGGGCCCTCTCCCCGGAGCCCTGCCCCATCCCGCCCCAGGAGGGACGGCACAGCTCGGTGCTGGGCCATCAGCTCACTTGAACTGTGACTCGGGGGATCAGGGGACAGTTCTAGGCACCCTCTCGTTTCTCTTTCTCTACTCCTCACCCCCCCCATCAGCCCAAGGAGGCCCCAGACCTGGGTAGGGTGGGGGGAAGGTAAGGGGAACAGCCTGCAGCCTGGTTCTCATTTTCTTGCCCGGAGTCTGAGCCTTTGTGGGAAACTTCTGAAGGTTATTAAACACCCGGAGGTCGTTAAATGCGCTGTTAACGAGGTATTAATCAACACCCCTCAGGAAAAAATAAAAAGACACCATTAACCCCCCCAGGAAGCGTGAGGCTGAGCATTTCAGTCACATCTTTTGTGTGTCTGGGACAAGAAATATACTTTAGCATGATCAGAATCTGGGCCTAAGCAGGCCCAGGGCCCATCTGAGGCCTGAAGCCCTGAGGATGACCTGGCTAGGGCGGGGCGGGGGGGACCCTTGGGCCCTTTGACTCTGGGTTATGGCAGCATCTATCACGTGAGGGAGTGTCTGCATGCATGCATGCGCACATACACAGCCGTGCGAGGTAAGATGGAGAGGGTCACAGAAGATAGCAGGATCTCACCAGGCAGCCCCCTTGTGACCACAGCACATGGTGAGCAGTGCCCTGTAGGGCAGGGCATCAAGACAACACAATTACTAGTTCTGCACACCCATGCTGAAGCATCTGGAGGGAGACCACACCGCAGGCTTTCTTGAATGCAAGCGTAGCACAATTGAGGAAGCCAGAGGGATGGAGGCTTAGGGTGCAGGGGGTCAAGTACCCCAAAAACAGTCCCTGAGACACAACTGGGGACCCCCGCTTTTCCCCTTTCACTGGGACTCTCACTACTTTAGCAACTCGTGCGCCCTGAATAGCTAACTCCAGCCTCTGGCCCTATGAGAATACTACAGCCAACCCCAGACAGGCCCGCCTTGGTAGGGGAATAGATGAAAACTATTCCACTGTCATTCTTTTCCTGGGAAGCCTACAGCACTGGGGGCCTGGCATTACAGAGGAGGACCCTAAGGGTATGTGCTGCGGGGCTAGCTGGAGGGTTAGCAGAGAGTTTGGTGAGATCAGTGAGGCAGTTCCTGAAGACACAAGAAGGGACCTCAGAGATCAAACCTGTCCTACCAGAGGAGGTCCTGAGTCAAAGAACTAACAATGTCCTGCTAAGTCATTCAAGACTTCTCCTCCCCCTCAGAATCTGGCCGACACCCCAGGATTTCCAGAAAGTTCCCAGGAGCCCCTGGGAGGTGAGCAGAACAAGATCCTCCCAGTTAGAATGGCCACGTAACCAGCGGCTCCCTCCTTGAAGCTCAGGATACAGTGTGAGCCCTCGGCCAGACATAACCAAACACAAGGTCAGCTCTGCCCAGCCTCCTCCCCAGTGAGGGTCCAGGACCCAGTCAGTGTCTGGTCACGGAGGGGCGTCCTGGGGACCTGGGCACCTAGCAGAAGTATAAGTAACTTTCCGGCCTCTCTCTCTTATTCTGAATTGCCCACCCATCCCTCCAGTCCTAGGGACCCATCTCATTCCCGAGGAAAGGAGGGACAGCCGCCGGGGTTTCTGGTCAGTTCTCCTGGGCACAGAAAGGTGAGTGAATCTGAGAAGCCTCAGAGGTGGGAAGTGTGGACACGATTCGTTACAGATGTCGGCACACACCCTAAGTTCACCGGCCAAGAACAGTCAGGGATTCCCCTCTCTCTCTGCTCAGACATGTGCAGAGGGAACCGTTTGTCTCCTCCTAGGCAAACTCAAGGACGGAGACCAGGGCGAGAGGAAATGGGGTATAGGGCAGCAATGCTGGGATTGTGAGAGCCCAGCTTTAGGTCCTCTTGGAGGGGATAAGCTGGGGGTCTCATCTCCCTCCACCCCCAAGTACATAGGGGAGGCAGAGTCTCAGTAGGAATCTGGGCCTCTGGCCTTCTCAATTTTCCAATATGTTGGCCAAATACACTCCCACAGTGTGACATTTGCACCCTCAGGCCCTCTGTCCACTGGCCTGAGACGCTAAGGCCTCCCCTTTGCTTCAAGTGGTCCCACTCTAAGGCCTGGGGAGCCCCAGGGTGGGTGTTAGGAAAGCCTGTGTATATTCCCCTCAACTCCCTACTCCTTTACTCTTGGCTTCTGGGCGCGGTGAGTACTTTCAGGGAATGAAGCCTGCCACATGGTCCTTCCAGCTCTTCTCAACCCCAAATGGAAAATGAAAGAAGTGGGGTTCAGGTTCCACCAAGAAGGGAGCCCTATCGCTGCAGCTGGGAGCTGACTCAGGTAGGAATGTTGTACAGCGTCCTGGCTTGAGGTGTTCAGAACCCTAGCTCCAGCTGGGAGCAGAGTCTTAAATTCTAATCCGCTTCCCAAGCCCTGGAGTTTTGGATACCCGAATCCTAACCTCTGCCTTTAAGGGTGTGTGTAAGCTGAGAAACCCAGGGAGCCACTCACGCAAGAGTGAGAGGCGGATGGTGCAGTGGGAGGCGTCTTAGTTTGGGTCTGAGCCTAGCTTAACCTGGGCACGGTCACTGGCACCCCATCTCTGGGACTAAGGATTTTCTTCCAGCCCGAGGGGCGGGCCGCGGCGCTCCCAGACAGAGCCCTCTCGGAACCCCACCCTCGTACCTGCAGCACGTTGGGGTGCCGCAGCCGCTCCAGCAGCACCATCTCCTTGAGCAGCTTGTGGGCCGCCAGGCGGTAGCAGCCCCTCCGCGCTCCGAACTCGCGCACGCAGCTGCCCAGGTCGTGGCCGCCGAAGTCCACCGCCTTGAGCGCCACCGCGGCGCCGCCGGGCAGGCGCACCCGGTACACCGCCTTGGTGTAGCCCGAGCCCACGTACTGCGCGCCGGACACGTTGCGGAGCGCGGCGCAGCCCAGCCG
>NW_004955441.1:9443533-9461577 GCF_000276665.1 Chinchilla lanigera | reverse complement strand
GAGGCGTGGGTCCGCCTCTCGCGGGTGGGGCTGGGTGGCGGCTCCGCGTCCAGCCCGGGCTTCTGGGTCGGGCTGAAGGGAGGCGGGCGCGGCCGGGCCGGCACCTGCGAGCGCGCGTGGGACGGGGACTCGGCCCCGAGGAACAGTCCTGAGGTTTCGGAGCGCCCTGCGCCTCTGCCTTCTACCCACACTTCTGGGATTTCTGATTTTCCTTGTCCCGTAATCTCAGAATCCAGCGCTTGGGACACCCTCCCTCCCACAGATCCCTGAGGTCTGACGAGTCAGCCACGGATCTCGATCCACAAGCAGAGTGCATTTGTGCCCACGCACTCCTTTGGGTGTGTGCATCGGTGTGCCCGAAGGGGCCGCCGTGTCTCAGGAAGGGAGTGTGTACGGTGTGTGTAAGTTGGCGCAGACTCCACCAGAACGGCCGGTCCCTCCTCCTCCCTCCCTGATTGCATCATTAGTGCTAATTGAGGAGCTTTCACACGCCAGTGCTTTAGCTGTTTGGAGTGAGCTCCCCCCTCCTGGGAGAGATAAGCCGCGGCCCCTCCCCCTCGCCGCTCTGCACTTCCCCACCGCCCCGACCCTGTTCACCTACCGCCCTGGGCACCCTCCTTCCTCCCGCTGCACCGGTTAATCTCCCCTCCACGGTGTCAGGGACTGGCCGGGGAGGGGTGTCCGGAGAGGGCATTTTCCCAAGAGGTCCGGCGTTCCTACTAAACACAGGACCTCTGTGGTTAAAAGGAGACAGGGTTTTCTGCCCATTTCTTTTGGATGTGGAAGAGGAGGAGGAGAGGGCTGAGTCCTTGATCGCCGGCCTGTGATCCCACTAAGGTTGGCCTTCCAGACCCGACTTCTTGGTCGTCTAGGACGCAGCGAGTGGTGGCCCAGGCTAATTTAGCAGTCACAGGAAAGGCAGGGTGCAGGAAGCCAAGATTCCCCTGAGAGCTCTGGGCTTAGTGGAGTCCAGAGTCCGGTCTGTTCCTGTTTAGTTTCTCTGCCTTGTGCTGGCCCGTGGCTGAAGGGTGTGTGTGTGTGTGTGTGTGTGTGTGTGTGTGTGTGTTGGTGTGTGTTGGTGGTGGGGTGGCTCTGAGCAGATGCCCTCCCCAGCCCTCACACCAGATGTCTTTGGTCTAATTAACTGTGCTGGGAAAACCAACCTGGGTTTGTAAACAGAGCTACTGGCTAAAGTCAACAGGGAACAGCAGCAAACAGCAAACATTCCCGTCACACTCAGCCCGGGTCCAGTTCAGCCTCTCCCACCTGCCCCCCCAGGGGAGAGGGGAAGTGGGATGATCAGAGGCCCCCTGCCCCCAGCTGAGTCAGCAGAAGCCTGTCTGCCTCTGTGACCCCAGTATGGCTGCTATTTCCTTGCCTGTTCCAGGGTCTCCTCTACTGGGGAGGAACAGGGATTCTGGGAAGAGCAGTTGCCATCCTAAGGTAGGCTGTGTTCTCCTTCCACACTTCTCTATAAACACTGGCACCTACTCAGCCACACATCTCAGTGGTCCAAAAGGCCCCTGTGGAGAGACTCTCCCCTGAAGAATTTTCTCTGGGGCCTGCCCTGCTTTTCTGTCTTGGAGACGTCTCCGTGGGCAGGGCTTGGCACTGTGGAGTCTCAGCTCTGAGCTGGTGAATAGAATGTGAACATTGTCAAGTTCATTACACATCGTGTAGGTATTATAATAACATGTTCTGAAATTAGATAATTATTCCTGTGATATCTCTGCCAGACTTCTGTGTGTCTGTTATGGTTTGAAAGTTCAATGCACGCAAGGGCCGGAGAAATAGGCACAGAAGTATACACAGTGCACACAGAAGCCCACGAAGCAGGAGCTTCACACACAAGAACAAAGACATTTCACCTCTTGTTTCCCTTGCCCACTCTCAGACACACCAGCACGTAAAATGTGAGATGGAAATAGGTGTTTGGCCTCTGAAACGAAGGGGTTTAACTTTGTGAACAGATTAGAGTTTCTGAATTGGCAGTTCTTAACCAAATTTTGCTTGTTTGCTTTTTTTTTTTTTTCACGCCACCCAAGAAGTGCAATCATTTTGAATAACTGAAAGGCATGAAATGCTATGCTGTGCTACTGTAAACTCCCAGTGTACATCTGTCCATCCGCCCGAAGGCGAGGCAGGGTCCACAGCCTAGGCCTCCCAGGTGCTATCTTCACGCTAGCACCTTTAGTCCGGATGCTCTTCCTTCCCCAAGGCTCCCGGGAGCCCTCAGACCAGGGTCCTGTGCTTGTATGATAAGGTAAGGCTCAGTGCCTGGATCTAGGATGTTTGTTCCTCTCCCCCTCTTCCCACCATCACCCACTCCTAGGCACCTTCTTGCCACACGTGGTCAGGGTGTCTGAGCCCCTGGGTTGTGTAATACAGTACAGTATCAACCTCTGGCAGCCTTCTTGAAACCCTTTCCTTCCAGCCTGGGTCTCTTTTGGAGTATTGCTCTCCTGCTCAAAAACCTGGAGGATAAACTGAACTGGCCCTCAGGCCTCTGAGCTGACCCTAGCCCTCTACCCAGCCCTGTACCCCCCTTATTATTCCCCTATGGAAAGTCAAAGACCCTGGCCTGCTGCCTGTACTCCTGCCGGCTGCCCTTTATCTACCTGTCCCCATCAGTCCTGTCTCTTCTGATTTCTCCTTCTTGGAATGCTCTCTTCCAGCCTGTATGCTCCATCTCTCCCAGAAAGTAGAGAGTTAGAGATAATGATTCTTTGACTGGGGTACACAGGTCTGGGGTCTGGAGAGTGTATTCTTGGCATTCCCTGGATTTATTTCCTTTAAAAGGTAATGTACAGAACACATTTCTCAGATCTTAGAAAACTTGTGTAAAGAGCTTGGTACTTAGGGGGCTGGGGATATAGCTCAGTGGCACAGCACCTGCCTTGAAGCGTGAGATTGTGAGTTTGATTCCTGGTATGTAAAAAAAAGAGCTTGGTACTTGGAATCGGAGATTTTGTCTGAGTTGCATTTCCCTGGGCAAGGCAGTCAACCTCTCTCTGTCCATTTTCTTATTTAGAAAATGGGGGGCAGCTGGGTGCAGTGGCACGTGCCTGTAATCTCATTACTCTAGGAGGCTGAGGCAGGAGGATGGCAAGTGGGAGACAGAGTACAGACCACTTGGGAAATTAGAGAGGCTGTGTCTCAAAATTAAAAAAAAATTTAAAAAAGAACTGAGGATATAGCATATAGGTCAGTGTGAAGACCCTGAGCTCAATCCCCACTACCACACACACACACACACAAAAGTGCGTGGTGGGGGTGGGAGTGGATAATAACAGTGCCTTCCATACCTACCACATAAAGTTGAGGGGATGAAATGGAAGAAAAAAGCCTGACATAGGATAAGCCCTCAGTACAGTATGTGTAATCCGTTAGTAGTATTAATAACATTAAACAAATAAACATCTGTGACAACATGTTAGACAACTTGGTTGGCTGTAACTCTGCCTAGAGGGAGAAATGACTTTAGCTACTTTGTATCCTCATTCCCACAGGTGAAATCCCTGAGCCTCCTGTCTCTGTGTTCTACCTGGAATGTTTATATTTTCCCAAATCAGCAAACTAACAATTGATCTGGGCGGGGAGATGCTCCCTCTCCTGACTCCTCCCGGGTGAACTACGGAGGGAAGACCGCAGATCACAGCCTGAGTCCGCAGGGCCCAGCGGCAGGGGCGGAGCGGAGCTTCCTCTGCCCAGGCGCAGGGGGCGGGGCCTGACTCCAAAACTGAGGGGAAGGGGCGGAGCCAGGCAGCCCGCTCCTCCGCCCCCACCTCCCCAGGTAGGAAGTGAAGCTGACATTTCCAAAATATAAAAAACAGATGATGAAGGTCAGGTTTCCTACACTGGAGAGCGGGAGCCCCCAGGCAGAGTCCCCAAGAAATTATCTTAGTCAGAGGGGTGGGAAGAGGGAGAGGAAGGGACAGAGAGAGGGAGAGAGCGAGAGACCGACAAAGATGCAGAGACATGGAGACAGCCCCCCCCACCCAATGCCGAGGAAGGTAATCAGACAAAGAGAGACCCCAGGCTCGGGAGAGACCCCTCCACCGTCTCTGGAAAAGAGCTTAGTTCGTGGGTCTCAGGCTGGGAACATGAGCTGCTGCAGCTTCATGACCCTTGTCGCCCTTCCTGAACCCAGAAACCAAATACTCGGTGGGCTCCCAGAGCTCCCCCAGCTTGGCCTGTGCTCTGTCTCCTCTTCCCCTGAGCCTGTGACCCAGTGGGTCCCCTCGGTCTCCCTTCCTGGGGAGCTGCTTCCTGCCTCTTCCCTTCTCAGTCTCAGCACTGCCGCGACAGATGCTCTGTGCCCCTTGCTCCCTTTTCAGGTGTTTTTCTTTTTTTTTTTTTTTGAGACAGGGTCTCAAGGGCTGGCCTTGAACTCCCTTATGTAGCCCAAGCTGGCCTGGAAGGGCTGTCTTCCTGACTCAGCCTCCCTAGTGCTGGGATTACAGGCGTGCATCACCACGCCAAGTCCTCTTGCTCCTTCTCCCACTTTGCTTCTAAGATGTGTGTCTCCTCCCCACTGCTTGCTTTGGTGGCAGGACTGGTGGGTGAGTGGGACTGAGAGGTCTCTGTAGGATACCACATGTGAGGGCTGCCTTGGGCTTGGGCCCCTTCCCTGAATGGAGACTGCCGGAAGATGGGGGCTGGAGAGAGAGAACATCAAAGGCTGAACCCCAGGGCTTCTGTTCTCTGTGTGGACGGACAGCAGGTACAGGGGTGGAGAGTGGACTGTTGGTGGAGCAGAGGTTTCCTCAGGAAACCTAGGGGCCAGGCAGGGGTTGGAAGAGAAAGAGAGCACTATACCTTCTCTGACCAATGGACTGTGCCCTAAGTTGATGGGACAGCTTTTTTTTTTTTTTTCTCCAGTACCGGGAATCGAACTCAGGACCTCACGCTTGCCGGGCAGGCGCTGTGCCGCTGAGCTAAATCCCCAGCCCCTGACAGGACAGCTTTTCTTCCAGTCCACGGTCAACAAGAAGGAAGCAGTTCCTTTTGGGCGGCCTTAGACTGCAGCGTGAGAAGCAGAGAGAAAAGGCCACAGGAAAAAGGGCTGCGGAGTGGGTGCCTCTGGCTGTGGACCTCTGGAGTGCTGGTGGTTCTCTCCCGCTCCTCTTCCGGGAGGCCCCTGGGCCCAGGCCCCGGAGGAAGCCTGCTTTTTATAGTGAGGCCTTGGCCCTGCTTCTCCCCTCAGGAGCTGACAGCATAACTGGGAAGATTCACCCCAAACAGCCAGGGCTTAGGACGGAGGACAACGTGGACAGTCTGGGAGGCGGGGATGGAGTGGTCGGGTGGGAAGGGGCTGGTGCCTACCTGGAAATCTGATGCAGGATGGTCATGTCCCCAGAGTGGGCTGTGCACCTGGTGCACTCTGACCCCTTGACACAGTGTGAGGTCAGCATGATTATGCCCATGCTTTTATAGGTGAAGGAATTGAGCGTCATGAGATAGATGCAGGAGTCTGCTTAATGCCACATCAGTTCGAACTGGGAGAACGGGCTGTCATGAAACCCAGAAGCAGTGACGCAGGCCCTGATTCCAGGTTTCTTCTTAGCTCTTCATTCATTTGGGGAAGAAAGAAAATTCCAGTTAGAAGGGAGAGGCCAAGAGGAAAACACATGACCCTGCTGGGAGCCACGATGGAAGTTCATTAAGGTCATTCTGGCCTCCAGGTGACAGAGTTTAGTTGTAAAGCTTTATTATTTTATTGTTCTAATTTACTAATACTAATGATAGAGCACACTTCTTAAATGCCTTTTATTATCATTTAATTCCTGTAACTGAAGATAAACGCTATTATTATCTCCAATTTTCATGATGAGAAAATTGACATGAGAGAAGTTGATACAGCAGCAAACAGAAACAGCGAAACAACACCCAGGATTCGGAGGGAGATTTATTTACATCGACGGGCACTGGTCGAGATCATTCCCAGAATCTCAGGCCCTGATCTCTGGTGGTCTGGGGCTTATATGGGATAGCAAGAAGGAAGTACAGAGGCAGAATGGCTTGTGAACTGGGGATTGGTTCTTACAGTGTACATCACAGTGACCAGCCGTTTCTAAGAGACGGGAGCAACCGGAAATGGAACAGGAACTATTACCTGGGCAACTGAGAAACTGAAGTATAGCCAAAGACAGCGCTTAGGAGACAGAGCCCAAGCACGGACGCAGATGCCTCGGCTGTCGTGTTTTCCTAGTCTCTCCTGCATTAGATGCACCACGAGAGTTCAGGGTGTGGCCTGAGCTGATTTCAGCTACAAAAACCCCACAGGTGGTCTTTCCAAGCCTGGCACTGCAATCTTGGTTGAAAGGTAAATGTGTGATGTCATCTGAGCCTTTAAAGGATGGAAGCGAGTCCTGCTGCAACGGGGGCAGTGGGGAGAAGAGGAGGAGGCCCATGGAGGAGACACCCCCTCCCCACCTGGGAGACTCCCAGACTCAGGAGGAGAGGCTCAACTCTTGTGAGGGATTTTTCAGAGACCCAAGAGAACCCCGTAGTCGTTTCTTGCTCCTTCCCCTTCTCTGGGGAGGGGTGAAGGGAGAGAATGAATCAGGAGTGACGGCTTACTAAGGGTTAACGAAACTCTGGGAGTCTGTGTGGAATTAAAATAATTTTTTGAAAAATTCCAAAAAGCACAAAAAAAGGGAGTAAAAATTACACCAAATCCCTCCATTAAAAGAGATCATCTATAGTTAGATGTGAGAGCCACCTTGCCCGCCCCTCCAGCCTCGTCCGAGGTGGGAGGTGTAACCCCTGTGACCCACACAGAGGCCCCTGTCCCCCATCCCCACCCCCCGCAGCTTTGCTTGGTTTGTCGTTGCTGAACAGTCAGGCTCCAAGGTTAGACACCTCAGTGTCTCTTTGAGTTTCCAAACTCAAATCCAGGTCCTGTGCTTTTAAGAAATGTCTCTTGGAGTTGCTCCCCAACCCCCAGCCTAACCTCTTCCTCCCGCATCTGCTCCGTTGATTGGGTCTGCTCTGCGTTCCCCTCCCGCCTCAAAGCACACATGGGCATCAGCTCCATCTGCCAAGAACACCGCTTCCAACACATCATTTTCTTGTTCTGAAATCTTTGATGATTCCCCATCATTTGGAGGGTAATTTAGCCTGGCATTTAAAGTCAGTCGCAACCTACTTCTCGGATTCTTGTATGCACAAGCACTTCCCGAGTCCTCGTGGCGGCCTGGTGAGGTTCTTCACCAATCTTAGAATGCGCTCTGCTGCTCCTGCCAGAAGATGCTTTTTCCCACCCACCCAAAACCTTGTCTGTCCTGACCGCTTCTCTGAAACCCGCCTTCCAGCGTAGGAAGCACAATGACCTAGTGCAGAGGCTGAAATTTTTTTCTCTCTGTTTTATTGCTTGTCAAATTAAAAAAGTCTGACTCAGTGAAGTTCCTCTGGTATGTTCACCTTCCCCCCTCTCAATCCCTTCCTCACCTTCAATCCTACTGTGTCAGACACTAAGCAAATAATGGGGAACACAAAGAAGAATGATAGAAGCTCTGTCCTATTTCTTGAAATGTTCTTGATGAGGAAAGATTCCAGGCTGTCTTCTATCAATACTCCTCTGACTCCTTCGCAGCCTGATAATGCTTTTCTCAAATGGACCCCAGGATCTTTGCACTTGCTCCTCCTTCTGCATGGAGAGCCCTTCCGAGGCTGCAGAACTGCCTGTGGCTGGCTCTTTCTCTGCATTCAGACTGATGTCATCTCATCAGACAGCCCTCTTCTGTCTACTCTCTACCACATTGCTCTCTCTTATGTCCTGCAATCACTTACCATCTTCTGAGGTTATTTTTCTGTGTTTGTCATATTTTTACTTGTTGCCAAGCTGTCTTCATTAGAATGTAAGTACCGTGAAAGCAGATTCTGTTTTGTTCACTGTTACATGCTTCAGGCTCGCCGCCGCGACAGCATACAGGAGGTTTTTAGCAGTGATTATGGAAGGACTGAACATGACCTTCCAGGGATTTTTCTGGCAAGTCATTTGAACTCTTCCCCTCCTTCGGTTTGGACATCATACATCTAGTAATGTGCTCATCTTCTGATATTTTTCAGGGGCATCAGTCATATGTCAGAGGCTAAATAACAAGTGTGTCCTCACCAGCAGAAAAAAAAAAACAATCTCTCGTCTTAAACAAATCCAGCGTTTTTATCAAGAGCCAGGCTTCCTGCTTCTTGCCATTGTGACATGCCCTTCTTCTTAGAGGACTTACTCTCTGAGAGTTCCCTGCCTGGCACCTTGTTCCCTCGGGACT
This sequence comes from Chinchilla lanigera, assembly GCF_000276665.1. Classification (NCBI taxonomy): domain Eukaryota; kingdom Metazoa; phylum Chordata; class Mammalia; order Rodentia; family Chinchillidae; genus Chinchilla; species Chinchilla lanigera. Next base: position 9,453,304 of record NW_004955441.1, on the reverse strand, counting down.
CTCCTCTGTGACTTTTAAGGTGACGATCAGTTAATCCAATAACAGAATCCTGTTAATGTGCTATTGGGAAGGGTGAAAACAAGGCTCCCAGCCCCTACCTCCTGACTCAGGTACCATCTGTGCATTTAACAGGGCCCTTCTGGAGACAATTAAATAAATGCTTTATTGAAACAATAAAATTAATAGGGGTCTCGTGGAACTCAATGAAAGGTTTTTAAAAATTAACTTCATTGTTTTTTAAGCTTCAAAACAAGCTTTGCTAGGCAAGGGGGTTGGGCAGGGCCAACTTTTTATTAAAGCAGGCCCCTGCTCAAAGGTCTGTGCCTGGGGGCTGGGGAGCCCGAGCTGGAGGGGCGCTGCCACTGTTCTGGGGCCTGGCTCTGACGGGGTCCTCGGGATCAGGTCTGGTTCTGTTTTGAGGCCTCTGTAGTCTGATAGCTTTGTTAATCCTAAACTTTATGGGATTTGGGCGCCCTTAGATTAGGTGTTCCGTGAAAAGAAGTGTCATGATGCCATTTGTCACGTTGAGAGAAATGATAGACTCTAGGCATGCTCATCTGCCAGGAAGCAGGTGGGGCGTTTGCTTGGTCTGCATTTGTCTGTGTCCCGGTCCATCTACCCCGCTGTGTTGCCCCACAGGCTCCTCCCCGGCTTATCACCCATCACTCACTCTCCCAAGGTCTCAAGGAAGACGTAAGAGTTCAGTTTGTCGCATAGACCTGAACTCTGGGGCTTGGGGCAGACCTGTGAGTAGTTCTGCTGGTGCGGGGCCAGAGAGCGGGTGTGATGTGGGGCCAGATTTCCTCCTGAGAGCTTTTGCCCGGCTTGGAGGTGTGGGACTCTCCTGGAAGATGTGGTTCTCTGTCCAGAAGATGGAGCTACCACAGACTGTCTTCAGGATCCTCATTATTCCTATCAAGGTAGCCTGCTGATTCAAACCATCTGTGGGCTTGTGAGGTTTGATTAGACTTGGCGTTTCCAACCCTGGGCTCCCGACTTACGCCCTATGTGAGTGTGAGGAGCAGAATGAGGGTGTGGTGGAAGTGTGGGGGCACCCCCTTGCTCTGCACCCGGACTCCTTGCCCCCAGTGACTCTGGGACATGCAGCCCTGGCCCCTCCTCTCCTGTGCGGAGCCAGCAGGCTCTGGGAGCCTTTGGGAGCTGCAAGTCAGAAGACTTCTGCTCCCAGCTCTGCCCCAGACTAGCTGTGACTCTGAGCACGTTATTTGGCTTCCCTGGGTCTCAGTGTTTTCATCTGCAAAATGGGGATAATGACACCTGCTGTGGTTATTTTGAGGATCAAATGAGGCACAGGTGTGAATCACTTTGAAGTGTATGAAAGAGAGATTATACAAAGGTTGTTTTCATGAAAGGTGCTCTGTCTTAGGAAACGGGACCTTCCACCCTGGAGCTGCTGTTCCCCAGCCCTGGAGTCCGGACCTCTTTTGGCGCCGGAAAGGGAATGAGGCTTTGGGGCCTTTATTTAGCACCTCTAGCACCCACATCCCCCCTAGAGGGCAATTTCTACTCCCTTCCCCGACCTGGCAGCCTCCTTGTTTCTCACACAACAGGTCTTGGCATCCTCTTTGTCTCTCCCTGCTCCTTTATCCCTCACATCTACTCTGTCAGCACGTCTTGCTTCTTCCTTTGAAATCTATCCCGGATTCGCCTTTCCTTCCTGGTCTCATTGCCATCACCTTGGTCTAAGCCGTCATTATGCAGGCTCCTGTGGGAGCTCCCCAACGGGTCTCTCCCCTTCTCTCTTCTTTCGTGCACAAGGCTGCCAGGTCAATCCCCCCAGTCCACCTGGCAGTGGGTCAGCCCCTCACTCACGAGGCCAACAGCTCCCTAGTGATCTCGTCAAGGCCGCTGTCCGTGTGTGCTTCAAAGCCCTACCCCGCCCCTCCACTTGGTCATTCCAGCAGGACTTCCTCAGGTTCCCTACACACCCTCTGCAGCCAGGCCTGTTCTCACTGACCCCAGAGAGTGGGGCCCACTCGTACTTCTGTGCTCTGCAGGGCTGTCCGTATCCTCTCCTACACGTCTGCCATCCACCCATGAGCTTGGCCACCACCCACAGAATCTTGTTAGGAAGTTGTCTTCTGGGACCATCTCTCCACTCTAGCCTAAATTCCCATGGTTTGTATTAACAGGGCTGATGAAGCGTCAGTCTTCTTTTATTTCTCATACCCTGCCCTGCCTCCCTCACCTACCTGGATTATAAACTCCTGGGGGGCTGGGTTCCTTCTTTTATCTTCACTGTAGCATCTAGGCAAAGGCTGGGTGCCGAGTAAAACCTTTGTTGATGAGGTGGACAAAGAGGTCCGGTTGGATGCACGGAGACAGAGTGGAGATTCTCTGTTCTAAGCAGGGAGATTTCTTGCCCCCTCTTGGCCTCCTCCACTGCACCCCTGCTCTTCAGAATCTCCCCCCTGCTATGTCTTCATCCATCAGTAATAAAGCGGGAACAATAGAGGGTTTCTTTCTAATTAAAGGGAGCAGTTAGTGTTTCCACTTCAAAGCCCTGAGAGAGAAGACTTTTGTTCCTCAGGCCTGGGAGCTCCGGGAGCCCTGGTTGGGTCGGGAAGTGGAGCTCCAGGCCCAGCCAAGCATTAAGCTCCTGAACCTGAGATTCCCCCATTTGCAGGCAGAGAAGCTCAGATTTAAAACAACAACGTAATTTGGTAACTTCAGCTCTGATAAAACAGTTGGGGGAATTCTTCTCTCCTAGTGTCTGAAGCCAATGTTATTACAGGTGTGTGCTTGTCTCTCCCACATCCCAACGGGCCCGGTTCTCCCTGCACACAGCACACACATGTGCCACATCGTACAATTGCACGTATGTGGGACTCACAAAGTGCATGTGGCATGCACTTACTGGGTCCAGCCCCTCGCCCCCGTTTCCAGGGCCCTCCAGCCTATTCCCCCCCACAGACCCAACTAGACTCCCACATATCATCTTTCCACCTTTAAATGCCCAGGAACAAGGGATTCTAGCTGGAGAACTGTCTGTATGCTATTCAGCTGCAAGTCAGCTTGGAAGCAAGTTGGCTTCCTTCCGCTTAACACTGGCTGCAGATTGATTTTCTAACCTGGGCCCAGACTAATTCCCACCCTGATTATAAACTGACTCCTGCCTCTGCCCACAGACAGACTGAGATCTCAAGGTGGCCACAAGCTGAGGCCACCATAATGGTCACCAACAAAGCTCCAAAGTAGCCACAGAACGTGTCCTATCACAGTCACAAACAGAGAACCAACAAACATTTTAGAAGGGGTCTTTGGCCCATTAATCATGCCATAAACTTGACCCACTGATTCTAAGGAACTGGAAGAGAGCTCCCCCAACTCAGTTCCGTACTGAAACTCTTCAGAGCTCACCTCACCCTTCTACCCGTCCATCCACGCATCCATCCTACACTAAGCACCTATCTTTCGGCATGTAGGGGTGAGCAAGGCCAAATAGAGACGCTGTCCTCAAACTTGTTAATGTTAGACTAATTGCATTGGCTTTGGCCTTTTAACACCCTGTGTTCAAGTCCCCTTTCCCTGATTTACTATGGTAGCTGGGTCACTTTGGACTCAGTCGCTTAATCTTTCTGAGTCTCACCTTCCTAGTGAATAAATTTGGGATAATAATACTAACGGCCTCTAGGATGATAAAAGGATGAATTGAAGTCATCCGTCAAGTGGGAATGCCGTGCCTGGCACGTAGAGCATGCTCAATAAATAATACTGATCGTTTAGTTGTTTGTTCTGATGGGGATACAGAAATACACAGCTAAAATTACAGATCAGCACGACAAGAGCTGTGCTGGTTACATGTGCAGAGGGAGAAAGAGCCGGGGTGGCAAGGAGGGCTTCTGGAAGGGGCGGCAGCTTTGGAGAGAGGCTCCAGGGAGCAGGAGTTAGCTTGGCTGACCAGGCCTGTTGGGTCCAAGAGGAGAAGAGGTATTCTCTCCTAGTGTAGGGTGGGGGAGGTATTCTCCCCTGGGACCGAGGGTGACCTCCCTCTGCAGACGCAGGACAGTGTATTCTGAAAACCCAGAAAGGCCCTATTCCCACGACACAGCCAGGGCATGCAGTGCCCGAGTAACTCAGCTTCCAGAGAGGCTGTAGGTGCGGGGGTGACAGTGGCGGGTGGTGGTGGTAGTGAGGCAGTAGCATGGAAAGCAGTGGACAGTCAAGGTCTTCAGCGGCTCGCCTTCCCTTAGCTCTGGCTTTGCCCGATCAGATCCTTTTCTTTCCTGACCCCCAAACCCCTTCCCTTTACTCTCCTTGACCTCTGTGGAGAGCAGAGGGGTGCCCATACCCTTGTTCCTGATGTGTCCCATCTCCCGCATCCAGGGTCTCACCTGGCTGTGTCAGGGAGGTTGCCTCCACGCATGTGGTCACGGCAGCATGGAGCATGGCCTTCCTGCTGCGGCCTGGTCGGCCTGGTCGCTGTCCTGATTATTTCTCCTTAATTGGGCGTAAAGAATGTGAGGAATGTGGAGTAGGCTGTGTGAGGAGGGCTGCCGCAGCCCCCCGGGGACCTGGATCCTGGGCTTTGGGACAGGAGGACTGCAGATGGCTGGAAGACACCCCCTCAAGCGGTGCGCATCCACGCGCGGCCCCACCTCCGTGCACGCAGGAGACGCGCTTCTCCAGCCTTGATCGGCTCTCTTCGCTCTGGGGCATCTTTTTCCTCCCTTTCTGCCCCAGAGAGTTTCACATCTTTGTGAGACTGGGCTGGATCTCCCTCTTCCTGAGAGTCTTCTTTGATTTAAACCTGCCTGACAGGAGCAATTCCTATAAATCTGAAGTTCCGGGTGCGCCTCTGAAAGCATCCATTCTCCTCCGAGGGAGAAGGAGGCGAGCCGTGCGTCTGGCTGGACCTTCAAGGCTGTACCGTGACTTTGCTTGGCTGCTGGGATCTTGGGCTGGGCTTTGGGAAGCTGTGGGTTCAGGTGTGAACCGCAGGCTTACCTGTCAGAAATCACAGTGAAGCGAGCCAGTGAGGACCCGCCAGCCCCCGCTAAGCAGTGCGAGGCAGGGTGGAGGGAGCCTAACACAGGACACTGGGGAGAAAGCAGAGGCTGGGGACTTGGACTTTGTGCAAGTCCTGCGGCTGTTATCTATTAGCTGTGTGAGCGCCAATGAATTTTTATCCTCTCTGAGGCTGTCTCCTCTGTTGAATGTGCTGTGTTATTTCCACGCTGGTAGGGGAGTCAGAGGGACAGTAGATGCGCTAAAGTATGTAAAACATAGAGCAGGTGCTCTATAACTATTTGTTTGCCTCTTTGGAGGACACTGGAAGAGGGGAATTAATTTTCCCAGAAGATGTTTTGTTTCCTGCAGTAAATGCAGTAAGTTGTCCTTAGAGATGCCATTGAGGGGACTGGGTAACTGAAACACCTATTCCTAAAATTTCTACCCAGAGGCTGGTTCCCCCCGGGGGCAGGTGCCTGGAGACCACCAGGTCTGTGTGGGAGGCAAAGGAGAAGCGCAGGGTGGAGGAACTGGCTTTGCACTGGAGGACACGGACAGCTGTCTTCCTCCATGTCCCCTCTCTGAGGTCTGACCACAGAACTGGCTAACTGTGCAGTGGGAGGGGGACTTCCTGCTCAGGAGAGACAGTCTATGTTAAGATGGCTAATCCTCCTGGAATAGCAGAGTGAGGGCTGGTCTCCGGATTTTCACACAGGGCGTGGAGTCAGGCCAAGCCCACCTACAGCTGGAGGCTGGCTAAGGCAGTCTTGCATGACTTCCTCCCACCCTAGGCTCTGCCAGACACCTTCAGACTCCTGTCTCCTCTGCTCCCTGGCAGGCCACTCCCTGGGGGAGCCCTGTCTAAAAGTGGCAAGGCTGAGAAAGCACTGATTATATTCTGCAACGCCCGGAAAGCTCCTGCTGTAAGTGATTTGCAAACTTCTCCCAAGATGAAAATTCAAACAAAGTGGGAAGTCAATGAGCCTCACGAGCGACAGTGCTGGGGGCTTTATCATTGCGGTGTTTATGTGCGGGGGCTCCTGCGCAGGGCTGTGGGCCCCTTCATCTTTATGATGCCTGCAATAGTAGGTATTAGTGGGGCTTAGGACAGAGGCTGACCCGCCAGGCTGAAAATGATCCCGGAGACAGAGGCAGCTGTTGCCGCCCTCCCTCCCGGGGCAGGAGATGCCCACAGAGAGGGTGCCAATGGAGTGCAGGTCAGCATGGGCAGCAGGGAGTTGGAGAAGAGTGTGCAGAATGGAGTGGAGGAGGCTTGGGGTGCATGAGGGTGCAATGTTTATTTGTAGGAATTTACTTTCCCAAGGAACAGGCCGAACATTTTTGTGAAGTCAGACACTAGACCTCTTTCTTCCTCACAGCTGTGCCCTTCCTGGAGCCCAGAAGCAGCTCTGTACCCTCCTCCGGCCCCTATCCCTAGCCCGGTCCCCATCCACGTCTACATTCCTGTTCACAGTCACAGCAGCCCTGGCGCCCAGGGCCGGTCCACATCTGGGGCTCTGACGGCCACATCTGCATCCGCCCCTCTCAGAGCTGGTGATGTCTATTCTGACTTTTATCTGCATCTGTGGAATCTGGAGGGAGTCTGTTGATGGTGGGTCCCCAGTCCTAGGAGCTATGAGTTTCTAGGGGAAGGCTGGGGGCGTGGAGCTCCACGGCGCCCACCTCTCTGTAGTCATGGGTTCTTGGCTCTTAAATTCCGAACAGAGATGGTTGAGGACTGACTCAGCACTTCACACCTTCCTCCCCTGGCATTATCTGTCCCCAGCTCTGCTCTGCTGTGCACCTCTTCCCCCCTCCTCAGGAGCTGAATGTACTTCTGACCTTAGGTCTTGGCCTCAGATTAAGGCTCCTATGTGACAAATGGTGACGTGGTGGAGGAAGCACATTCAGAGTAGGTAGGTGAGCGTGACATGTGCCGACCATTTCTTGATGTCTTTCATGGTTGGACAGACACGCCAGCCACAAAGTCCTCAACATAAAAGCTGACCCAGGAAGGAATGGAGGACTCCCGAGAGCGGGTGCTTTTTTCTGCTCTGGCCCAGACCTACTGATGTTTGTGAATCTTTATGGGCCTGGGATACCTTCTAGGCTGGAGGAGATAGACCTCCTATTTTCTTCTGTCTTCCTACTAGAGAAATCACCAGGTCTGGGCCAGAGAGAAGACGCTGGAAAGGTCTACCAGGACGGTATAGGAGGGTATGAGTGAGCCCCTCTCAGGTTGCATGTATGGGGTGGCCCACTATGCTTAGAAGGTCGTCACTGCATCTGGATGGAGGTGTCCCCCACTGTGGTCTGGAAGGCGTTGGGACCTGGGGATATAGAATATGCTCTTTGCTCTGGCAAGTTTCCTAGTTTGGACTGCAATACAAGCTGGGCCCAGGTAGGGTTGGCTGATCAGGAAAAGCACAACCCAAAGTGGTAGGGACCAGGCCATAGCAGTGGGGTGCTCGGTGGTTCTGTGGAGCTGGCAGTTTGGGGTGATTTTCTTGGTTTGGATCCTTTCACCTGTGCTATGACTCTTGGGTCACTCTGTGGTATGTTTCCAGGCAGCAAGGCCTCAGGGTAGTTAACTGCTAACTGCCCGGGGACCCATCTGGGTCTCATCTGATGGGGGTTACTTTTGCTTCTAGAGCAGCCATGTCATTCTGCATGCAGAGAGCTGTCTCAGCCAAGCCTGACACTCACCCTGGAGATACTGCTGATGCTGCTGTCTGTCAAATCCTGGGCTGGAGGTCCCTTACCAGGCTTACCGGCCTACTCTTTTTGCACCTTGGTTTTCTCATCTGTAAAATGGTGATAATAGTCATGGGTAACTCATAGGATGGTATGAAGTTAAATATGGCAATATTTGAAAACAGCCCATTGCGGTGCCTGGCACTTCATAAATACTCAAACATGTTAACTCTTTGACTTAATTCCCTTCCCATGACAGACATCTGTGTATGAATGAACCAGGTTATGGTTTAGACTGGAATCAGAGTCTGATGTTAGGGTTATTAGCAAGGTTTAGGATTTGTGGCAGGTAAAGTTCTGGGGTTAAAGTCAGCCTTTTTGAAAGGTTTAGGTCAAGCCTGGTTTGGGGTTCCTGTGAAGGGCGGGTGTTAGGGTTGAGTCTGTGCTAGGATCACATTTAGGATAGAAGTCCCTGGGAGAATTGGGCTTCAGGAGAGAGTTGCCCTTGAGTAAGTCCTTTCTGTAGGGATAGAATGACTATGCCTGGCTATCAGTGAAAACTCAGACACATTGGGCCCAGCTCCCTGAGTGCGTGTCCTTGTCAGCTTAAATCTGGAGTTTTTTCCAGGATGAACCCCCACACCCAGTCACCAAGTGTTACTCTGCTGGAAAGATCAGCGCAAAAGGCCAAGGCCTCTCTTGAGCGTGGAGCAGGACCTTGTGTGGTGGGGTGAGCGTAGGAGATCAAGGTTCGAGGGCAAGTAGGGAACTCACTGGGGCCGCCCAGTGCTGGAGTTCTGCTCTTCGGTAGTTCCTCCTACACCCAACTTACCATGCCTCCCATCCCCAGCTCATCCATTCCCAGCCCCGTGGCACGTTCTCACTGGGCTGACCTCTGATTCAGGGACTCTGTGTCTCCTATTCCCTGTGCCTCATAGGGAGCAGCAGGGATAAACCTTGGCCGGGCCTGGGTCCCCCCTCCTATTTCCCCATCCTTTCCAGCCTCCATCTCCTGGGGGAGGGTAGGACACAAAAGCCGGATCTCTCCTCCTTTCAGCTCTCTGTCTCTACCAGTTCCCTCCAGGGCTAGCGGAGGCCAAAGAAAACAGAGCGCTTCCCTAGCTAACTCTCTCTCTCCCTCGCTTCCTGCTCCGGGAAGATGGTTTACTCCCTCCCCCGCCCTGGCAGGACCTGCCCTTGGTGTCAAGTTTCTCTACAGTTCCCAGAGGAGAGGCTTTGCCTGGGCTCAGGCTGGACCCTGTATCTCTTTGTTTTAGCGTTTTCATCTCTTGTTTTCTCCAGCTCAAAACTCTGAACCCCAATCACTCTGCCTTGTAGTGAAAGTTTGTTCCTTAGGTGGTGGGAAAGGAAGGAAAGTTTTCTTGGGGATGAGGGACATGTAGATTGAGGGTGGGGTGAAGGACAGAGAGCTGCTGGAGGGTCTCTGCATGATGGGTACGGAGTCCTGTAGACACAGGGCTGAAACACCCTTCCTGTGGGGCCTGCTGCTTTGGTAGAAGAACGCTCCTGCTTGTAGGCCAGGGGGTATGGTATCCCTGGCAGTGTGCAACATGGCAGCCCCACCTGGTCGGTAGCTCCTGCAGCTCCAGGGGGCCGTAGCGCCCCAAGTCTCTTCCCAAGAAACTCAGAAGACAGCTCTGCCTCAGAAACCTCTTGATTTCAAATCCCTGCTCCGGCTCCCCAAACTTCCTAACAGTATACTCAACCTCACCCCTGTTGCCCTGGGTAGAACTTTGTTGACGAGTCCCTGAACTCCTGAGGAGGTGGTGGAGGCTCTGAAGGTCTCTTTCAGGCTCCTTACCACTGTGGAAAAAAGAAAGAGGCAAAAAAGTTTTAAAAAATTAAAAAAAGAGGAGGAAGGCATTTTGTAGGATCGAGAAGAGAGGCCTGCCTAGCGTGGTGGTACAGGCCTATAGACTTAGTACTCTGGGAAGCTGAGGTAGGAGGGTTGCAAGTTTGAGGTCAGTGTGGGCAACTTAGTTACTTAGCAAGAACCTGTCTCAGAATTTGCAAAAGGGCTAGGAATGTAGCTCAGTGTGAAGCATTCAGGTTCAGTGTTCAATTACAATTACACACACACACACA
>NW_004955441.1:9440894-9442338 GCF_000276665.1 Chinchilla lanigera | reverse complement strand
TACCACCATGCCAGCCATCATTCATCTTTCAACTGACAGTCTTGCCTTCTAATATTCCATATATTTTATTTTTGTTTGTTTGTGCCTTACCATGAGAATGTAAGCTCCATGAAGACAAAGATTTTTGTCTGTCTTATACATTACTGTATCCCTAGTTCCTGAACAGCCTGGTACATGGGGGACTTAATACATATTTGTTGCATTCGTACCCGTTCTTTGATTCATGTTAGAAACATGATGGGTCATCTCTAAAATGGGTCAGGGATGATGCTGGTGAGCTGTAGCCAATGCCTCTTAAATTCTAATTCATAGACTACCTGCATCAGAATTATTTTAGGGTGCTTATTAAATAGATTCTGGAATCTTCCTCAAAATCCAATGAATTAAAATCTCCACAAATGGATGCTACATTTTAGCAAGGATGCCTGGTAATTTGATGTATGTCAAGGCTAGAAACTACAATTAGACAATCTGAGGAATAGAATATGCCTTCTTCATCAATCATAGCCAGTAAGAGGACAGAGAATGTCAGGAAAGAAGGCAGAAAGACTAGTCAGCAGGCTATTGGGATAGACTATCTGAAAATCCAAGGTGGCTTGGACTAGTGTTAAGACATTGAAGGTAGAGAGAGGTGGAGGGGACTCAGAGGATGTTCTGGAGCTCAAATCATGGAGATGGATTGCATATGGCAGGCAAGGCAGAGAAAGTGTTAAGAAAGGTAAGTATTGGGCTTGTCTAGACGCATGGGTGGAAGTTATATCATTCAGATGAGGCTAACCCAGAAGATGACTAATTTGGAAGATAAATTATGATTTTGATCTTAGAAATTGCACTAATCACTTTCCTGTTGCTGGGACAGAAAACCTGACATTCCACACTCAAAAGAGGAGAGGTTTGTTTAGCTCACGGTTAAGGGAGGGCAGTCCATAGTTGGCTGGATCCAAGGAAGAAATGGCGTGACAGAAAGGCCTGGCAGAGGAAAACTCCTCAATTCATGGCAGCCAAGAGCAAAGAGAGAAAAGAAGAGCTAGGAACAAGAACACATCTCTTCTAGGTTAGGTCCCTTGGAAACCTCCTGGGAGATTCTGACCAGTCCCCAGCTCCTAATAGCACGTTTGGCTATGAAGTCATAAGAAGCTGAATCCATCAGTGAGTAGAGCACCCCCGTGGCCCTAGCATTTTCCAAAGCCCCACCTCTGAATACACAAGACTTTTGGGGGGCACTTTAGATCCAAATCGTAGCAAACATATTGAACATAAGGTACTTTTGTAGATCAGAGAATTGTTAAGTGCTCAGTTGAATACCCAGCCCAGGAGATTTCCAGAGCAAGTCAACCCAAAACTTGATGATCAGAATAAAAGTAGTTGACTTTCAGGGAAGCAAGAAAACTGAGATTAAAGGAGTTGACAGGCGTCACCCTCAGCATGACTATTTAATGTGAAA
>NW_004955441.1:9345811-9440794 GCF_000276665.1 Chinchilla lanigera | reverse complement strand
CTGAGATTAAAGGAGTTGACAGGCGTCACCCTCAGCATGACTATTTAATGTGAAAAAATACATAAACATAAACATTTAATGTGAAAAAATACATAAACATAAAAAATACATAAAAATGAATAGTTTCCATAGGGCAAGACAAAGCAATGTAACCTAAAATAAAATTACATGGGCTGTAGCTGGGCATGGTGAGAGGCTGAGGCAGGAGGATTGCAAGTTCAAGGCCAGCTGGGGCAATTTCGTGAGACCAACTCAAAATAGAAAATGCAAAGGGCTGGGGACATAGCTAAGTGAGAGGCCCTGGGTTCACGTCTCCATATCACCACTGCCACCACCAGCACCACAAAAAAAAAAATAAATAAATAAATAAAAAGGCAGGAAATATACAACTAAATTGCATGAGTAGCTCTTATTGAAAAATCTTGCTGACACAATGTGAAATGATCGCTTGTGACTCACTACTATTGCTAGGACTTACAGTTGATAGATTTGAGGCACAGAGAGTTTAATTAATCTGCCCCAGGTCCCATGTTATCCCACAGATGTGAGATAATAAATGAGAGAAGTATGAATGAAACCCAGATAGTTAGTGGTCAGATCCCCATACCTAATCACTTCCTTGCACCTGCATACTCAGTTGTTTTGGCTGGGGATTTAAGTACGGTGGCCTCCGGTGAGGGAGTAAGGGATCAACTCCATATTAAATAATTTAATAGTTAGACCTCCTGGGGGCGGGACAAAAAGAATAGAACTCTATTTGTATAGCTGCTGTTATGAGTCGACTGCTGAAAGAAGGTTAAACGAACACCCAATTTCTGCCCCCAAAGGCATGGCCAGACATTGGAATGTGGGCTCCCAACCTAGCTGCTGCTCCTGGCAGCTAGTTCAGTGCTGAGCACATGGATGGTGCTGGAAAATCATCTTTAGGAGACCAGATCAGGTGGAGGGATGCCAGAGCTTCTCTGGGAAGAATCCCACCAGCAGTGCAGCACCCAACCAAGAAGAGCACACTATTGATCATTTTTAGCAACCTTTCAACATTAAGAGATTCACCGCCACCGATTGCAAACTCAGACTGCCTAAACACACGTTTGTTAACACAACTCCATGCTTGTGTTTTAAACCTAGTCATAGAACAAAAAAATTTCTACTGCCAGATGTAAATAGAACTTGCACAGAGTGTAGGGCAATGTTAGGCCGTTCCATGTAATCCTTTGGCGGAAAAAAGTTGCTAAAAGTCTCCTCCCACAAAAGGTTTCAAATGGAAGAAAAGTAGCTGTTTTGCAAATTCTAAGTCTTGAATGGCTTGCAAATGCCTATAATTTGGAAGAAGTTTTTGGAGGCTGAATTTCTATATTGCCCTCTGGAATGGTAAATTTATGGAAAGAAGTAGTTTTTCTGCTTCAGAGTCTTTAAAATGCCATCAGATAGCTCAGATGATGTTGAAAGACAGTGCACTGAATCAAACTCCAAGTTGACAAGACTGTCTGCTATTCTCTTTCTCTCTCTCTCTGTGTGTGTGTGTGTGTGTGTGTGTGTGTGTGTGTGTGTGTCTCTCTGTCTCTGTACTGAGGATTAAACACAGGGCCTTGAGCTAGGCAAGCATAACACTATTTTTTATTTCCAGACAGCATTGCCCTAAGTTTCCCAGGCTGGCCTTAAACTTGCCATCCTCCTGCCTAAACCTTGGGTTGTCTTGCCTGGTTTATTGCTTTAATGTTATTATTTTTAAATTTTGAAATAATTACTCACAGGACGTTGCAAAACAGTGTTCAAAGGATCATGCACTGTTTCCCCAAGAGTTTTCTCTCCCCCGCCCAGTGTCTTCTTTAAAACTATTACTACTTAGAGAACATTAGACAGTAGCCCACTGCCTTCTGTGGCAAGCTTGAAAGATCATGTTTGTTTGAGCAGTGAAGGAACAATGCATTTTTGCCTCATAATTGGTGTTAAAGAGTTTAAACACATATTTGGAAATTTCTTAAATGTAGAAATTGGTCCCCAGTGACAGGCAAGGTAAGGCTTACAAAGTCCGTGTAATTGGAGCCATAACTATGGCTCCAGCCTCATGGCTTCTCCTCCACTATTGCATATTCCAGCTGTGCTGGCTTCCTTGAGTTTTTCCTCAGATCCTATTCCACCCTATTCCATTGAGGACACTGTCCCTTCACTCTTTCCTTGGTTGACTCTGCTCAACTTTGTTATTTCATTCTAAGTCACCCACAGACACCCTCTGTAGTGGTTGATTGATTGTGTCAACTTGCGAAGTTTAGAAGCTTAACTAAACTTGGCTCAGCTATTCCACACCCTAGGGCGTACAGGGGCCACCCTACGTTGGATCATCACCTAGATGATATAAAAGGGAAACAAGGAAGGACAGAGAGGTTCCATTCTTTGGAAGAGCTCCAGTCTTCACCTTCAGCTTGGACGTTGTCTCCTGGCTTCTAGTGCAGACTCTTCGGCTTCCGCCTTGGATCCTTCAGCCTTCCATCGCAGACCCATCGGCCTCCTGACACGGACTTGCATGGAACGCTGCAGTGAACTCCAGACCCTGCACTGATTCCTTCAGTGTCCAGTGTGCAGATGCCCTCTGCACACTTCCTCAACTTTTTGGCTGACCGTCAGAAGCCAATGTTGTAATTTCCCATACATTTGTATATCTCATGTTATATCTGTTTCTCTAGTAAAACCCTGATTGATATACCCACTCATTCATTTTATCTAAAAGTTCCCTCTGTTATGGTCTCTTGTTACACCTTATTTTTTTTTTCATAAACCCGTTACAGTCTGCCATATTTGTGATCATCTTTATTGCTGATTTTCTTATGTATTGTCTTTCAAAAAACTAGACTAAGAGGAAGGACCATTTGGGATGTTTAGTCAGTATCTGCCCAAAGAATGGTTGGATGGTTAGAAAGTTAAGTGACAAACCAATTGGTGTAGTCATTTTCTACATGTTTGAGGTACACAATGATTGCATACCTCATGAGTCATTGGTACATGTACCCAGCACATCCTTTTTTTTTTTTTTTGGTACCGGGAATCAAACTCGGAACCCTGCGCTTGCCAGACAGGCGCTTGTGCCGCTGAGCTATATCCTTGGCCCTACACAGCACATCTTAATTCTTTTCTTATTCCCTTCCTTTCCCTTCCCTCCAGCTCCTGGTCCCCTTCCCTGTCACAAAAGATCTATCTCCCTATTTCCTATTATCTATCTTATAGTTTGCTTTGTACTTATATTTTGGATTTCTCATATAAGAGAAACCATACAATATTTAAGCTGTGTGTCTGATTTATTTCACTTAACATTGTCATCTCAAGATGCATCCATTTTCCTGTATGATTCTATAAATCCTGCTTTATAAATAGAATCTTCCTCTTCCTCCTGCTACTGTAGCCCATGCTACTCTATACAGTGAATATCCACTATTGGCTGACCTCTGTGGTAAAAGGTCTTCCACATGTATTAGCCAGGTTAACCCTCACAAAACTCTGGGAGGTGTTTTTATTATCCCCATTTTATTCATTTGAAAACTGAGTTCAGGGAAGTGTAGTAACCCAGGGCGCGGGTAACATAGATAAGAATACCCGCTATCTGTTCATCTTCCTTGTGAGGACTCCTTATGGAAAGTTTTCACCCAGGTGGCTGTAGTGAAATTTGTTCTCAGTGCTCTCAAAGCACCTTCCTGGCAGTTAAAAACTTTCACCCTCTGTACTACAACTACTTAAAAAAAAAAAAATAGGGGGTAACCATTGAAGTTTCAGCAATACTTTGGGGTCAAATGCATCTTCAGGCATTTTCAGTAATACAGTACTCTCATTGTGGTAACTAAGACATTCATGGCCAGAGAAATTACTGATTTACCATGGTTATATACGTTACTTACTTTCTCTTCCTTTTCTCATGATTGCGCTATAGAAGACAAAAATGACTTTAGCCACCGAAGTCACATTTGTATCTCTCAAATTTTTAGAAACAATGAAAGGGATGCATTTGACATCTGAAGTGGTGTTCTTAGCTCTTCCTTTATATGAAGGACATTTTATGTAAATCTTTTTTGATTCTGCTCTCTCATAAAGTAACTTTCTAGCACAAAAATGCCAACATTTACGTGAAACTGTAATTGGTTCTAAGATTCTGATGGATACTGCTATGGTTTTAATCTTTATGCTGCCCCTACCCAAATTCACATGTTGAAACACTGACCCCCAAGCAAACACTGACCCCCCAGTTAGGAGGTGAACGCTTTGGGAGTGATGAAGTGAGAGAGACATGACACTAAGGGATGAAATTAGTGGTTTTATAAAAGGAATCCCAGTGGTCTTGGTGGTACACACCTGTAATCCCAGCACTTAGGAGGCCGAGGCAGGAGGATTACAAGTTTGAGCTCACCCTGGGCAATTCAGTGACTTAGTGAGACCCTGTCTCAAAATAAAAATAAAAAGAGGCTGGAGATACCGCTTAGTGTGAAGTTTCTGCATATAATCCCCAGTACCGAAAAAAAGGGTCCTAGCAAGTTGTTATGTCCCTTCTAACATGTAAGGGCACAGTTAGCTAGGAGGTGCCATCTGTGAATCAGAAAGTGGACCCTCACCAGATGCCAAACTTGCCAATGTCTTGATCCTGGACTTTTCAGCCTCCAGAACTTGAGAATTACATTTCTGTTGTTTAGCACCTCTCCTGTTTGTGGTAACTTTGTTATAACAGCCTAAGCACATGCCTTTAGGCTTCACCCATGTATTTGTTCCAAGTGACTTTTGAACAAATTTTGTTCAAAATGACTTTTTAGGTCATTATTTCTCTAGGACTTCCATTGGAGGTGAAAACATCACACCAACTGATTTTGATGCTGTAACTTGGGAGAAAAGAAATCTTCACCCTCCTTATTTAAAAAGCCTATTGGTAATGAAACATTTTGACTTTTAAATAACTTACTGGAGATTCTGTCTTTTAGCTACTTAGAAATTACAAGACATTAAAAAACAGTACGTGATTGGAAACTACTCAAACAACCAGAATAGGCAACATAAAGGAAGGTCAGGAATAGTACACAAAGGAATACTATACAGCAACATGAATGAACTACATGAGAACTGCAATTGTGTACATGGGAAAAGTCTAGATGATTCTGTATTTGTAGCATAATATGGAGCAAAAATATCAGGTGCCATGAGTATATACCATCTGAAGCTCATATGCAGTTTTAAAACATTGAAAATTCATGGCATCGGAGGTCAGACCTTCAGGAGTGAGGTGGGGTGGTCACTTGAAAGGAGCAGCAGAGGGATTTTGGGGATTCTAGAAGGTTCTAGAAAGGTGCTGGTTACAGGGATGTCAGTGTGAGGAGGTCACCATGCTGCATATGTAATAAATTGGGTACTTTGAGTTAGTGAGTTGTGTTCCAAAAAATATTAGAGAAAAAGCCAGTCAGTGCAATGGTTTTATGGGACAGAGTGGGTTGCTGGCAGGTGCCTCCATCCTTCCCTCCAGGCAGGGTAGCGATTCTTTCTACTCCATTCTGCCTGAGTGTAGTGGATGGTGGGAGGAAAGGCGGGCTTCTTCGAGACAGTGGATGGGCTCTATTATACTTCTTCTTTAGAAAAGGGACTCCCCGCAAAGAGAGGGACTTCACATGTCAGCCTGTGGGACAATCTTCTTTTTTGTTTGTTTGGTTTTTTTTGTTTAGGTTTTTTCCGGTGCCAGGAATCGAACTCACGACCTTGCGCTTGCCAGGCAGGCGCTGTGCCGCTGAGCTAAATCCCCAGCCCCGGGGACAATCTTCTTGATGTCATCTACTCTTGGAATCCTTTCCTCCCTGACAAATCCTCACAGCCCGTGTGAGTAACCCCCTATGCCAGCACACAAACGCACTGCCTGATGGGAGGCCGTGGCACCTTGAAGGTTTGGAATACCACGGCCCTGCTCTGCACCTGTCCCCTGACCTTGGGCAGGCTCCCCTGGCTGAGCCTCAGTTTCCACCTCACAGGCTGATGTTGAGACTGACAGGAGGCCTCCGTGGGGATTTGTGCCTACGCATGCGGCAGGCGTTCCGTTACTTACATCATCTCTAACTTTCATCCTGCACAGTGGGTAATATGTTTATTTTACAAAGGAGGAACCACATTCTTTTTTTCTTTTTGGAAGCAAGATCACCCTACTGAGTGACAGAGCTGGATTTGAACTCTGAACATCAACCCTGAGCCCACTTGCCCTGGCCTGAGACATAAGACCTCTGTACCTGCAGCAGACCCCTTCCCTGCTACAGTTCTTGGAATATGATCTTTCTTCTCTTCCAGAAATGAAAACCTCTTTCCTCCCCTTGCTCTGTCTCTAGAGTGCCAGATGCTAGGGATCCAGAGAACAATCTAACCATACCCTTCCCTGGGCCGGCCCTGACTTGCCCTCTGGGACAGCAGGGTTCAGCACAGGGGAGACAGAGACAGAGACAGAGACAGACAGAGAGACAGAGACAGAGAGAGACAGAGAGAGACAGAGACACACAGAGAGACAGAGATACACAGAGAGAGACAGAGACAGACAGAGACAGAAACAGAGAGACAGAGAGAGACATAGACAGAGAGACAGAAACAGAGAGAGACACAGACAGACAGACACAGAGAGACAGATAGAGACAGAGACAGAGAGACAGATAGAGACAGAGAGAGACAGAGACAGACAGATGGAGACAGACAGGGACAGACAGACAGACAGATTAAGAGAATGAGAAAGGGACCAAGCATAAAATTTTTGAAGCTCAGTTAAAAAAAAAAGGCCGGGTTTCTTGTAAAAATGAAATTAAGAATTTTAAGAACACAGAATTTTAAGAACACAGAATTTTAAGAACAGAGTATGAAACCAAGCATGGGCTCTTTTGAGCGAGGGCCCCTGGCCTGGCCCTCCAGTCCTACCTTGTGATTTTGCTAAATACGATCCTGAGGTTTGTGCCCCCGGATGCTGGTACTGTTCCCATCATCCAGGCTTGTTTGGTTTCCTGGTCACTTCAAAGGGACGAGCTGGTCAGCGAAGCCAGGGACCTGTGCGTCCTCAGACCTGGGGACTTGCAGCCCCAGTGATCCAAGGTCCTGAGATCAGGCTGACCTTGGGCCGGCGCCTCTATTGTGGGACCTTTGGTGCCCGGCTGTGGCCTGGCTGAGCGGCCAATTTGTGGTAGGGACGGGGGCTGGGGTGCTGGGGGGCAAGGAGGAGACAAAGTGCCTGGGGAGGGGCTTAGAAGGCCAGTGGTGGCGTGAGGGGCCTCAGGATTTGGGCTTTAAGCAATGAAGCCAGAACTTCAGGCAGCAGGGTCTGGTGCCTTACAGACTCAGCTTCAAAGGCCAGTAGCTTCCAGGGCTCTGGTGAGCATGTTCTGGTGTCTGAGGAAGGGCTGGGGCCGTGCCAGCCCAGGAGCACCCGACTCCTTTGGACCCCTGAAGCTGATGTCTCCTCTTCTCTTCTCTAATAGGACATCTGCCTGCCACGTGTCCAGGGAGAGCCCACTGTGTGTGGGCCACCCTACCCCCCAGCAGTGTCCCTGTTCCTCTCTCCAGGTCCCCTTCTTCACACAGTCAGACCAGAACAGCCTTTGACATTAGAGTTATTTGTCCTCCAATTTTGGCTCAGACATTTACCTCTCTCAGTCTTGGTTTCCCGTATATAAAAGGGAAGCATAAGAATACCTGCCTCATAAGCTGGCTGTGATGCACAGTGGAATGAAATAACATAGCCAAGGGGCTGGGGATTTAGCTCAGTGGCACAGCGCCTGCCTGGCAAGCGCAAGGTTGTGAGTTCGATTCCTGGTACCGGCAAAACAAGCAAACAAACAAACAAACAAAGAAATAACATAGCCAGAGTGCCTGCCATATGGTAAATACTCAGTAAAAGAACAATTAATAGTAGTGATAATGGGGCTGGGGATATAGCTCAGTGGTATAAGCACCTGCCTGGCAAGCTCAAGGTTTTGAGTTCGATTCCTAGTACCAAAAAAAAAAAAAAAAAAAAAAAAAATAGTAGTGATAATAGTGTAGAAGGAATAAGATCGTTGCTGTGAGCTGGTAGCAAGGTACATGAAGGTAACAATTTCTGTTGCAAAGTGGGGGTGTAAGAGTCAAAATGAACGGGTATTCATAGTGCAGAGGCTCCGAGCACAGTGCCTGGTTCCCAGCTGGGGCAAACACGTGATGTGTTCATCTTCCCTCTGGCTGCCCTCAAGGTCTTCAGAGTTTCATGGACAGCCCGCACCACAGGACCCTCCAGCTCAGCACACAGTCCCCCGGCAAAAAGTGGTAAGTGGTGGCGTGGGGTGGTGGTGGTGCTGAGAGGGCCTTGAGACCGGAAGTCTGTGAGCAGACCAAGCAAGAGGCTGGCTCCCTGCCTGCTGGCCTTGCCTTTGGTCAGTGCCAGCGTCTCTGGATGCTACTCATCCCAAGCCAGTGTAGACACCCCGAAAGGGGCCTTGAGCTTGCCCCTCCTTGGCCAACTCTCAGGCCCAAGCAGCCACCAGGGCCTTGTCCTCCCTCACCTACTCTTCTTCTTACCCTGACCCTGACTGACCCTTTCCTTTCTTTACTCCTTCCAGCCTCCGCCTTGTTCCCACCCCTGTTGAGCCCCGAACCCATGAGCATACCACTAAATCCCAACCCCAACCTGGGGCCCTGCCTGGCCTCCCCATTCCTGGCCCATCTGCCCCGTGTATCACCTTCTCCCTGCTTCTCCTCCCCCAGGTCTCTGGCGAGGTGTGTGTCTCCTCTGAGGTCTCTGGAGGACCCTGCTCTTCTGACGAGCGAGACATTTGCCAGTTTTCCCATCTTGCAGCAGAAGCCCAGGCCAGAGTGAGCCCTACCCTGCCTTCCTGCACCAGGAAGCCGCTGAGGTGCCCTTCCACGTGCCTCCTCCCTCTGATGATGAGGCCGCGGGCTCCTGGGCACAGCCAGTCAGGCCTCATCCGGCCGTTGTTTATGTAATCCTTCCCTGCAGTAACAAGGTGTTTACTGTTGCACAAACACATTTTGGTTTAACGGCTGATAGTAAAACTGTCTGATAAAGTTTGATTTAGCGAAAGAAAGCAAAATAAATCTGGGGGCAAAGAGAGCTGTAGGGAGGAGAGACTCCCAGGGTTTTGTACAAGGGGCAAGGGAACGAGGGCTGGGGATTCATCCTGCATTTCCCTCTGTTCTTCCTGCCTCTCCTCCCAGAATACCTCCAACAGGTTCTCTTCAGGAAGTTGAGGTCCCCACAAACTGGTGAGCTCCAGACCCGGGCAATTCCGTGCCATAGCATGTGCTCTGGCTGCCTGCGTTGGCTGCCCTCATGAAAGGTCTCTGTCCTTCAGCATCCGGTGTAACTGGCCCTCCCCTAAGGGCCCTCTTCTAGTTGCTCCAGCACAGATAAATAAAGGTGGCCACGTGGCACAAGAGAGCCTTGCACTAGGAGCCTGGGGACTAGATCTGGCTCTGGCACGTACGAGCTGTGTGGAGTTAGGGAAGTCATATTGCCGTTAGAGATGTCAGTTCACTCAGATGCAAAAGGGGAAGGGTGGAAAAATGTATAACACTGTCTGGTTCTCAACAAGCCCACCCACCTTTAAGACACTTTTACCTGGCCTCACCTGGAACTGCACGATGTATTTTCCACTGCCCTCTACTGCTAGCACCAGTTCCTGCAGGAAGGTAGTGATTCGGGCGGGTTAAGTGGGCTGATCTTTCCTCTCCCACTCTAAGTCTGATGAGCTCAATCCAGAGAATTTAAGGGTCTCCCAAACATATGAAGAGTTGCTCCAATTCCTAAGTAATCAGAGAGATGTGAATTAAAGAAATAATAACACATCACTTAACAAGGACCAGACTGGCAGGCGTTAGGAAGCTGGATAAGACCAGGTGGTGCAAGGGTATGGTGGCATAAAAATGCGCACACGCTGCTTCCGTGAGGGTCTCGGGGAGCAGAGTGCGATCTGGAATTCAGGTCAGATCCTAGGAGCGCAAGGTCCTCCCG
This sequence comes from Chinchilla lanigera, assembly GCF_000276665.1. Lineage (NCBI taxonomy): Eukaryota > Metazoa > Chordata > Mammalia > Rodentia > Chinchillidae > Chinchilla > Chinchilla lanigera. Next base: position 9,430,806 of record NW_004955441.1, on the reverse strand, counting down.
ACACTGGTCCAGGGAGGGACATGGCAGGGATGTGCATCCGGCACTGTGGTGATGAAGGTGGTGGTGCCAGCGACCTGATGTCATGGGGGCGGCGGGCAAGATGTGGTAGCTATACCACATTTTGTGAGAGCTGGGAGCAGTGGATTAGATGTACCTACAGGAACGTGCATGATCTGAAACCGTAGAAAAGTAAACCACAGAAGGAATATACATTATAATATTACTTGCATAAGTTAAAAATACTTCCCTACAAAGAAAGACAAGCCCTTTGCAAAGCCAAAAAAATCACAAAAAATCCGAACAGATACGCATCACACACACTGAGTCAGTTGCCGATGGGGGAGGGGAGTGAGGATGCGGACACAGGCGGGGTTTTAGGGAGCTCTGAAGCTTCAACCTTCTCTTGCTTACTGCATCTTTTGGCTCCATCCTTTAAAATGCCCTTCCACCCCGATTTGCTTTCTCGGCCCTCTCAGCCTTCACCCGTCAATCTCCCTCCAGCTCAGCCCCGCGCAGGCAGTGCCCGGCCAGCACGGGCGCCGTGGACAAGGACCTACATTGACCCTGAGTACAAATTCTTTATGATGAATATGGTCAATATATATGACAAATATGTACTAATAAAAAAATAAAAATAAAGTAAGAGAGTCCCCAGAGAGCCGAGCATGGTGGCACATGCCTGAAATCTGAGCCCAGTTTAGGCAATTTACTGACTTAGTGAGACCTGTCTCAAAATAAAAAAAAAAAGGGGTGGGGATGTAGCTCAGTGCAAACACCTAGGGATCAATCCTCAGTACTGACAAAGAGAAAAAAAAAAGGCTCCAGAGAGCTGTCATGCCCTTTTCACCATATGGGGACACAGCTCAAAGGTGTTACCTAGGTGCCATAAATGGGGCCTTCAGCCCGACACCGAATCTGCTGGCACCTTGATCCTGGACTCCCAACCTCCAGAACTGTGAGAAACACATTGCCGTGGTTTATAAGCCACTCAGACCACCAGCGCCTGGACCTCTGGTAGCAGCCTGTGGAGACTGAGAAAAACCTACACTGTGTGGAGAGGGGAGGAAAAACACCAAGGGAGCTGGGACTTCCAGGAAGGGAAGAGGAGAAGCAGGTATGTTTGTTATCTATGTCTGCCTAACAAATGACCCCCCAAATTTAGCAGTTAAAGCAGCATTGATGATCTCTCAGCTCCTGTTGGTCAGGAATTCAGGCTCAGCTTGGGTTTCTCAGAAGGCCTCCAGGAAGGTGTTGCCGGAGGCCACTGTCAAGGCAAGGCCAGACCCAGGAGGTCCACTTCTAGGCCCCTCGAGTGGCTGCCGGAGGATCTGGTTCCCACAGGCTGTGGTCCGGAGGTTTCTCTCAGGTCTTTGCCATGTTCAGCAGCACGGTGGCAGCCAGCTTCCTCCAGAGTGAGCGTGAGACTGCAGGCCCAAGAAGGAAGGCACCGTCTAGGTCATTTAACCTTGGCAGGGACTGCTCATCACCTCTGCCTCGTTCTGTTCGCTAGAAACAAATCCTAAATCCCATCCCGGCTCAGGGGGCTGGGGACGCTTCCTCAATCCCTAGGGAAGGCCTCTGAGTGCTCAGATCAATCCATTTCTGAGCTGTGATTTTCAGGTGCAGTGAAGTTTGCCAAAGCCTGGAGGTGGGTGAGAAGTTACCTGCCTGGGTGCAGCAGAGGCATTTGGGCCTTGCTTTGTAAGCGCGGTCCCGGTGTACTTTCTGTAAGGGCCAGGAGTAACCAAAGAACTGGGATTGATTTATTTATTTATTTAGCTAAGCAGGCCTCGGTGACCTGGCTAATTAGGCCCCCTGGCTGCACAGTCTGGGCTGTTTCACTTGCGGGGAGAAGGCACATTTTTATGTGTATGTGTTTGTCCTTGTGAAGCAGTGCGTGTGTGGGTGCGTATGTGTATATTCCTGTTTTCATTTTCTAGGGTCTCCCTCTCCTGGGTGCTGCTCTTCCCGGGGCCTCTCCAGACCCCTGGCTTCACCTTTCCTCTGGTCCCCCCTGCACTTTGTTGGGAGGTCACGTGTGAGGAAACAAGCCCCACGTGGTTTTAATCATTTTGCTATAAAAGCTGAGCTGCTCTCTGCTTTGATCCGGGCTGAGCTGCTGGAGGAGGGGCTGGGGGCCGGGCTGGCCCGTCCGTGCAGCCCTCCGCACACGGCTCCCACATCAGATGGCAGCCGTAAAGTGGAGCACAGCTCATTAATTCTCCCTCTTAACCAGGGCACCTGACAAGAAGTGACTTTGAAAACCTGGAGGACGGATGGGCGGCTCTTGGACTAGGGGAGGAACATCTGTTTCCAGGTCCCTGGCTGTTAAATTGACATCTTTTTATTTGAAAAATTTCTTTTATTCCCCCAACTTCCTGCAATTGGTAAGGTCTTTGGTTTCAGAGCACAGACTCTCTGTGGGCAATAGGAGCTGAGTGGCTTTGCTGTCCTGCTGGACAGAACTACAAGTGCCACAGTGGGCAGCTTGGCTCTCCGTCAATTATTAAACCCATGTTTGTGCAGAGAACATCAAACCCCATAAAAGAGCAAAATGGCCTTGAAATCGGAAACCTCGTGAATGCCCAAGAGTGTCTATATGAGAAATATTAGTGTTTCAGAGCTAGAAAATTCACTGGGATCCTAGCATGTTGCATTAAGAGTCTTCTACCCCTGGACCCAACAATCCAGTTTCTTTAATGAGAATGACCTAAATAGTGGCGTCTGCAGTCTTCAACCTGGCTGCTGAGATTGCTATGGATGACCAAAGACCCAGGCTTGACCTTTGCACTTGAACTGGCAAAGGTCAGTAGCAAAGGCTGGGTTGACCGTTCTCAAGGTACGCACCCAGGGCTCTTAGGCTAGGAGGCTGGAAGTGGTGGCGGAAGATTCTGTTTATCTCTACTTTGTCCTGGGAACCTTTGGACCAGCTCAAGTCCCTGGTGATCTGATTCACATGCTTTATCCCTCGTCCTTTAGGATTTATCTTTGAATGAGCAGATCACGATCAACAAGACAGACAGCGGTCAGTCCACTTTTGAGAAAGGAGGGCATGCTGAGTTCCAAGGGATTATCAGCAAGTAACTGCGTAGGACTCGGTGGTCTCTCTGCGGTCCCTGGGAGAAAACAGTGAGAGGATTTAGAAAATAAAGACAAGAGATAATAGCTGGGGTCAGGTGGAGTTACCTCTTCTTACCTGATGGGCAAGAGGACTCACTTCAACAGTAGGGGCGTTTATTTTATACTCTTGCCAAGTTAGTATCAGGACAGGTAATGTTGCCTAGCAACTAACGACTGGAATTGTCCAGGCAGGATGCTTTTTTCAATACTGAGGTAGCTTGACTGCTTGAGGCACTCTGGCTCTGTCCTGCCCTCACACATGTGACCAATATCCAGCTCCAGCGGCTCCTAATGTAACTGGCCTTGGTGTACCCCTTAGTGTGTTCAGGTGTGTGTGTGTGTTCGGGTATGTGCATATGTACATGCATGCATGTATCATATTGGAAGATATGAATCTGAATTCTTGGTGGATATGTGTGAGAAGTGCTGGTGCATATGTGTGAAAGTGTGAGTTTGGTGTGTATGTGAGTTTCTGAAGCATGGCCTGTGAGGTGAGCAAATGAATGCATGAAATACCTTTGTCAGAACGTGGGTTTCTGTGTGTTAAGGTACACGAGGGCTACTTGGGTGCAGTGGTGGTGTGTGTTTGTAGGACATGCATGGGAATGAGAATTTCCGGGAAGTGATGGAACTCACCTTATTGGTTCTACTGTATCAGTGACTCAATCCCTCAGGCTCCTTGGTTTCTAAGAGTGCTGGTATTCTGTTTCCATCCTTTGAAGTCTCCAGTAAGACTGTAGGCTCTCCAGTCAGATTGCCTGGCTGCATCTCTGCCTAGCTTTGGAAACTTGCTTAAGCTTTGTGCATCTCAGTTCCTTATCCATAAAAAGAGAACAAAATAAGGCTGGTCATGGTGGCGCATGCCTATAATCCTAGCATTTGGAAGGCCAAGGCAGGAGGATTGCTGTGAGTTCGAGGCCAGCCTGAACTGCATATGAAACCTTGTCTCAAAAAACAAACAAGCTGAGTGTAGTGGTGCAGGCCTGTAATCCCAGCACTCAGGAGGCTCAGGCAGGAGGAACGTTGCGAGTTCGAGACCAGCCTGGGCTACAAAGTGAGCTCAAGCCTAGCCTGAACTGCATAGTGAGACCCTGTCTCAGAAAGGCAAACAAATAAACGAAGAGACAAATGACCCAAATTGGAGAATCCATGAAGTAAATCAACTTGAAATGACCTGGTACAGAGTGAGCATTTGTTTAAATGTCAGCAGTGACACCCCTGTCACTTCCATCACTCCCACCTCTCATTCTATCTCCTGTTCTTCCAGTATGCTTCAATAACCTTCCATTCCCCGCAACCCTCCCACATCATATGATCAAGTCTTAGCAGGTCAGTTGTCCCCTTCCCTTGGCCAGTGCAGCTGTCACCAGACCAGACAATCCAACCAGAGTTTTATTTTATTTTTGGTACCGGGAATCGAACTCAGGACCTTGCGCTTGCCAGGCAGGCACTTGTGCCACTGAGCTATATCCCCAACTAGAGTTTTGAAGATGGGTGAAACCAACAGGGTATAACCCTGCCAAGACCAATCAGCTGCAGGGCAGAATTGTAGTGTAGATCTCCTTGATTTCTCAGCAGCCTGGGTGGAGAACCAGAACAGGTAAGTGCAGGTAGGAAGGGACTCACCCAAACTGGCCCCCGTAGCCCGCTTTCTTCTCCTTTCCCCTCTTCCCTCTTCAGGCTTGGCTTGCAGTCAGGACGGAATCCTGGGGGCGTGACTGTGCCTGTTACTTGCTACCAGACTGGGGAGATCCAAGAAAGGCAATCTCCTGGTCACTTTGTCCTTCCCATTCCAATTTGAATAAATTAAAATACAGCATTCCAGCTGTGCAAATCCCCAGGCCATTGAAATAAAAGGTTTTTAACTTTAACCATTAAAGATTTAACTAGCCAATAAATCTAAGTACGTGGGGGGTTGTTACTAAACGTTTATTACGTTGCTCTTGCTTTTAAACTAACAGCAAACCCCAAGTGTGGACTTGCATGAGAAAGAAAGACATTCCCTTCTGGTCAGAAATGACGTTGGCCCTAAGTAGAACCAAGCAAGAGGTCCCTCTCTTTCTTCTCAAAACTCTTTAGGAGTTAAAAATGGCTGTATCGATTTTATAAACCTATCTGCTTGGTGCACAAAGGTCTATAATAGCCTCCTGTGGCCATGGTCAGAACGTGACTGACTAAATTCATCCACACATCTACTTTCAGTTTGAGCATTTTGGCGCCAACTTTTCCAGAACCAGATTTTATAAAGGCGCAAAGGGGATATAGCTTTGGTGAAGCAAATCAAAAGAACTTTCTCTTTTAGTATCTTCTGAGTGAGTTGGGTAACCAGTATCTTGGATACTACTGCTATTAGTTGTGCCTTTTTTTTTTAACCTCGAAGGCGAGCAAGCCATCTGCTCAGGAGTGAAATATAGCTTTTAATTTCCACAAATGTAAAAGTCTAGAACTTAACAATAATATTCACCCTGGGCTTAAAAAAAATGAATAGAAGCCAGATAAATCTTGGCCATTAAAAAAAAAAACCTCACCAAAAAAAAAAAAAAAAAAAAAAAAAAGGTCTGACATACATGTTGAGTTATACCAGCCAACTCAGGGACAGAGTCACATTCCAGATGTGCTATTTTCCTGCCCATTGACAGCTCTCCAACCCACTCCAGCAGTAAAAAAGTCCTGAAGTGGAGTTTTTAATCCGGCTGAGACTCCTTTTTGCCCGCGAGGCCAGCTGGGTTGGGTGCCCAGGATTTCATTTCTCACAGAACAAGCCAGTGAGCCCTGTTTGTGGGAAATACATAGTAAATCCCGGCCTTTGCTCAGGAAACCTCCCTCTGGAGCGTTTTTCACATTGAGCTAGGAGGTGAATAAAGTTGATAAGCAGTTGTATTTTTCAAAGTGATTTTGCTTTTAGCATGAAGACGTTTAGCTCTGTGAGGCCTTATCCTCTGCTCCAGAGTAGCTTGACAATGATAAAGCATCCGCGCAGCCCGGTCACACTGCAGGGACACCTACGGTTGCCTCTGGAGTAGCAATCAAAACACATCTCAGTGGCTTCAGCCGAGGAGGGGGCCGACCCTCTCTCACTTTCTGCTCAAATGATCCTTATCTCCTCTCATTTCCTCCGTTCTACAAAGGAGAAAGCATGATTCCCAGGGGATCCATAACAGTGTCCTTGGCATGAGTGTGGCAGAAAGAGCCAACTTTGCTAAAGTTAAAAACATCCTTGGTGGATTGGGGAGATGGAAACACCAAAGAAATTATTCTCAAAGTGGACTGTAATAGCAGGGAAGTTCTGGCTGATTTATTAGTGATCTCCCTGGGAGATAAATCCAGAAAACCCAAAGATTCTGCTTGTAGCCTCCAGATAGCAGAGCTCATCAGCACATGTGGGAAGCTCAGGGTGTCTCCCACCAGCCTCTCCCTGGGGTTCTCCCAAGTAGACTCTGCTGTCCTTTCTGCCTTCCATAATTTTCAAATCCCAGCCAGCTGAACCTAGGAGAGAGAAAGCACAGGGAGAGACTTCCCTACTGCCATTAGAAAGTTTTGCTTCCTGAATGACGTGCCACTTTAGAAGCACACGTTTTACCTGAATCCCTGGTACCTGTGCAGCTCTCCATGGTGGCTCTGTTTTGGGGGAGCATAATCTTGGTGCTCTGGGGGAAAAGCTTCCCTCCCTTTCTCAGAAGGATTACAGTGGTTCAGATGATCGCTGTCTTCAGGCTTTCATCCATTCATATACTGTATTAGCATCTTCATTTATTCAGTAGAAACTGATGGGTACTTCCTAGGTGTCTGTCTCTCTGCCAGGTGTTTGGCTCAGGGGTGTAGGCAGAAGAGGACCCAGTGCCCGAGCAGCCAGCCAGCCAGAGCTCCCTGGAAAAGCAAAGTGACCCTTGACTCTATCCCTAAGAATGACTACATGGGCCTTCCCTGCCTACAGGTGTTCAGAAGCACAGGAGTCTTGCCTACTTTGAAAGGCAGCTTAGGCTGATTCACGTCTTTTGTTATTGTCCCAGAGCTCCTGACCATCCACAACTCCACCACCTCCACAGGCTCCTTCCACATGCACTTCCTGTTTCCAGAGAAGGCAGACAATGTGGGCTCTGCTTCCCGGGTAGGTTCCTCAGGACCACCTGGTCCCAGGGGCCAGCCCCTCTTCCTCCCATTTGCCTGTTCACGCCTTCTCTAGGACCTGGAGGTACTGTGAACTCCCTCCCTCCTGCACCTGCGGTCTCTCCTCCTTCCTAGGACTTCCGAGGCTGGTGCCCACGCTAGGGGCTCCCTGGCTCCCCATAGCCAAGCTGCAACCTCTACCAGACTCCACCCGCACAGCTGGGAGCATCCCCAACCCCTGCCAGCTCATGGCCTCAAACACGTTTCCTTGCCTCTGCTTTTTCCTTTTTTCCACTGAAAACAGCCACTGGAAAAGGTTGAAATGGGTTTCGGGAGGTTTAAGGGGTTTATTAGTTTTAAAAGCCATGTTCCCTGTTTGGAGGGAGGGGAAACAGCCGCCTTCTTTTCACATTACGTCAATCCACAGGCGTCTGTAATTTACATTTTAAAAAAAACCCTGAAATGTTCAAAAATAAGGGAAAGGCTGCTTGAGAAAAACAGATGAAATAAAAACTAGGAGAAATGTGTATTATACAAAAACCAGACGTGCGAGCCTGAGGCAAGACACACGGATGACCTGGGGAGCTGATTAATGAGGCAAAGGGAGAGACCCAGGGAGTTGCAATGCCCGCTTCCTTCACAGCCACTGAGGCCCAGGGCCTGGCACGCCAAGTCCCACGCACAACTTCATGCATGGTTTTCATTCAGAAATTGCAGAACTACTAACGTTTCTGCCCTGGGAGGGAAGGCTCCCGGGCTGTGGAAGTCGGGAATATGGGGGAATGCAGAGGAAAGGGGTTGGGTTGTGGACACTGGGACCCTGCTGCTCTCAAGGCCTCCTGCGTGCTAGGCAGACACTCAACCACTGAGCTACTGCCCCAGCCTTTTTCAAATATTATTATTATTATTTTTTCCCCCGGTATCGGGGATTGAACTCACGACCTTGTGCTTGCCAGGCAGGCACTGTGCTGCTGAGCTAAATCTCCAGCCCCTTTCAAATGTTATTCTGAAACTAGGTGTGTGGGGCCTATAATCCTAGCGCTCTGGGAGGCTGAGGCAAGGAGCATTGCAAGTTTGAGCCAAGCCCGGGCAACTGAGCAAGATCTTGCCTCAAAATTTAAAAAGAAGCTGGAGATGTAACTCAGGTCAAAGGCCTTGAGTTCATTTCCGAGTACTGGAAAAAAAGAAAAAAGATAATTCCAAGTATATGAGCTTCCTAGGCGTGTGCCACCATGCCTAGCTAGTTCTGTTTTCTGATAATCCAGCAGAATGATTTATTTTTCATTGCAACAAAGAAGCCTGACTCTGAATTACAAATCAAATATCTGTTTACAAAGGAACTTATTCTATTTCTGCCTATAATTTTTGTACATATTATGTCTCCAAGTGCTGCGTCGTTGAACATCCCCTGGGCAGGTATTTTGAGAGTGCACCATAAGCCAAGGTGGGTCTGAGAGTCTGGGGATCTGAGGAGACCAAAGCAGACATAGTCTGTGCGCCCTGTTCTGGGTGGACAGTGGGTTAGACCCGGCAGGCTGGGTAGGGTGACGTGGTCTCTGACAGCAGGAGTACCAGCTATTACAGTAGCACCTATGTGCAGTGGAGAGGCAGGGACAAAGGCACTCAGAAAGATCCCTGGGGAAGTGATCTTAGGCACCTGAAAGAAGTAGGAATCAGCTGGGTGAAGAGGCTTTGGGGGAGTCTGTGTGCCTGGGCCCAGAGGTAGAGGGCGTTGTGAATGCAAGGTGTGTCGCTGTGACTGGCGGGAGTAGGTCTGGAGGAATAGACAGTCAGGGCCCCAGTGAGGCAAGCTCTTTCCACGGAGCTTACACTAATTCTGTGGGGGTTTACAGCTCTCCGAGTCACTTCCGCGCAGTGACAGAGGGTGCTTAGAAATCACTTATTGCAACTCTTTTTTTAGATGATGAACTTGAGAACTACAGAGGTAAATATGACTGTTCCTCTTATGACTACTGTTGACAGGTATATTGATCTGTTTTTATTACTTTAATAGAATGAGTGATGCTGGGTAATTTTATAAAGAAAAGAGGTTTATTTAGCCCAGTGTTCTGGTGGGTCAAGGGCCTACATCTGGCAAAATCTTCCTTGGTGGCAGAGTCCTGAGGTGGCATAGACAAGAAACATTGTTACTATGTGTATCCCTTGTGGTCTCTGGCCCTTTTCTTTTATCTTTATTGTTACAGGGTCTCCATATGTAGTTCAGGCCACCCTTGAACTTACTATGCAGCCTAGGCTGGCCTTGAACTTGTGGCGGTCTTCCTGCTTCAGCCTCCCGAGTGCTGGGATCACAGGCATGCACCACCATGCCTGGCTTCCCTCTTCTTCTAAAGTCATTGGTCTTTGATGGCTCCCCCAACTACCTTATCTAATCCTAATTATTTTCCAAAGGCTCCACCTCTAAACAGCCAGTTGGATTAAGTTTCCACCTATGGATACTTTATAATGGGGGTGAAGTCACCATACATGAAACTTTGGGAAGTCACATTCAAACCATAGCACTGGGTTCATTTATTGAGAGCTTTTACACACCAGAGCTGTCCTCAGGTTGGTTGCCCTCACAGCAGCCTTCTGAGAAAGTACTACTTGTACCCACACTTTCCGGACAAGGAAACGAAGGCCCAGAAAGACGAAGTGATTTGCTGAAGGTGACTGGGCCAGCAAGAGTCAAAGGCTGTATTTGAATTAGATCTGCTGGCTGCATCATTTTAACTGTGCCCTGTACAGGTGCTTTCCTAAGGTCCCAGAGTTAACAGCAGGGCTGGAACTTAAACCTCAGCTTCCCGAGACTGGCGGGCACTAGTAAGCTAGCAGCTGTGTCCCGCGTCCAATCCACTGGTTTGACTGCTGTGTCACAACAGACGTCGCTGCATGTACCACTTTCACTTCCTCCTCATGGACGCCTGGTGCACTTTAGGAAAATTCTAACATCTGTGCGGCGTCAGTGTGCTGGGACAGTCAGTGGAGGTGGGGCGAGCTCTCTACAGTGGGTCCAGCAGCTTGGTGGGAGTCCCTCCCACGTTGGCCCAGGGACCCAGCTTTGAGGACAGAGCAGCCCCCTGCAGCCTGTTTCTGAGCTGACTGGGTCTCCTGCAGTCCGCCGTCCTCGGGGCTGCAGACTCCCAGGGCTGGGCCGGGTTGGGCCAGCTGTCCACCCTGAGACTGTCACCTTCGGGTCCTGTGGGTGCTCACAGCTGCCAGGGCTGGTGAAGCCTCGGCCACTTGTCATTCCTTCCCAGCTAATGACCTCCTGGCCTGGTCGCATCTCAGCTAATTTCTGCAATTAGTGGGGCATGTTTTTAGAGGCCGAAACAGGAACTTCTCTGAATTAGCTTTTATGGTTCAGAGCCTTTAATTTGAGATTTAAAAAACGTCATAGCAGCACCAAAACCAAATAAACTGCAGCTAATGAAATTCACAGAGGTTCTCAGAGAATGCTTCTCACTGGTGCTCCTGGATGATTTATTGGCAGCTGGTTGTAAAAACAATCTTATTAAAGGTCATAATGTTGGGTTAAAAAAAAAAGCCCTTTAATTTATAGCATAATTAGGCTTCCTCCAATAGCCCCGCTGCCAGGGCTGTCACTTCGGGCTCCGAGGACGCATTTGGTGTTTTTCATTATATCACAGAGAAGGAGCTCGGCGCTCCTAGAGGGCCCACTGCCTTGCTCTTTATGGCCCTTTTATTGCTGCTAAAATAGTCAAAACAGGGGGTTGATTAGAGCCGACTGATGCCTACTGATTATGGGAACACCTCCTGTGGGGGAGGAAGGGGACTCCGGCCTTCGGGACGCGCCTCCCACAGGAAGGGGCCGGCTGTGAAACGTGCCGGGAAGTGCGAGCGGCTTGCCGTCTCTGCCCCAGACTCTTGTGGATTGCACGCCGACCCCAGGCGGGCGGGCCGGGGTGATAAAAGGCGTGTGGAAGGCGCTAATGCCTCGGGGAAGAGGACAATCCGGGCAGGATGTGTGCGCGAAAGAGAACCTTAAAAATGCTAATGGGCCCCAAGGTGGAGTGAGAGCCGCCCCGAGACGGGAAGGTCTGGCCTGACGCAGCCGCCTTGCCCAGGCAGAGAGGGCACTGGGTATAAACTGGCTCACCGGGCTGGGCGAGGCGGGGCCGGGCAGGTCCCGGGCTCTGCAAACTGAGCTTGGGGTAAGCGTGGTGTCGGATTGCCCTGCGGGCATCACCCAAAGGCTCCCACTTCCTGGGAGGGGCGCGCGACGGGGGAGCCTCCTAGCCCAGTGCAGCGTCAGGGGTGGCCCAACAGTGCCACAGGGAGCGGGCGGGTGGCTCTGAAGTCTTGCTGGCTTTTGGACGGACCCTGGGCACGGCCTGGAGCTGGCTGGTGATCTGGGGCTTTAGGAGCCCCAGGGAGTGGGGTGGCCGCTCCTCGTGTTGCCGTCTGCCCAGAGAACAGCGGAGTCAGGGCTCCCGGGCTCATCCGGGCTCGTGTGGTACCCCCACCCCGCCGGCCCACCGCTGCTCCCGTTTACCCATTGCTGGCAAACACAGCCCGGGTTCTGGGCGTCCGCTGGGCGTAGAGGGCTGGGGCATCCGACTTCCGGCGCTCTGCAGCTCAGGGTCAGACCTAGGCCTTTGGTGACCGCACCAGTGGTCACACACCGCACCTGCAGCCCTTCGATGCTCTCCTCTTTCCCTCCTCCTTCTCCTCTTCCCCTGCTTGGAATTAATTGTGCAAAACGTGTATTGTGGACAAATATCAGAAAAGGAAAAGAAAGGGGGGATGCTGTCGCATCCTTGAGACTCAGGCAGAGCTGATGTCTCCTCTGCTTCTTCTCGGGAGCGCACAGGCTCCTTGCTTATGTTCTCAAGGGAGAGCCAGGAGCAGGATGCTGTCTGTCTGTGGCTAATCTGAGGGTGCAGGGTGTAGAGCTGCGTGGGAGAAACTTGTCACAGAGCATGGCATTTTCCAGAAGAGTTCCCTTCAATCCTGCCCCTACTCCAACTTCAGCCTGAGAGGAAAAGAGAGAGAGAGCGAGAGAGAAACTTGCTTCCTGATTCTTGAATCAAAGTTCTAAGTCATGACATTCAGAGTTTACACAGTGAACATCACTGAGCACCTACTATGTGCCTGACACTGTGCACCTACTATGTATGTGTCTGGGAAGATGGGCTGCTAGAAATGAACCTGGAAGGTTTCCAGGCTGAGGCAGAGATGGGAAAGGACATTACATAATTAACCTGCTGCTGGCTTTGCCCAGGGGCTGAGTGGGTACACAGGAAGGGTCAGGTAACTATGGAGTGTGTGTGTTATCGATGGCTGCGTGTAACAGCATGGTGTAGGGACGTATGTGCATGCTGTGAGTGTGATGAGTGAGTGTGTGCATGCAAGTCTGTGTGATGCACGCGTGTCTCACACTCACTGCACATGGGTGAGTGTGAGAATCTGTGACTGATTGCATAGGTGAGTGTGCAGGTTGTATGTTGTGATTTGTGTGAGTGTGTGCACATGAGTGTCTGTGATATGCTGTGGGACTGAACTGAGGGCCCCGGGCAACCGTTGCCAGCGGTGTTCATGCCCCAGGCAGGGGTGGTAGCTGCCATGCTGTACCCAGGGGTTGCGTCCCCACAGGAGAGGGTCCTGAGCCCTCCTGGGACAGCACTGCCGCCTCCCCTCCTGGGGCAGGAAGCAGATAGGTTTGGAAGCGGCAGCTGTGGCCTTGGTTTCTTTTCAGCAGGCTTTGTCCTCTGCCACAAAGGAAGGGAGCAGGAGTTTGTTTTTGTGTTCGATGTTAGCTCCTGAACCTAGAGGGTAAAGGGATACATTCTTGAAATTATTAAGTGATGGCCAGGTCCAGCCCCTCGGAGTGACTATGACTTCTGTCAAGGGTTGTAGTGAGTTTTAATTTGCTTCTACAAACTTTTGGGGCTTTCTAAATTTTCTTTTTTTTTTTGGAACCTGAAAAAGGATTATTAAAAAAGGAATCTGACTTTCTGTGCAGATTCGTGAGGGGAGAGTGTAGAAGTTCTTGCAGCGTGGGCACTGGGATCCTGGGATTAATGGAACTGCACCCTCCGTGGCCTTTACCCCATTTTCCTGCCCCGACCGCTGTTTCTGTTCAGGCCTTCCCTGCTCCCCTCCCGCTGCCTTTGGGCCCTCCGTCCCGGCCTCTGTTATTTGTCTTGTTTCCTCTGATTAACAGCCTGTTCTGGAGTCACATTTCCAGACTGACCTCCGCCTGTTCCACATGCATCCTGGCACTTGTGTCGAGCTCTCAGGCTTTAAGCCAGCTTGGGAGACTTCACTTAGCCACCTCATGGTCAGCCCTGGACCCTGGGGGTGCGGGCCGGGCACCCAGAGCCACCTTCCAGGCTGGGGGCGGGGGCTGCACAATAAGGGATTGTTCAACAGGTTGGGGGTCTCTTTAAGAACTTAGCTTCTCTGTTTGCAGTCTGCTATCTGTGGCATAGCACCCCCTTCCTCTCTCTTCCTAGAACCTGGCAGTTATGCACCGTTCACAAATTGAAGATAATCCCATTTCCTGATGACTCCTGCAAACTAGGGGATGGGGGAGGAAGATTCCTTAAGAACTTCCATCTCGGCCTGTTGTTTGTAGAGAAAATACCTAAAGTGTCCCTATTTCTCAGCTATGGACTTTCAACGTCTGGTTCTTTCCAAAAAGATTTCTGTGTATTAAATCCTTTAATAAGGGAAATAGTCTCCCAGAAGATTTTAAACCCAAAGGACAATTGTTCAAGGCACATTTGAAGCTACAAATTGCAGGCAGCTGTCGGTCAGGTTGGGGGGCAGTGGTGATTCTATCCTCAGAGACCTTTCTTTCCAGACGTCCTGCGACCTGGGGTGAGCTTGGAAGCGGAGTTAAAGTTAGGGCTGAGGGTAACGTAGCCTTTATTGCACCCGAAGTTGGTGTTTATTTTAGTATTTTACTCAGTGTTAGCAAGGAGTAGTGAGGCCTGTGCTTGGATTCAGATTGTTGTGGGTTAGGGCCGGGTGAGAGTTTTGCTTAGGTTGGATTAGTATTTCACACAGGGTTGCGGTTCGGGTGAGGTTGTCGGTGTGTGCATTGGGGTTGGGTCAGGTGCTGTGCTGGACTCTTGGGGGCTCATTGGTTGGGAACTTCTCTCTGGGGTGGTGGCGCCGCACGGCAGCCCTCACTCCATTGAAGCCAGGCCCGTGCTCTGGCCGCCATGTTTCAGCTGATGAGCTAAGGCCGTGCTGTTTATCCCAGGAGTGCTGCGGCTGAGGTGCCACATCTGAACTCCACGAGGAAGCCTGGCAAGACCTGGCTTTGCTTTCTCTTCCGGCTTCTGAGGGGCAGGTGGCCAGTGAAGGTGGCCGTGGGCCCAGACGTTGGTCTGTCCTCCCGCACTGCTGGAAGTTGGGCCAGGACCAAGGACTCAGACTCAGCATCTGAAGCACAGAGCTGGGCCTGGAGTACCAAGGCCAGAAGCAAACTCCACCTGCTTTTGTCAAGCTCACTAGATTACTCCCCTTGGAAGCACTTTGAAGAAATACCTGGAACTGGCAGTAAACTGATTCCAGTCCTTGCCCCACAAGCAGACAGCAGGCAGCATCTCCATGCTGGTTGGGACTATTTCTGTGAAGGCGCACTGGGCAGGCCCACATGCCCCCAAGCCCGCTGGCCAGGCGCTGCAGACGTGGTCCTGGCTCTGAAAGCTGCGCCTTGCGCACTGTAGCCCGATGCCGCCGTAGCTTTGCAGTTGCCGCTCAGCAGCTCGAAGTGCCCCTGTAACTGGAGACGTCTCATCTCCCAAGATCCAGCGCTTGTAACATTGTGGGTTCCCTGGGGGGACATTATCTTCTTCCTGCTGTGTCCCCTGAAACTTGCACTGGGACTGGAAGAGAATGGACACAAAATCAATGTTGGCTTGAAGAGGAAAGAGGACAGGATGTGCCGTCAGGCTGAGGGAGTTTGCCCAATTAGCCCACCAAATCTTGGGCCATGTTATAGAGGACCCTCAACTCCAGACTTCCAAAGTCTGGGTTCCTTTACCTCTCCCTTTCCTTTCACATGTATTGAATTCCACAAACCCAGTGAGCGACCATGTCTAGGTGGAGTACGGTTTGCAGCATTTTGAAGTACGGTGTAGCTGCACAGTCAGAAGCTCAGAATATTTCTCCCAGTACCGACAAATGGAACATATAGATGAGAGGAAACTTTCCTATTGCTCCTAGCAATAGGACTTGGTTTTCAGGCAAAATTTGACCCCTGTACAGTTTGATTCTTTTTAGATTAAAGAGCTAGTATTTACTGTGCCCTTAGTATAGACAGAAACTGTTCTAGCCCCGCCCCCCCATCCCATGTATTAACTCATCCAATCCTCTCAATGCGTGTGGGAAGTAAAATGATCACCACTGTACGGGTAAGGAAACCGAGACATAGTGAAGACAACAAATTTCCCAGAGTTTTCACAGCTGGCCCATGGAAGAAGAAAGAATTGAAAACCAGCTTGGGTGGCTCCAGCGTTTGTATTTTCACTATTACTCCTACGGCTTCCTAAATATCTCTCAGAGACATGTCTTCTTTTCTTTTCCCATTAACATAAGTGACTGCCTGGCAAGCGCAAGGTCATGGGTTTGATTCCCTGTACCGGAAAACAAAACAAAAAAAAAACAAAAACAAAAAGCAAAAACAAAGAATAACATAAGTGAAATCTTTATACTTTTCACTTCTTTTTCTCATAGGTTCTAAATTGATCTTCTCTGTGAATTTTATCCCTCTTCGTCCCTCTTGGATGCCACAGTCAGAGTGACCATTATGTAAAGATAAACATCACTCCCTTTGCCTTCTCCCCACGGGTGTGGCTTAGAGATCCTTGCAAATCCTTTGACACCCATCCCATTGAGAGAAAGGGTGTTAACTCCCTTCCCTTGACCTGGGCTGGTCCAGGTGACTTGCTTGGTCAATGACAACATAGTAGGAGTCAATGTCCGCAACTTTCAAGTAGGTTGTAAATTACCCGGAAGTTTCCCTTTAGGTCTGGGACCATTGTGGTATAGAAGAACGACAACCCTGATAACAACAGGCTGGAGGATCCCTCAGATCAGCGGGTCTGAGTAAAGCCTCACAGCCATCCAAGCACCAGAAATGTGGACAAAGATAACTTGGACTCTACAAACCAGACCATCTGCCAGCTGACACCACTGAGTAACGTCCATGGACGTGGTGTGGAACAAGTGAATCATCCAGCAGATCTGCCCACAAGTGCCCAGCCCTCAAAATCAGGCAGGGGAGAACAGCACGTTTGCTGTTTGGAGCTGCTAGATACTTGGGTGGTTCCTTATGCAGTGGTAGGAAATCAGAACATTCTCTGTGTCTCTGTCTCTGTCTCTGTCTCTCTTTTTCTTTCCAAACATGATACAAGTTTTGGATACAATTACAAGGGATGTAGCCCTGACCATAACATGTTTATCTTTGCTCACGGCAGCTCACTGAGCAGGGACTCAGGTGCCTCTAAACAATAATATAGGCAAACACATAGATTACAGCACTAAAAAGTGTGATCTGTGCTTTCTGAGTAAAGCAGAGGGCCATGAGAAATGGTCATAGGGAGTCGAGGTAGGTTTCTCTGAGGAAGTAACACGTGAGGTCAGACTTAAAGGATTTCGTGGGTCTAGGAATGGATACAGGGACGGGAGAGCACTCTGGGCTGGGGAAGAGCCAGTGCAAGGGCCCCTAAGCCTGGAAGTTGCTCAGTGCTTTGAGGCCCGTGTGGCTGGAGTCGAGGGGCAAGGAGAGTGGGCAGGGTCCTGAGGGCCCGAGGGGCCGACTCTGGTGTACCACTTACCAGCCTGCATTGATGGAACTTTATGCCTGAGCCCCTGACTCCAGGGGAGCTCCTGGAAACCCTGTTTCAAGGTTTCAAGGGATACCACAGTCTAGAAAAAAAGTCCACATCTAGATGTGAACTAGTTCCTCAGGTCTGCCCTGTCTGACTCTGTCCTCTTTCCCAGACAGCTTCCCTGCTCCTGTGGCCCAGAACCACCTCAGCTTCCTGAGCAGGCCTGGGGCAACCTGCACGGTGTCTGTTCCCTCCAGTGGCATGGCAGCCCTCCAGCTGGCCTTGGCTAACTGCTACCTTGTTCTCAAGACTCCTCAGCTGTCACCTCCCTGTGGCAATCCCAAGCTCACCAGGAGTCCATTCCTGGGGCTCCTGAGACCTCCATGTCATCCCTATCTGTAGCAGTCACAGTGTTTTGTAATGGTGTCCTCATCTATTTTGGAGGAAGAAGTATTTTTTTTCCCTGCCAGTTTCTTTCTTAGAAGCTTTTGATAAAAGGTACTGATCGAAAAGTCAATAAATGAGTAAATATGGCATTGATGTTTTCATTATCATCGTCAATAAATGTTTGGACAGAGCAGGACAGAAGTGAATCTTGAAGCATCCTTGAATCAAACAACTCATTGTATTTGTATTTTCCTTTTCTTTTTCTTTTTGAGACAGGGTCTTGCTGTATAGTTCAGGCTGACCGTGAGCTCACTTTGTAGCCTAGGCTGGCCTCGAACTCACAACGATCCTCCTGCCTCAGCCTCCCGAGTGCTGGGATTACAGGCATGCACCACCACGCCCGGCTCCTTGTATTTTCCTTATATAAGCAATTTCACCAAGAGCTTGCAGAAATTCAGACAAAACATGTCCATTCTCTTGCCTTCAGCACTATAGAGGGTCTATGAAACAGTGAGGTGAGCTGGCAAGACAGAGAAGGCCTAGGGGCTGGGGATTTAGCTCAGCGGCACAGCGCCTGCCTGGCAAATGCAAGGTCGTGAGTTCGGTTCCCGGTACCGGCAAAAAAAAACAAAAACACAAACAAACAAAAAAAGACAGAGAAGGCTTGGCGAAATTATGTGGCTTCCGGAGTTCTTGGCCTTTTTAAGAATTCAGAAGAATTTGTAGAAGGCATTTGGGATTGAGTCACTCCCCTGGGTCTTCACTTCCCAAGGAGTTTCTGGGATTTTCAGACCCAAGGGGATTCCTTTTGGTTGGAAAGTTATGCTCAGGATCTGTGGGTCCCTTCCTGGGAGTGTGACAAGTGTGCGTAGAGTCACATGCTGCTCCTGCCCCCAGCTGAGCTCTGGGTGCTCTCCACACCTTCTGGTGGAGAGAAAAGTATTTCGGAAAAAGCTAGTAATGGTTCACACGTAAAGGGAAGGGGGTGCAACGGGAGGCAGCGAGGAAGAGAGGGAAGAACAAGTTTGACCTGGAAACCAGAGACCTGCATGCTGGTCCTGACTCTTCTACCACCTTGGGTGTGACCTTGACCGAGTCCTATTCCTCCTCTGCTCTGTGTTACCAGCTGTGAGCGCAGGAGATTAGCAGAACGTACATGATGGTGCGTACCTGTAATCCCAGCACTCTTGAAGGCCAAGGCAGGAGAATTCCAAGTTTGAGCTCAGCCTGGACAATTTAGGGAAATGCTATCTCAAAATAAAAAAAAAAAGGGGCTGTAGCTCAGGGATGTAGCTCAGTGCAGAGGCCCTGGGTTCAAACTCCAGTACTTGGGGGGAGGGTGGGTGAGGCAGCAGATACTTGTAATCCCAGCAGTCTGGGAGCCTGAGGCAGGAGGATCAAAAGTTTGAGCGCAGCCTGGGCAATTTATTGATTTAACCAGACCTGGCCTCAAAATAAAAAATGAAAGGGATTGCTTTGTAGCTCAGTGCAAGGACCTTGGATACACATACAGAGATAGACACACACAGAGACACAGACAGACAGACAGATACACACACACACACACACACACACACAGATTTTCCAAGAAAATCTTTGCCATTTTACAGGGTCATAAACTTCTCTGAAAATATTATGGACCTTGTTTTAGTTATTTATTTTTTATTTTATTTATTTATTTATTTATTTATTTTTGGTGCCGGGAATTGAACTCAGGACCTTGTGCTTGCCAGGCAGACGTTTTTGCTGCTGAGCTATATCCTGGCCCTGGACCTTGTTTTAAAAATTTATCCATCTGCCAGGTGAGGTGGTGCATGCCTGTAATCCCTGCTCTTGGGAGGCTGAGGCAGCAGGATTGCCCTGAGTTTAAAGCCGGACTGAGCTACATAAGAGATTTCAAGGCCAGCCTGCACTACCTAGTGAGATCCTATCTCAAGAAAAAAAAAATTCTCCATCCACATCCACTCAAAATGTGTCCCAGGATCTTGCCTAAGATTGATAGTCTACAGTTACTAGAATCACCACCTCTGAGCAGGTACAGAATTCCAGCTTCTCGTCCACCTTCACGAGGTGGTAAAGTTTCAGGCGCCTTCATCCACAAGTCTCTGGGAGTCCTTGGTGTGGAAAACATAAGCCAAAACACTCATGCGTGGGGCAGCCTCAGACTCCACAAGCTCTGCATATGACTGCAGCTTAAGTCGAGGGAGAGCACGTGTTCTTCCGGATTTGGAAATCTTGCCTGGACCGTGGAAGGAGCATCAGATTCGCCACGCTCACCTTTCTTTCAGACCACTGATGTCACTCCTTTGCCCCAAACGCAGCCTCAGGGGCAGGTCCATACCTTCTGCCTTCCTTTGCTGTGTGCTTTCTTAGGTCTTTTTTCCCTTCTAATATTCTTGTGAACCAGGCTGTAGAAACAGGACCTAATCCTATAGGTCGGTATCAATTTCATTCTACACACTGAGCCCACAGCAAAGCATTCTGGCTGGCCGTGGACTCAGATCTCAGGTAAACACGTGATCCTTCTGCTGAAGATGAACCCAGAGACGAGGACCGTCAAGCCAAGGACTTCACACTCTGAGCCCCTCGCTTGTATAACTCCTCCCTACTCAGGAATCGGGGGTAGGAGCCCAAATAGTGCCTCCCAAGGTGATAGGTTTTGGCAAAGTTGAAGAAGCCAGATCTTTTAACCAAGACTCCTAAGACATCTATCTCTTTCTACGCTGCTCTGCTTGCCTGCATAGTTCAGTGGCCATGAGCGGGGAGAGGGGAGTCTCTGGGCTCCAGCTAGCGGAAGCTGTCTGGGTTTGTGAGATAGATTTGCACAGCGTGCAGTCACTTTTGTACGTGGTTAGGTTGTCGCTGGCCATCTGTGAGGAGAAAGGCTTCTGGGCCTTTCTGTGCACTACTTGGGATAGTAAGGTGCTTGGCTAGAGGGGATTCCAGACTTGGGTGTGTCTCCGCAGCCGTTTATCTGCTACAATATTTGGGTGCTGGAGTCTTAGCACAACTCCCTTTACCCAGTATTTGGGTCATGGGGGAGACACAAAGTTTGGAATGCATGGTATTAGCTTTTTTCCTAGGGCTACCATAACAAATTACCGGGTGGCTTATCACAGCTGACAGTCCTGGAGCCCAGAAGTCTGCAGCCAATGTGTTGACAGGGCTGCTGTCCACACAGGGGTGCAAGGGAAACAAACATCTTTCTCATCTCTTTCAGTTTCCAGGGGTGCTAGGGGTTCCTTGGCTTGTGGCTGTGTCTCGTCTCAGCCTGTTTGTCTTCTTCTTCTCCTTCTTTCTCCTCCTTCTCTCCTTCTTCCTCTTCCTCTCCCCTTCTCTCCCCTTCTTCCCTTGTTCTTCTTCTTCTCCTCCTCCTCCATTTCCTCCTTCTGCTCGTCCTTCTCCTCCTCCTCCTTCCCCTTCCCCTTCCACTTCCCCTTCCCCTCCCCCTCCCCCTCCTCCTCCTCCTCCTCCTTCTTCTTCTTTCTTTTGTTTTTTTGTTTTTTGGAGACAGGGTCTCACTATGTAGTTCAGGCTGGACTTGAACTCACTATATAGTGTGGGCTGGCTCAAATTTGGTGCAATCTTCCTGCCTCAGCCTCCCTAGTGCTGGAATTGCAGGCATGTGCCACCATTCCCAGCTCATCAGCCTGTGTTTTCATGGAGGCTTCTTCTGTGTCTGTGATTGCTTTTCTGTTTCTTGTAAGGATAGTTATTGTTGAGTTTAGGGCTCATTTAAATAATCCAGAAAGATCTCAATATCCTTGTTTTATTATATCTGCAAAGAGATCTTTTCCAAATAAGGTCAAATTCAGAGGTTTAGGGAGTGAAGACAGACATATCATTTGGGGGCTATTGTATTATAAACTAGTCTAGAAATTTTCTTTCTCTCTCCTTTTTTTTTATTTGCTAAAACTATAAGCAAGAATTTGGCTCTTTTCAATGCCAAATCAAAATAGAAATTCTCTCCTGCCAGGAATATACTCAGTTATAAATACATTATATAGTTTTCCCTTTTTGATGTAAAATATGATTTAATAGGAACTCCGCTGTTTGTATTGCACAAATTGACAATAATCTTACATGTAGCTGGAATGCTTGCCTACAGGGTCATGTGTTTATGATTCTCAACTTATCACGGAATCACATGAATCATGTTAAATTTCTAGTTCATTGGACGTGAAATACTAACATCAATGAAATAATGCAAAACTCATAATAAACTACTATAATAAGAACGTCAACAAACTAGCTAATGAATACTGAAAAATTCAAAGAATATTCAAGCTGAGTCAGAGCAGGAAAATCTGATGTACCCTGTGAAATATTGTATAGTTACACACAGAAAGAGACCTTTATAGTGGCTTTTCCAATCCTGACAACAATCCTAACAGTTTATATGATGATGATCAGGCTGGGATACTTTTCTGCAGTCTCTATAGAGAATGATACTACAAAACCTTTGATGTTAGAGGAATGAATTCATGAGTACTGTATGCAGCAAAAGAAATAGATTTTCCCTGAAAATATTATTGAGGTGTGTCAGGCAATTAATTAAGAAACATGTTATTTTTCTGGGCATTATGATGTTTTGGGTATTTACAAACATTTTTTTATTTTGCTGTGAAAGATTTTCTTATGCTACATAAATACAGGTGGTCTTAAGTATCAGAGGGTTCTGCATATGTGATTCAATCAACAGCAGCTAAAAAATATTCTGGAGTTGGTTGTAGTGGTACACATCTATAATCCTACCATGTGGGAGGTTGAGGCAGGAAGATCACAAGTTCAAAACTAACCTGTGCAATTTAGCAAGACTCTGCCTGAAGAGAAAAAAATAAAAAGAAAAGTGAAATTCAGTGGTAGAGCACCCCTGGGTTTGATCTCCATACTGCTAAAAAAGTGGGAAAAAATTGCACCTGTACTAAATATGTACGTTTGTCTTGTCATTATTTGCTAAACAATACAATATAATGACATTCTTTATATTATTTATATTACATTATATGGTACAGATTATGTAGAGATGACTTAAAGAATCTAGGACTGTGCAGATTATGTACAAATACTACAGCATTTTATGTAGGGGACCTGCGTGCCCTCAGAGCTCGGTGTATGTGGGACCCCTGGGAGAAATCCCCTGAGGATAAAAGCAATGACATACACAGTTTTGTATTTAATTTTGTACTCATAAATATGCTTTCTTATTCATGGAATCTATTCCTCCCTCGCGCAAGCAATTTATACCAACATCAAACCCAAGTTCTGAAACCTGGATCACCCCTTTCCTTGGTTTTCTTGATTCTATCTCATGGCCTCTTTGAGTATCTTTTTGTTTGTTTGTTTGTTTTTTGTTTTTTCTTCTGGTACCAGGAATCGAACTCATGACCTTGCACTTGCCAGGCAGGCACTGTGCCGCTGAGCTAAATCCCCAGCCCCTCTCTTTGAGTATCTTACCCTGTGAGCTGATCCTTGTCCTTCACCTTGCCTTCGCCCCTGGCTCCCTTCAGGCTACTCCTAACTGGGACGCTTCCATCTCTTGCAGTTACTCCTTTAGTGGAAGGTCTGTCTCCTTTGTGCTGCTGATAAAGAAAGATAGCCAATGCTGCTTCTCTCACCCCATTCCTGCCTCAGCCTATGAAGCAGTTCTTGATGAGGTCCTAACACCTCTCCACTGACAGCAACATCCAGAGCAGCTGCAGCTTGATCAGCACGCCCTGGCTCCTTCCCTTCTCCATGGGTAGTCCGCGAGTGCTTTTAGACCTCTCACACTCCACTGGATCACAAGTGGTATTTGTTCAGTATCATTTTCTTCAAACATCAGATCCTAGCACAGGGCCTGGCACACAGCAGGGGAGGAAAGGGGAATGAATAAGAACCAAGTGTCTACTGTGTCCTGGTTTCTAGTTTAGGTATTTTCATATGCTGTACCTTCAGCTAATCCTTGCAGTGACATGGGATGTAGAACATATTGGCCTCCCTTTTTAGCAGATTGGAAAACTGAAGATTAAATCAGCTGGGAAATAGAAGTTTAAGTACTTACAATTTTATAATTAAATGGTAAGAGACCTATGCTTGATATCTGTATTGGTTAGGTTTCTCTAGAGGAACAGAATCAGGAGAAAATATGTTAATTGTGGAAGGGGATTTATTAAGTAGGCTTACAGGATCAGAGGTAAAAGAGCCCACAGTGGTCACTGGTGTGCTGGAGAGCCAGAGGACCCAGGTGCTGTTCAGCCCGAGAAGATGGAAGCCACAGAACAAGAAGGGTCACGGATACAGCACCAACCCATGGTCGAAGGCCTGGAAGTTCACTGGAGAGCTGCCAATGCAAGTCTGCATTTGGAAGTCTGGAGACGGATGTCCAAAGGCCGTGTCTGAAGACTGGAGCACTTCCAAAATGGCTGCACTTCCTTCTTTCCCTTTTTATTCTGTTCAGGTTGCAAGCCTATGGATTGGTGCCAGCCATATCTGGATGGGTTTTCTTCTCTCAGTTTGCTGGGCTGCATGAGTCATGCACAGACACAACCAGAATGGTGCTTTACTAATCTATAAGGACTGGCTTACTCCATTCAAGTTGACATATCCTGCTCAGCAGTCGCAGACCCAGAGTATGTCTGTTTCTCTTTCTTTTTTATTTTTCCTCTTTCATATCCATACTTGGTCTGCTGAGCTTTTCTGTCTCAGCTTTACTGAGAGAGCAGGGGCACAATAATTATTTGTCAAACAGAATTGAACTGTGAGCGCCTTCTTCTTGAAGCCCTTGCCCTGAATTTGCTGATGGTCCACTTTCCTTACTGTTCTCCTCTTCCTTTCTGGCTGTCTCCCATAGCTTCTTATCCTTGAATTCGGTCCTCCGCCCTCTTCTCTCCATTCTGTCTCTCGCCTATGTCATTAGTCACACAGATTTAATAATCACTTTTTGGAGGACAGTTTCATATATAAAATCGCTAGGGGGGGTATTTCTGACCCATACCTGTCTTATTTACGTAACTATACACTAGATAAGTCCAGCTGGGTGCTCTGCTAGATTTTAGTTTCAGTGTAACCTACAATTTTCTTCTCTCCTTCCTAAGCCCCTTTCTCCAGAATCCTCATCTTCTCAGCCACTCATTTAAACCTGGCGGACACCCTTTTTACTTCGCTCAGCAGATAATGTTGCCCATTTATTATGTCCCACACTAGTCTAGGCACCAGAAATGCACCGATGAACCAGACATATGGAGGTCCTCACCTCAGGGAGTGATATTCTAGTCAATGTGTTCATCCCAGTCTACTGCGTTCCCTCTTTTGTCTTGTCACTGCTGTCTTTCTAGCTCAGGTCCCTATTTTTTTTTAAAAAAACTTTATTCTTTTTATTTGTACATATGTGTCATACATGTTGATTACATTCATCATAGGAAATTTATACTGTAGATAACACATCTCAGTTCTTTTCTTTCCCATTCCCCTCCTCTCCCTTCAACCCTTCCTCCTCTCCCCATTTACACAAGCTGTGTTTCCATTTTTCTTCTATTCTTTCTTTTTTTTCCTTTTCCCTTCCTTCCCTTCCCCCTCCCTGCTCCCTTGTTCCCCTTCCTGTTTGAACATGTTCTTCCTACTTCCCAATATCTGTCCTCTGTTATGCTCCTCATTTACCCTTTGGGTTTCTTACATGAAAAACAATGCAATATTTAAACTCAGGTCCCTATCTCTGGCAACCTTGTTCAGATGCTGGGTCCACTATGAGTCCTTTCCAGATGGCCCATGACTAACTGAATGTCATTTCCCACTACAGAGCTTTCTGTTGGTACCTCTGATTTTTGGCACTTATTGTACTGTGTGTTGTAATATAGAACTATCTCTTCTATAAGAAGGGCAGCTTCTGGAGGGTGGGGGGTACAATTTGCTCATTTTAAATCTGACAGATATATATAGCCATGATCTGCACTTAATGAGTGAACCATGAGTTGTAACCACATTGAAATGCTGTTTTTCTCATCTATTAAATTAATGTGGATCAAAAAGTTGGATAGAACATTGCATTGGCCTAAGATATGGAGAAAATGGTCCTCTCATGTACTTTCAATATCTGTGTAAATAAATGCAACATCTATAAAAAGTAATTTAACAATATCTAGCCAGGCAAACAAATGAAAAAACGTGCACACACCCTTTGATCTGCCTGGCAGTTCTAACTTGCAGAAACAAACCTACTGGTACTCATAAATGTGCACAAAGGAATATGTTACATGGAGTTTACTGAAGTATTCTTTATAATAAAAGAAGATATAAGATTACTTACATACCTATCAGTAAGTAGCCACACAGTGGAATATTAAGAAGTCAATAAAAGGGAGACAGTTCTATGTCTACAAATATGGAATGACTCACATGTTATATGACTAAGTGTAAGAAGGATGTTATAGAACAATGTGTTTGATTTCTTGCCAAATATATAAGATGGGTATAATTTATGTGTATGCATGTTATGGGTTGCGTCTCATGCGCTCATAGGTGGTGCTTTTTGGAAGCGCTTGGCTCTAGGGTGTATGAATGTGGATTAAGTGTGTGTGATAACTGAATTAATCCACTGATTTGTTTAGCATGGTGCTGGTGTGGATAATGGGAAGCCTCATCCTGGATGTGGGTGGCACCATACTTGTAGCCGGGATGGAATATAAAAGGAAAGTTGGGAGGGAGGCTTGCTGCCTTTTTGCCTGCCCTGCCATGGACTGTTTCTCTTCTGCCATTCCCCTCTGCCATGTTGCACTGCCTTGGAGCCAGCTGAGTATGAACTGAAACCTCTACAGATTAGAGCCAAAATAAACCTTTCCTCCTTTAACTTGTGAGTGTCAGGTATTTTGTTTCAGCAATGAGAGAAGTAACTCAGACTCACTCTGTGTCTTTCTCTCTCTCTCCATCTCTATCTGTACATCTCTATCATCTCTATCTCTATCATCTTTTTCTCTCTCTATATATATATATAGGTTGAGGAGGGCATGGTGGTGCACGCTTATAATCCTAGCATTCTTGGAGGCTGAGGTAGGAGGATCACAAGTTCAAGCTCACCCCGAGCAAATTTGTGACTTAATGAGACTCTACCTTGAAATAAAAATAGAAAAGGGCTGGGGATGTAGTCTAGTGTGAAGGCCCTGGGTTCACCCTCTGGTATTGCAAAAAAACAAAAATAAAAATAGACCACATGTTGGAGGAAAGAAATTGGGCAATGGCTGCCTTTGGGGATAATGAATTTACTATATTTTTTTCCTGTCCTGTTGGCCTTTACATGCCTCTCTTTAAATCTTCCTGGGTGATTTGGATGATGATTGTGTATCTCACCTGAGGAAACTGAACTACAGATTTGGACTCAGCAGGGGCTGCTCAGGACTCCTGACCAGGCTTTGATATTCCTTCCCTCATGGAGAGGCGCTCATCTGCCACTCTTCCTTTCTGGATCCTCCTGCTACTCTTGACCTTGGCTTTTAGAGTCAGCCTGTCCTACGTAGCTCCTTTTTCCCCCAGACCCTGCTGCAAGCCAGGAGCCAGGCCCCGCCCCCTGAAGTCCGGGTAGGTGGAAGGAGCGGGCCATGTGCTTGCTGGCCTAGCCCCTCCTGCCCTCCTGAGGGTGATCTATGGCTTGCCAGAGGTGTGCGTTCTTGCCACTTGTGGAATAGAAAGCTTCTTTGTTCTTGAGAGTGAAAATAACCCTAAGATAAATGTTGGGCCTGGAAGAGCCCAGGGAAAGTTTGGCTCCGGCTGCCCAGAGGCTCCTCCTTGGAGCAGAGGAAGACCTGAGCAGGTTTCCCGAGGGAAGATCCTGGCCACAAGCCTTCTTGGAATTGTCTGCGGTGGCCCAGGAAGGTGGCCATGGCTCTTTTTAGATGCACCCCAGCTCCCAGCACCTGCCTGAAACCTACCCCCATGGCCAGTAACCTGTGTCAACCTGCGGAGGCCTCCTCATCATGTCCTGGTTATGATGCAAACAACCTGCGCATACCCCCCCCATGTCCTCCTTACCTGCAGCTGCCCTCTGTCCTACTGACAGTAACTCCTCTTGATCTTCTCTCTCTTTTGTCTTCCCACCCCTACCACTTCCTCCTTGCCCCTGGAGTCTGCATTTCATTTCTCTCCTCTTAGAGAGCAAGGGCGGGACCCAGCTCTGCACCTGGCTGCTGCAAACCCCATAAACTTCAGGGTCTGACTCTTCCATGGACCATAACGTCCTCCCTCCCCAATCCGGTCCGGGCAGGAATGAATGGGAGGATGCTGAAGCTGCCAAGAAGGGAAGGAGGAGGGGAGAGGATCGTTTCAGGCTGCTGGTCGCCACACAAAGGAACGCCACAGATTTGAGGCTTTTTATTTTTCACCCTCATTCCTAAGGCTGCAGGAAAAGGCTCTGCTTTTTCTTTCCATGGTACTGGGGATTGAACCCAGGACCTCTACACTGAGCTACATCCTCAGCCCTTTTTGAGATAGGGATTCACTAAGTTGCTAAATTGCTCACATTGGGCTCAAATTTGCACACACCCTGCCTCAGCCTCCCAGAGTGCTGGGATTACAGGCGTGTGCCACCACTCCTGTAGTGTCTGCTTTTAGCACTGGAACTCTGAGAGGTGGCCAGAGATCTTCCAAGGATTCCAGAGGGACAGAAGCCCAGGAGGGACAAGTGGGAGAATAGTGATGGAGTCGTTCAGAAAAGTGCAGGCTACAGTCCCTTTCCCCTCAAACTCTGGTCCCCGCTCAGGAAAGGAATGGGGAGGCCTCAGCAGTCAGAGCTGCAGGAAGGACTTTAGAGAAATCCTCACAGCATTCTTTTCTGTGGGCCTGGTGAGAAGGGCTGTGAAGGGGGGCTGTGGGGCAGACAGGGAAATGGAAGGAACTAACAAGACCCAGCATCCTGAGGCTGGCAGCATTCACCGTGAGGAAACAGAGGAAGAGAGAGGCCCGGGTCCTGTCTCCACCTGGGGCCAAGTGGCTCTTTCCCTCGCAACTGTGCCGTTTTCCCTTGCCTGAACCTAAGGGAGTGGGGGATTGAAGGACAGCTCTGAGACTGCCTGGATCCTAAGTGCAGACAGTGCAAGTGACATAGCAGCCCTCCAGCACCCCCCTTCCTTCTCAGGGTGGTGACTGGTGCCTCAGAACTGCTATACCATGGCCCCCCTAAATGCAAAATGGGGCCCTTACACTTGAAATTAAGAGTGCTTGCCCCCAAGTCCTGCCCTAACACTTCAGCAGCTTTGCCTCTCTTAGGCTGTACAAGTCTGCATTGGATGAGGTTTAAGATGAATCCTGAGGGACCAGGGATATAGCTCAGTGGCAAAACGTCTGCCTGGCAAGTGCAAGGTCCTGAGTTTGAATCCCGGTACCCCTGCAAAAGATGAATTGTGCTTCTGGGTTTACATAAAGGAATACAAGAGCAGAAGGGGTAGGAGTAGGGGCGACCATTTATTGACCTTCATCGGCTAGACTCTAGTAGGCACTTAACCCATATAGTCTTAAAAACAATGCACAACTGTTCTTTGGAGCAGGTATTATCACTCCCATTTGCAGATGAGGAAAGTGAATCTTCATGAATGTCAGTGACTGGCCCGGGGTTGCAGCCCGGGGCTGCACAGCTATGCTCCGTGTGGTTGAGGAGGCAGCGAATATTGCCAACAGGGCCAGTCACCCTACTGTGTGCTGCCCGGCTGGCTGGCTGCCTCAGTGCATCAGAACTTCTGGCAAGGGCTGGGAGAGGGAACCTCAACAGGTTCAATCAGCGATGCTCAGAGAGGCACCAGCCACATTTCTCAGAGAGATACATGAGGGTCAGTTGGCCCCAAGCCTGACCTTACAGCCTCCTCTGTCCTGCTCCTGGCCCTGGGCAGGGATTTCTCAGGGCTCCTTGCAGATTCTCCGTACCCTAAGCTCGGGCTGGATAAGGACTGGCTTTGTGCTCAGTTGCTCAACAATCTGTGAAGCAATTGGTGCATTCCCTCCTCTCCCTCTGCATTCAGTCAGGGTTCACCAGTGTGGGTCATGATCACATCTGTGTGATTTGCCTGCGCCGGGGGAGGCAATGAGATTGAAGTTAAACTTTTCTGGACTAATAAATGGTTCCTCCCATTACAGCGCAACTGCCCTCACCTTCCCCTGCCTTTTGCTTGCCCCTGACTGTTCCCTCCAAATCCTCCTCTCTCTTTCACGGAGGGTGACATCACGCTCACATTTTCCAAAAATTCTCCAAATTACTCACAGTCTTCTTAGCCCCTGCTGTGGTCTGGAATTACACATCCCAGACACGCCCTCCCGCCCTCACCCCTGCACAAAGGGCTCTGAGCTCTGGGTCCTGCCTGGCCTTGATCTCCAGTTCAGCTTGGCTTAGGGAACAAAGCAGCTGGGTTGGGTCTGGCTCATTTTGTAGGGAGGGGCTGGGCCTTTCTCAAGCGCTAATCAATGGGATTGGAAGGCCCATTGCACAAGGAGTGATCAAAAGATTCACTGAACGTTTAAGTAAAAAAAAAAATTACTGTGAAAGATACATTGCCAAAAATGATGGGATAAGTGTATTTGAAGTGAGGGGGTGTATTTTGAGTATTTTTAGGGAATTAATTGCAGTGTGTCTTTTACTGTAATACTTTTTTTTTTTGTGTGGTCTTTTTGAGGTGGGGGTCTCACTAGGCAGTACCGGCTGACCTTGATCTCCCTTTGTAGCCCAGGCTGGCCTCAAAACTTGAAACAATCCTCCTGCCTCAGCCTCCTGAGTGCTAGGATTACAGGAGTGGGCCACCATGCCCAGCTTACATTTTTATTTTAGAGAAAGTAGTAAAAGAAAAAAAAAGAACAATAGCAGCATACCAACACTGCAAACATAAACAAAACAAAACAAGAACATTAAAAGTGATACAGGGTTTTAAAACAAAATGAGAGGAGCTAACAGTAGTTGTTATATGACATATTGTTACCTTCAACTATGTTGCTCAGATTACCCAATGCAAGAACAGAAGATTGTTCAAACCATTAAATAGAATAAAAATTAATTATTAGAGAAAACATTAGAGAAAATACAGAGTGTCACTAGACAAGATGGTAGTAATTCACCAATGGTTGTTCCATTGCATATTGTTGTCTTCAAATCAGTTGCTCAGATTACCAGATATAAGTATGCCAAATTGGTCAAAATATAAAAAATTTTAAGCATTAACTGTTCCTTTCAATATATCATCAGACATCAGCAGTACAGTTATATATATATATTTTTGCCTTCCTTCTTTCTTTTTTGCTTTTCTTTTTTGCCTTCTTTCTTTTTTACCTTTCTTCTTTCCCTCAGCCCAGTTGTTCCTTCCTTTGAGCAATTTCTTTCCCTTTCCTATCATCTATTGCTGGCTTACATTTTTAATTTAAATATTTACTGTACTTTATGAGTACCCTTTATTCCACAAATAGTTATAGCAATTTCTGTCAAATAAAAACAGAACAGTGGCGGGCTGGGGATTTAGCTCAGTGGCAAAGCGCCTGCCTGGCAAGCGCAAGGTCATGAGTTCGGTTCCCGGTACCGGAGAAAAACCAAAAAAAAAAAAAAAAAAAAACAGAACAGTGTGTCCTCATCCACACTATTCACTAGATCTGTCACCATGGGACTTACGGCTCTTCCCGAAAGTGAAAATGACCTTGAGAGGTAAATGCTTTGTATTGATTCAGGACAGGAAGGCAGCCACCGCAGACAACTGAAGATACTTAGAAAGAGTACCTCCTGAATGGCTTCAGAAAATGGTAAGAATGGTGGGGGAAGTGTGTTCAAAGTGATGGGGAGTATTTTGAGGGGATTAATGGTAATGTGTTTTTTTATTTAATAAATGTTTAAAAATTTAAACGTGCCACATATTTTTTGATCACATCTCCTTGTGCAGTGGGAAGAGTACAGGGTTTAGAATTAGAAGGCCTGGGTTCAGGTCTTGATTTTGTCACCACTGAATGCTGTGGTTTCACACCCACCTCCTAGGCCTCAGAGTTCTCCTCTGTGTATTTTCCAAATTGGCCGCAGCTGTTTTTCCAGTCCCGGGTGTTCTTCTAGAACCTTGCCATTTTTCATGAAAGGATGGATCCTCCACGAGAATCTGGGCGGGTTTTCGTGATCTGCCTTAACAGGCCACACAGAGATGCCATGTGTCATTCTGACTGAGAGTCCCAGCCAAGGTCTCTGCTGACAGCCTGCACCTATGGCCAGACAGACCTCCAAGATCTGGCTCACGGTCTTCAAGTTGGCCCAGCTGGGGCCGAGAAGAGCGGAGAGGAGGGACTTCTGCCCATATTGTAGATCTATACACAAAACAAATGTTATCATTCTAAGCCACTAAATTTTGGAATGGTTTGATACGGAGCTCTAGATGTTTATTTAGCACTTGGCTTCTGAGGGGTAAATGAGGTTATCCGTGGGGTGGGACCTCAGGAAGCCCTAGGCATTATATGTAAATATAACTCTTTATCATCTTCATTGCTGCCAAAGCACAGGAGTGTCCCAAGATGTCGATGTTTGTGTCTCTAAGTCTGGCAGGAGCTGGGTTAGATGCTTATTTTATCTTTTCAACTATTCCATGGACCGTAACCTCCTCCTTTCTCTAATACAACTCAGGCAGGATTGAACTGATTGCTGTGAGGATTAAATTAAAGGCAGTGCTATTATTTTCACTGATTTGCAAATGGGAAAGCAGAGACATAGCTAGTTTAGGCAAACACTCTGCTATTAAGCCACGCCCCCAGCCCTGACGCAGCTGGTTTAAATTCAGGTGGAGCTGAAGTTTGCATCCAAGGCTGGCTTGCTGCCAAGTTTATTCTCCTCATTCTTTAGAACTAGGGCTGAGGCAGTAGCCTAACAAATACTGTGACACTAGGGTATCCTAGCAGGTCCTTACCTGGGAAAATCCTGTGTGTTTTATTTAATTTTATTTGTATTTAAACAAATGCGTACAGAACACCTGTACTGACACAGTGTACTAGGCAGTCCTTCCATGCACAAGACTTCTCTGAAGAGCTCATAGTCTCAGGGGACAGCCCATATTTTCTGGCTATGTCACGTTGTCAAGCTCAGCTTTGCATCCATAAAGTAAACAAAAGTACAGTGCTTGCCTCAGAGGATTGCTGTGAGAATTGCATGATACAGTCTGCTTAAACCATCCCATAGAAAGCATTCTATAAAGACTGGATTTCTTTTAAAATAGGTATAGAAATGAAGATTTGCAATATAAGGGGATATGTGCCAGAATAAGTGAAGGCATAGGGTGTTACAGGAAAAGAGGAGAATAATTCAGTAATTCATCCTGGGAGTGAGGGCAGGGTAGCAAAGGAGGTGACTTTTGTTCTGGGGCTGCACAGGTAAGTAGCAGTAGCAGCAGGTCTGTGGAAGGTCAACATGTAAAGCATCTGGAAAGAGGGAGAAGTGCTGGGTGACTGCAGCACCCGTCCTGGGGTGTCCTAGGTACAGGTGGAACAGTGCAGGCAGAGACTCAGGCCTGAATCTCAGAGTTGGCATGCAGAGGAGGCTTTGTTTTTCAAATGACTGGGAAGAGGACCTCAGGTTCTAAGGTACAAATGCCTGGCATGAGAGTTGCTCTGGACTTGAAGAGGGAATTCCCAGGGTGCCTGACCCTGGGGCAAAGAGTTCAGAGGGGAGGCTGGTGCTTCCAAGAGCTACTTTCATCCACCTACTCCCTCAGGGCATTTCAGCTGTCCTCAGATCCTCCTCAGAATCCACCACTAGGCCTCTCTGTGCAAAAAATGTTCCAGAAGCTTCATCCCTGATGGATGAATGGCGGGAAGTACAATTCACCTCAGGAGGCCAAAGGCCTGAGGGTCAACACTGAGCTTCTTATCGGGTGTGTCTGGCCCCAGGAGAAGTCACCACAGGAACCTTGGGCAGGCTCTGGGCTCTGTGAGCAAAGCACAGCTGCTTTGGTTTAAATATTAATAATGCAAAATGAAATGTGCGGGGTGCCCAGCACACCAGAACCCAGCCAGTGTGCATTGATCTAATGTCCTCTGCACTTGGATTTGGAAAAATGTGGTCAGTGAATTTAATATACTTTTTGGCAACAGGAAGATGACAGTTAACTTCTCGCCTGGGTCTCACTAAAGTGGGTTTTCTCCCTGGAAAGCAGAGGAGGGAGAATGGTTTCTCCCATACGCCCGCAGGTCTGTCACAGGAATTCTGTCCCAGACCCTCTACTCTGCTCACCTTGATGTTTAAAGGGGACTGCAAGGGCCAAGGAGCATCCCTCTGTGGGGGAACTGGAGGAGTAGCTGGACTTGTTCCAAGCTAGCAGGGCCTGGGTGGGGCCGGAACCTTTGTGCCCACAGGCTTGGGCCTCTCCCTCCCGATGTTGGCTCCCCACTCAGTGCCCCTTCTTGGAGCACCCTGCGCCATGCTATGCCTTGGTAGAGCTCTCAGGGAGAAGGCGGGTGCCACTGGCTCTCCTGAGGCCCCTGAGGTTGATTCGACCTTCAAGGCCTGATCCAAGGTCTCCAAGGCCCCAGTGCCAGCCCCTAAGTGCTTCGCTTCTGCAATCCCACTGCAGTTCTGAATCCTGCAGGCTGGGCTTTCTGAATTGGTAGTGGTGGGAACCGTCTCCCCCTCCATTCCCTCCCTCGCTGGCCATAGCAAGAGGCTCAGGGGCCTCTTTCCTCTTCTTCAGATCTGGGCCCCGGAGCCTCTCTTACCTCGTGCCACAGTCTCCACTGCTTCTCGAAAACTAATAACGCCTCAGTGATGTCACAGCCCCTGAGCTGGGGAGCCAGAGCGCATCAGCAGCCTGAAGAGGTTTCTGAGGGAAGCCAGAGGCTCCGAGTTTGCTCAACAAAGGCTGCTGTGCAAGTGCGGTCACAGCAGTGCTGTCGGTGCCACCACAGCCTGGAATGAGGCTGGCCAGGGCTTCCCCAAAGTCTGTCTCTGGTTTTATTCGACCTGATAATGTTCCCAGCTGCAGGCGTGAGCCAGGCAGCCCTGGTGAGTGAGCGGCCGGGCTGTGGCCTACTCCAGGGGGCCTCCCAGGCTGAAGGGGGAAATGGTCACCCCAGAGCCCCACTGAGATGAGCAGTGGATATGAGGCTGCAGAGAAGCCTGGCCAGTATGGTCGCCCAGCTCTGGGGCTCCAGCTGTGCCTCAACTCTGCCCCCTGCAACCCACCCCCTTGGCATCCAGCCCTCAGGGAAGCTGAGAGAAAGTCTCGCCTGTTCTGGATGCCGCGGGCAGGGCTGGCCACAGTGATCCCCTTCATGTGTCACCGCTGGCTGTAAGCGCTGTGTTTGGTTTGGCAAAACAGCTATTTAAATAGCAGTGAAATGTGTCACTGGAAAAAAATTAGCTCATGTTTCCTTTGCCATTTCTTCATGATTTCCATTAAAAGTGTAACCACGGGTAATAAATTAACAAGATCTGTAAAAGCGACCATAGGAAACCATGGATCCAGAATTCCTATAAACTTCTAACCCAGGCAGCTGAGAAGCAAGGCTACTTGGGGGAAGGGGACGGGATCACCCAC
Organism: Chinchilla lanigera; assembly: GCF_000276665.1. Classification (NCBI taxonomy): domain Eukaryota; kingdom Metazoa; phylum Chordata; class Mammalia; order Rodentia; family Chinchillidae; genus Chinchilla; species Chinchilla lanigera. Next base: position 9,395,891 of record NW_004955441.1, on the reverse strand, counting down.
TCCTCAGCTTTCTTTGTGTCTGATTCTTCCCCCTCTCCAGGCGAAGGGAGCCCCCACTTCCATCGGGTTGCTGCGGCTATCAGGGGTGAGATTCTTCACTGGGAAACCCCAAAGCCTGGGGCGCAGTGCTCGGCACTTCCTGCTTCACAAAAAAGCAAGAGAAACCCCCAAATCTCCCGACCAAGTAGACCCCCATGCCCTGTTATGCCTCAGTTATTCTTGAATTCTCTACTGGAATTCCCTATTGGAAATAGGAATCTTCCCCATGGTACTTGAGGTCAGATTGCAGCTCAGTTTCCCAGATAGGAACACTGAGGTCAAAGGAAAATATTTGCCTTCAGCACCAAATCCAATAATAGTGGACAATGCTGGTGGTGGCGGTGGTGGTGGTGGTGTGTGTGTGTGTGTGTGTGTGTGTGTGTTGCTTTCCTCTCCTCTTTCCTCTCCTCTCCTCTCCTCCCTTTCTCTTTCTCGCCTCCCTCCCCCCTCTTCTCCCTCCCTCCATCCAATCTCCCTAGAGTGCTTGTTTGTGCTGGGCTGAGGTGAAGATCACGGTTGGAAGCTGAGAGCTTTTTGCAGCTAGTACAGTGAAAAAGCTGTTCCCCAGGAAGGCAGCCCTGAGGAATGTGTTTGGCCTAACAGATAAGGGCTATTGGGGCCATGGGAGTGTGCTGTGAGCCTCACCCAAGGGATGGGAGAGTGGGGGCAGGCGTGGGGGAGTGTGTTAGTGTTACACCCAAGACTGAAGACTGACTGGGAGAGAACCTGGAGAGTATGTCCAGTGTTATCCCCTGGGCTGGAGGAGTTGGGGGAGGGACTGGGGGACTATGTTTAGTGCTACACTCAGAGGCTGAGGAAGTTGAGGACAGGATTGAAGAGTGTTTTTATCATTAGACACAGTGGGGGAACAGGGAGAGGACTAGGGGCGCATGTTCAATGTCACATAGGGTTGGGGGAGTAGGGACTAGGGCAGGGAGTGTGTTTCCTATGACACTCAGGAACTGTGTAAGTGGGGGGCAGCACTGGAGAGCGTGTCGGTGCACCCAGGGTTTGAGGAGTGGAAAGATCTGAGGGAGTGTGTGTAGTGTCACTTCCAGGGCTGGGGGAGTGTGTTGAGGGAGGGAGAAATCTGGGGGAGTATGTTCAGTGTTACGCCAGGGACTGGGGAAGTATATTGATGGGACACACAGAGTCTGGACCGAGGGGGTGGAAGAGGTGACGAGAAAGCAAGTGGTAGCTACTTAATCTTCTTTGCCTCTGATCTCTGTGGCTGCTGTCACCCCTGCTCCACATCGCCTGTCCTCCCATCCCTTTCATGAATATCTCAACCCATGTTTGTTAGACTGCTGTGATGCACCCCTTTGTCTCCTGGTAGATAAGAGGTCAGTGGGAAAGGGGAATTTTGTGGTGTTTTCCAAGCCCCAGGCTATCCTTTGTCCCTGGAGCACAATTCCCCTTGCACGTTAGGCTCTGGGGCAAAGAAGGAGGTTTGTGCAGGCCATTTCCTGTTCTCTGAGGACAGTGCCTCTCCGGGAAGGCCATGCTGTGGAGGACTTGATTGCAATGAAATTAAAGAGGGCCCTGGCATCAACCCCTTTCCCCACCGAGTTGCACCGACTTCTACCGTCTCCTGCCCCTAAGTCTCCAACCTTTGTCCAGTCCACACAGGCCTCAGGTTCCATGACCTCCTTGTTTCCAGAGGTGTCTGGTTCCTTTGCTTATTCCCCTCTGTGTGACCTCGACAAGGACAATGCCTTAGACCCCCAAAGGGGCCCTTTGTTACAGCTGAGGCGGAGAGCTCTGCCAAGGCACCTGCTGGTAATGAAGGAGAAACATCTGCTTATTGTGTTTACATTTCATCCAGATGTTTGGGTGGCATGCAGACGCAGCGTGTGGGTCTTCTGAACGCTGGGTTGCAAAGCGAGCTTCCCTCAGAAGCAAAGAGGGGTGGGGTAGGGAAAAGGCAGGAGGGCAAGACTAACACGTGGGGAGGATTGAGGGCGCCTCGGTAACAACAGAAACAAGGCTTCTCCTAAACATTGGGTCTGTTTACCAGGCCACCAGTGTAGCCGGGCTTGGCCAGATCTTGACTTGGAAAAATCACCTCTTACAGTGCTTTGCACCAGCTCTCAGATATGCAGGCGGGACCCCCTGTGTGCTCAGGGCCCTTCCCACACCTCTAACTGACTGCTCTCTGCACCCCTCTGTCCGTGGCAGGGAGGGAAAGCAGGGTCCCCAGGTCCCTTGTGGAGAAGGCCAATTACCTATGCCGAGCGGTGAACATAAATCACCAGGCTCCCCTTTTCCTGGGCTCAGGGCTGGAAAGTATCAGAACTGTGCAAATACTTGGGATGTTTCTCTTTATTAGTGATAAAATATTGGACGTCAGCGTGCACCATTTCATGCCCTGCCTCCGACAGTTGGAGCAGTAATTGTGATGAATAGGGGTCCAGGGGCAGGGCTGCAGGCGTTTAAAAAGGCTCTGTGGATTGAAAATATTAGGATTGATTAAAGGTCAAATACTTTATAAATTTATCAGTGTGGCTACATTCTCCCGAGGTGGGGGCTACACCTTCAGGCAGTTAAAAAGAGCGCAGTGTGGTCAAATGTTCTTTCTTCTCCTTCCCTCATGCCCCACTGCCTTTCCCTACAAAGCTGATTAGAGTTGCCCCTCTGTGTCTGATGAGGGGGTGGGTCCAGAAGTCCCATAAAAATCTGCGGATGCTCAAGTCCCTTATATTAAATGGCATAGCGTATGCATACAAGCTACACATGTTTTCTCATATTTGAGGTGTGATTGAGAAATATGGTGGATGTTTACTTTTTAAAAAATTTATTACAAAAAGCACCCTGCCATCAATCCCTCCTAGAACACCCTCCCTCACTTTGCACACACTTATTGTTCTAGCCACTTTCTGACACAGTTCTGGAAGTTCTTTTTTGTGTCCTTAGTTGCATAGTCCTGGTTGCCTCATGTTCCAGATCAATTAAAAATGTTTCCTTTTCATGTCGTTTTGACTACTGGGAAGATCCAGAAGTTCCAAGGGGCCAGATCCAATGAATAAAGTGGACACAAGGACACACTGTAGTATTTTTTAGAAGCCTGTCTTTCCATTGGATGACACTGGGCAGCAGTATTTACTTTTTTTTTTTGTTTTGTTTTTCTCGGTTACCGGGAACTGAACTCACGACCTTGCTCTTGCCAGGCAGGCGCTTTTGCTGCTGAGCTAAATCCCCAGCCCCAGCAGTATTTACTGTCTTTTTTAGCACTTTGCATTTTTAAATTTTATTATTTATTTATTTATTTATTTTGGGTACTGGGGATTGAACTCAGGACCTTGCGCTTGCCAGGCAGGTGCTTATGCTGCTGAGCTATATCCCTGGCCCTAGCACATTGCGTGAAGACATAAAAGATTTAGCACAAGATGTGGAGACTTCCACAACTACTTCAGAAAGAGGCAAGCACGATAGGGAAGTGTGTTTAAAGTGAGAGGTATATTTTGAAGAGGATTAATGGCAATATCTCTTTTACTGTAATACTTTTTTTTTGGAGACAGGGTTTTGTCAGGCAGTTGAGGTTGTTCTTGGATACAGTATGAAGCCCAGTCTGGCCTCAAATACTTGACGATCCTCTTGCTTCAGCCTCCTAAGTGCTGGGATTACAGGCATGCGCCACCATGTTTCGTCTGTAATATATTTTTTATTTTTTTGTTTGTTTGTTTTCTGGTGCCAGGAATTGAACTCACAACCTCGTGCTTGCCAAGCAGGCACTGTGCTGCTGAGCTAAATCCCCAGCCCCTTGTAATATATTTTTTAAATTTAAAGATTTACTGTATATTTGAACTATACCTCATGCTTCCAGTGATTTCTAGATTACTTCTAATACCCAGTACAATGTGAGTGCTGTATAAATGATTGTTATAATGTATTGTTTAGGGAATAAAGATAAGAAAAAGCCTACATGTGTTTAGTATAGATGCAGTCTTTTTTTTCAGACATTTGCAGTCTGTGGCTGGGTGAACTGGCGTATGTGGAACCTGCAGATCCGTTCCCACCGCACCGAGCAGACACGTTCCTACAATTTGTGTGGCCCGTGCTTCTCCTGCCAGGAGATGAGTTCAGCACAGACCTCTGTGGGTGGGGTCGGCCTGGAGAGGAAAGAGAACCTGGTCAGGGAGGGTATCTGTGGGGATGGGGTCAGGGCAGCTGTGATGTCACCACAGAGCCCCCAGCGGACGTGTTATGAGGAATAGCTGCTACTCACCCAAAGGACCCTCAGGGCTGAAAGGAGGGTGCCCTCTGGTTCTGTCTTTCCCAGTGGGGAGGGGTCTGATTTCCTGCTGTTGAATAAAGAGCTCCCTGTACCTCTTCGATCAACAGGAAACTCGGAGAAAAACTTGATGTTTAATCGCAGCAATAGACTTCATCCGCCTCCTTGGGATGAGGTTCGTCTACTGAACAAATATGTATCGAGAGGGGAGCCCCTCTGGGATGCTGGGGATAAAGTGGGGAGCAAAACAGATGAAGAGCCCACGGGTAGCTTAGTCTGAGGGAGGAGAGAGAATATACATTGGGTAGGCATTAGCAGTAAATGCTAAGGAGAAAAATGAAGTCGGGAGGGGCAGCAGGAAGAGGTGGGCATTTTGCAGAGGGACCAGGAGGTCTTACAAGAAACCCGGAGGAGGTGAGGAGTCTTGTAGTTGCTGCAGGGGAGAGAGTCCATCTGTGATCTGTTTAGTTGCACTAGCGACTGAATATTTCAGTATGGACGGTCCGTATTCTCTTATGGAATTGAGTGGGATATAGACAGAAATGTATGCAGACGATGAGTGAGGTGGAATAGAGATTGCCCAAACCTCAGGCCAATGGCTTTCCCGGAATCCCCCGAAGGGCTTTCGCAGATACACATCCTGGGTCCCAATTCGGCAGGGACTGGAGAATTTGCAGTTCTAGCAACTTCCCAGCTGCTGCTCTGTGGCTGATGAGGGGACCACACTTTGACAACCGCTGCCCTCAACCAACAGCGTATGCTCTGGGTGTCGAAAGAGGCTTTCTGGAGGAGGTAACTTGCTAAGTTTGGGAAGAGGTACGAATAGCAATTTTTCCATTTCACTCTTTTGAAATAGGGAATGGTAAGAATTAAGCCTGCCAGTGGTTACAGACTGGGCCAAACTGCAGGGTGGTGGAGGGATGGCTGAGTGGGTGGCAGCTGAAGCTGACACGCCTTCCTTCCACCAGCATCACGGGCTGAGCAGAGAAGCAAAGAGCCAGTAGAAGGAGAATTAATGTACCTGGGGAGGTGCTGACCAGCTCAAGACCTTGAGAACCAGAAGGCAGAGTGTGGGGAATCAGAGTAGCGTTCTCTCCCTCGGTTATGTGAAGCATCATGAAACACTGGGACTGGGGTTACCCACAATTCTAAAGGCAGCTGTTCGCATTCATAGATGTCACCAGAAAAGAATTCTTTCATCAGACGTCTTTGAACGCACTGGGTTAACAGATCTCTTTACTTATAGGACTTCTCCGTGCTTTTAGTGTGGAGATCATCTATATTTATCTATCATCTATCTATCTATCTATCTATCTATCTATCTATCTATCTATCATCTATCTATCTATCATCTATCTATCATCATCATCATCTATCTATCTAGATCTATTCCCTAGAAGAGGAGCTAAGACTTAATGTTTTTCAAACATTTTTGATCACAGAATCTTTTTCACTTTTTCTTAGAGAATCTTTCAAGACCAGTGTGCCATGGAGTATGTTTTGGAAAACACTGCTCTTAGTACTAAGTGATCTCTTCCAACTCACACCAATGGGTAAGTTAAAGAAACCTTCACCCAACCCAGAACTTTAAGAGTGTCTTTAGCAAACATGCCATCAACCCTCTGTTCTCTTAAAGACTGCTAGACTGGCTTAGAAAGGCCCCCGGATCTGCTCAGAGTTCAGTGCATCCTTACATCTCCAGGGGTCTTTGAGGAGAAGACCTGGGACCCCGGGCTTCTGAACCTTCTGCTTTGGACTTGGGCAGAAGTGGAAGACGCCATCCATCTCATGGTATCTGAGTCTTGCTCCAACACATCCTCCTCTCCCCACAGGATGTGCAGAAGTGCATGATGTGTGGGCTGGGCTGGCAGAATCAGTCTGACAAGGTGTGGGCCTGCTCTGGCTTACAGTGCATGTCTCCTTGTAAGCGAGGCCTGCAGAGCTGGAAGGGGAGGGGCCCGAGGCCAGCTGTGCAGAACAGCAGCCCTGATATTTACGACTATGATGGTCCTTCTCTAGTGGACCTGCTTTGGAACATAAATAAACTTAATAGGCTTCAAATAATTGTGACAACTGAGTTTAAACCCCAGACTGTGGTCCAGGGCATTAGATGTTTCTCTCCCTAGAAAGCACCATGCAGTTCACCTGCTTCCACAGAGCTGATGCTTGGTCTGGTCAGCACCACTGATTTGGTAGGTCTTTGGCAGAAGAGGCAGGAGGGGTGGTTTCGGAGTGAGCCTGGGGAAGGAAGTCTGTCCTTGTAGAACATCCCAGGCTTATGCACCACCCCCTCGCCCCCGCCATCCAGTCCCCAACCCTATGCTGCAGATTTCAGATCCTGCTCCTTCTCGAAAAGAAAGGATGGGCCCATCTCTCTCCCCATTCCCAGTCTTTCCCAGAAGCTGTTGCTGAGACATGCAGGATTATAACTTTGGTTCATGGCACAAACATACTTGAAACACTTCCTTTGTGTAACACATCATACCAGCTTCCAGGAAAGAAATGCACTCACTTCTCATGCAGGGCAAACTGGGATAAAGAGCCATAATATACAGTTAGGAAGAAAACAAAGGAGATAACAGATGAGATTAGTTTCTGCTGAGCAAGAGTGAGATTTTCCAGAGGAGGGAGAGACTTAAACAAAGGCACGGAGATGAGACTACAAAAAAAGTTCTGAGAATGGTGTGGTCGATGAGACAGAGCAGGAAAAACATGTTGGAACCAGAACTTGGAGAATCTGTCCTTTCGTACTAAATGGTTTGGATTTTGTGAAACCAGCGGTAAGAAGTCAGGTTTTCTTTCACTTTTTAAAAGTAATCCATGCGTACAGTAAAATCTTCACTCATTCCCTTTCCAGAAGCATCCACTATGTCCATTTTCCTGTGCATCCTTCAGAGGTCGTTTGTTCTTTGCAAATATATATGTATATATATATATATCCCTAGTACTTTTCAATACAAGTATTAGCATATTGTATACATTGCCCTGTACCTTGCTCATTATATTTAACTATAGATCTTGGAGGTTTTTGAGTGGCGCTTATTGCATTCCATAGTTTATTTAATAAGACACTACTGATGGGTATTTGGTGTTTCTAGTCTTTGGTGTTTTTAAGACTTCAAACAATGATGTGGTGAATATCCTTGTATATGAATCATTTTGTGTACATGTCTGTAAATTCATGGACACAAAATTGCTTGGTCATCAGGTGTTTTCAGGTTTGCTATTGGTAGACTTCACATGGGAAAATTTAACGGGAGTGCTAGGCCCAAGTCTATTTTAGGAAAGCTCTTTTAAAGGCAATGAGCTGATAGGCAGGAGGAGGAAAAGACAAGATTGTCAGGTGTTATAATTAAACCAGGCAAGATATGGTGGGGGCCAGAACCAAACACTGGCTGGGGAAGTGAAGGGAAGCGGGGAAGAGACACTAAAAACTGATTAGATGCGTCTACATGAGAGAGGAGAAATCAAAGACAACGCTGAGTGCCAGAGCCCTGTGATGGGGATGGATTACCCACAAGATATGAAGCGTAACTTTAATCAGATTCTTAAAGAGTAGGAATGTATCTGCACAGCTAGGAAAGCGGAAAGCTAAAACATAAGCACCTCAGGCCCTATAGAACAGGAAGTAGGGTGGAAACTTTAAAAAAAAAAAGAGTGTAGCTTAGTGGTAAAGCACATGCCCTGCGTGTACAAGGTTCTGATTTCAATTCCAAGCACTGCAAAAACCAAAACCCACAAGCAAGCAAACAAACAAGCAAAAAAGTTAGAAGGTCTTCCTAATGTCCGCTAGGGATGAGTCCATCCGACTCAGGCTAGCTACAGACAAGGAAGAAGTTAAGAGCAGGGACTTGGAGTTTGTGAATTGGGAACTAGCTTTTGAGTTATGTCAGTCAGTTTAGCTTTCAGTTGGAGCCAACGACCACCCAATTCCAGTGTCTTACTCAGACAGAAGAGTGTTTCTAGCTCCCATCACCAACCAGTGCAGCTTGATAGAGAAGGGGCTCTGCTCCCAGTGGTTACTGAGGCTCCCATGTTCTGCTGTTCCCAGGTTCTGTCCTCTCCTAGGTTTCCAAATCTTCTCCATTGAGTCATTGGCTGGGAAAAGAGAGAAATGTGTCTGGGCAGATTCACGGACCAGCGCTGGAAAAAATTGATATTAACCTCTATTTACTTTCTATTGACCAGAATTGAGTCACATGGCTGCACTTACCTGCAAAGGACCCTGGGAAACGGCATTTTTGGGGGGTCTTTTTTTGAAACAGGGTCTAGCTATGCAGTTCCGGCTGGACTTGAGCTCACTTTCTAGCCCAGGGTGGCTGTGAACTCGTAATGATCCTCCTGCCTCAGCCTCCCGCGTGCTGGGATTATAGGCGTGCACCAGCCACGCCTAGTTTCATTTTTTTGTGTGCCAAGGATGCAGAGAAACGTGAACAGGGGGGTGGATCTCTGCTTCGGAGACTGTGTATCCTGTGCAAGCCGCTTAATATCTTAGAGGCTCAGTTTTCATACTGTAAAATGGGAACAGTGATATTACCTCAGAGGTAGGAGTGTTGTAAGGATTAAGTGAGATTATAAGTGGCATCTGCTCAGCCTGGTATCTGTAGGTGAATGCCACTGTTGTGCATATTTAAGCACGTTCATAGCGTGTGCCCTTTGGTTGTGCCCCACGAGAGGAATTACGGTGGGTTTCTCTGTCTCTCTCTGCTCACTCCAGGTCTGTGCAGACAGAAGAACGCTTGGTCTATTTATGACTGACCTGGATCCATGTGGCCCCAAAGCAGATTTATTTTCTTGAAATAAATCATTTGGTTTGGCTGACTCCACAGATCAAATTCATCAGCTTATTTCCAAATCTTACTCTGCCTGGCTCGCGTAGACACAGATGAAACCTCTGCCAGTCAGCTCCGTTCATAGCGTATGCAGGCTGCAGAACGATTCCTGTTCGTGCTTTCATGTTATCCCACACTTCAGAAGCCTGGAGGGAAGCTGAATGTTTGCTGTTCTGGGGTCATTTGAAGCCGGGCATGCAAAGAGTTCCGAGTCACTTTCAAGTCTGCCCGTAGGAAATCTTTCTTGGCAACCAGACAACTAGAATTAGTTATTAAAGGCATGTCAAATGAATAAAGACACCTCTGTGAGGAAAACCGCAAGAGCAGTTACTTTTTCTAATATGAATGGGAGGCTAATATCAAATCACCTTTTATTTTCCACTCTTTCTTTGCTGTTTCGATGGGAGGTCAAATCTAATAACACAGATACAAGAGAAAACCATTTCTGTTTTCATCTATCACAGTGCAAATACCCGCTGCAGATGTGTGTCTTAAAACCGGGGTCTGGAATTTAAATGAGTACCTGCACGCCGACGAGGCTTTCCTCTGGGAGTGTTCTACGGGATGCCAAGACCACGTTGCCCTCCCAGGCTGTGAGCAGCTGATTCATGAAACAGAAGAAAGCACGGTCTTGTCAAGAACCCACACAGCCCGCAGAGCCCCAGCCACAACGTTCGCCTAGGGCAAGGATCCTGTGCAGGCCAGGTGTGGTGGCGCACACCTGCAATTCCAGCGCTCTGGAAGGCTGAAGCAAGATTGAAAGTTCAAACCCAGCCTGGGCAACTTAGCAATGCGGCAAGACTCTGTCTCAAAATGAAAAAAAGGGCTGGGGAAATAGCTCAGGGCCAAGGCCCTGGGTTCAGTCCCCTGTGCTGGGGGTGGGGGGCTATCCGTGCAGACCCAGCTATCTTATTCCACAAAGATCAGGGGAGAAAAGTGGTGTTAGACCATTTTGAAAATGTGAGCCTGCTTTCTAGATGTTAATCATGGGAGGCCCAGGGAATTTGTTTTTCCATGTGGCCTGTAGGTAGGGTCACTATGGGGAGACTTGTGAACAGGGGGAGCTGGTGACAACCAAGAGGTGCTGTTTAGTGTGTGGAAGGGTCCAGGGTTGGGTGCACTGACTGAGTTCAAACCCTAGAGCAGTTCTGTTTTGTTGTTACCATGGGCATTGGGCTGGATTTCTTTAGCCTCAATTTCCTCTTCTGTAGAATGGGGATAATAGCTTCTCATATGGTTGTTGTGAGGATTACACTAACCCCTCCGCTCCCTCCCTCCCTTTCTCTCTTACACACACACACATACATTGTGGTGCAGGGGATTAATCCGAGACTCTTGTGCGTGCTAGACCAGTGCTTTGTCACTGAGCTACACCCCCCCGCCACCCTAAGTGAGCTAATTCTTGTAAGGCACTTAGGAGAACTGTCTGACATCCAGTGAGCTCTTAGAGCATTCAGTGGGTGTTGACGATCACTGCTAGTGTTATCAACAATAATATCATCATTTTCGCATGGGGAAAGGGATCCAGGGGGAGTGGGTATGTCTCATAAGGGGATTTGGTTGGTTCAGACACCATTTTGGCTCTTTAAAGGGCAGCCACCTTGGACACTCTCCTCTTGGGTAGATAGGACTGGAGCCTTCACCGGCAAATGGTGAAGTTGCCTCTATACAAAGTCTTCCTGGGAGGGCAAGTCCACCTGCTGGAAGCAGAGGTTTTCATCTAAGACCTAAAGTACAGAGAAATCATTTGTCTTCACCAGTTTGAGCTGGTGTGACAGAATACCTTCCTGGTGACATAAACAACAAACATTTATTTCTTACGTTCAAACATGTATTACTTACTGGGAAACCTGTGATAAGGGGCTGGCAGACTTATTGTCTGGCAAAGGTCTTCTTCCTGGGGCACAGATGGCATCTTCTTGATGTACGATCACCTAGCTCTAGTCTATTCCTCTTATTTCGGGGACACTAATTCCAGTATGAGGGCTCTGCATGCATCTGTCATCTAAGCCTAATTGCCTCGCAACAACTCTACCTACTAAACCATCTCATGAGGTTAGAGTTTCAAGCTTTGAGAGACACAGATAAGCAGCCCATAGCACCATTTACCGACAAAGCTCAATCTACCCTGGGAGAAATGAACTCCTCTGCGATGATTAATCTAGATTGTCAACTTGATTGTCTTGAGAGGTGCCTAGGAGATCAGTAAAGCACACTTGTGAGTGTGCCTGGGTGGGTCATGGGGCCTGACCTGGGGGCCGGCCCTTCTCTGGCTCTTTCCTTGCCACTCCTGCTCCTGGCTGCCCTAAAGTGAGCATCTTTCCTCCACGGGCTCCTTCTTACCGGGCATTTCCTGCCTTGGAGTCCACCGGCTGTGAACTGAAACCTCTGAAGCCAGAAGCCAAAATAAACCTCTCCTTTACATTGCGGAAGTCAGGTATTTTGTCCCAGCAACGGGACAGCTCGCCAACACAACCTCCCACTGGGCTTTGTGGGACAAAGTCCTCTCTGAATGTTTTTCGATCATACAATTTGTGTGTCCCAGAGACTTTGGTGGTGGCTTTTTCTGAAACTGCCAAGGGCTGAGAAGTCGTTTTGCAGCATTTGGCTCTGGACCTAGGCATAAGTTAATCTTTTTTTTTCTGGTACTGGGAATCAAACTCATGACCTTGCTCTTGCCAGGCAGGCACTGTGCCGCTGAGCTAAATCCCCAGCCCCAGGTATAAGTTAATCTTGTGGTCTTCTAGGCCCTGGTTCTTACCTTTGGGTAACTTCTGCTCCCTGGCAGCCTCAGGAGTGACTTTAATCTCCTGCTTCCTCTCTGCTGTCACCGGTGTGCACCTCCCTGTGCTCTTGGATCACACCATGTGGTTGCTCTGGGGTACCTGGGTTTGGTCTGAGATCGGCTGTGCTGCCTCGTTTATCAGTGCAAGCTGAGGAACGGGCAAGGGACCGAGACACTCTCTGGGACAATCAGCACAGTGAGATGGGGCCCACGGCCAGGAAATGTCAAGGTAGCTTATAACTCTTTTGCTTTTTTTATCTTCATATTTGATAGTTTTAGATATAATTGCTGTTTAATTAACTGACAGATCAATAACATTGTGGCCTAAATCATGTGTATCATTGCCTTGATTAGGACTTCAGGACGCAAATTAAACAAGAAAAAGTGACTCCATCTTTTTAAAAAATTGTAATCTCTACTTGTTTCAAAACAAAGAGTTTGCCAGGTGTGGTGGCACATGCCTGTAATGCCAGCACTTGGGAGGCTGAGGCAGGAGGATTGTTGTGAGTTCGAGACCAGCTGGGCTACAAAGTGAGCTCAAGGCCAGCCTGAACTGCATAGCAAGACCTTGTCTCAAAAAGATAACAAATAAACAAACAAACAAAAAACAAAACCAAGAGTCTACCCTAAGGTAGCTAATTAATCTAGGCTGACTCAAGGTGAAGATCAAACTGGAAAACTTTCCACAAATGCGTGGATGTGACCATCTGTTTGAATGTTTGCTTTCGTGAATCAGAGCAGTCAGATGGACTTTTTTCCCACTACTTATTCTCTCGAAACACCGCCTAAGGCCTTGGACGAGGATGGAGCCTGTGTGTGCCTGTGTGAATGGGTGGAGAGGACGTGTGGGCAAGTGCTGCTGAAACAGAAAGTGAAGTAGCAGGTGCTTTACTCTATCATCACCTCTTGTAGCAGTCTGAGGGGACGGTGTCATTGCTATCATTACCCGTTAGGAAACCGAGATTAGGGAAGGTGAGATAGTTTTCTGAGTGCAGAACCAAAGAAGAGGAAGACCCTTGACTCCAGACTGCTACCCCGGGAACTGAGCTCTTTTCATTTTGAGAAGGGAGGTGGGAGCAAAGAGAGGAGGAATCTGTAGTGTGGAATTTGGAAAGAAAGAGAAAACACTTGCAGGGGAAGGCCTCAAAGATCCTGGAAGATATGCAATGAAGTCAGCCCCATGCTAACTCTGCACCCCTAACACGCACACACCTTACAGTCCGGAAGTCTGCTCTGTGGCCTCCCATCTCCCCTGGGAGATCGGGGCCTTATTTGGGGGCCATAGCTAGGCAGGAGACAGGTTCTTCAGATGCTGTCCTGAGCCGGTCACATATGGGAGGTGCCCAGGGTCCAGGAGCGGAGAAGAGCTGGAGGAGCAACTCTACTTCCACAGCCGCGATCCGAAGCCTCCCCATGTACATCTGCCTCATTTCCAACGCTTCCAGAGCTCTGCATGAGCCATCCAGATGTAGCTGTGACAATGTGGCTTTCATGTTCATCAGAAAGGGCCCATGAGAGGAGGCCCTCTTCCCCTCATGCCAGCCCACATTCATCTTCCTAGGGCAGCTCACTGTCACTCAGGAGGACAGTCCCTAGCCTCGGGACCCTCTGCAGAATCTCCCCAGCTGAGCACTCCGAAGCGAAGAGCCAAGCCAGGGTAAGCCTGTGCATATAAGGCCTCAATTTCAGATTAGATTCACAAATTTAATTTCCTATTCCTTAATTTAATTCTGCATTTTAGTTTTGTTTTTATTATTTACATGGGTTCCCTTTAATGATTCCAAATTGCTGCTGCCCTCTAGCAGTATTTTGTCTTAGGTTAACTTCTTGAAAACCGATCAGCGTTGGAGTTTATTCCGCACTGGGTTTAGTTATTTTCTGAAACGAAACACAATTAAATTAGAATAATGAACATGCTCTTTAGAGGATTAATTCATAATAAGCGGGCCATGTGCTACAGCTCACAGAAGAAAGGGCACGAGGATCGAAAGCTGTTTTTTCTTCCTAAATATGAAAAGTACATTCTGCAGAGCAGAACAAATCAGCTAATGACATCCAGAGCACTGGCCAGCCCCAGAGCAGCACAGAGCTGGCATCTCGAGTTAGCGCGATCCCCGCCCACGCGGCTGCCTACCTTCCCTCCCCAGAAGGCTGGCAGTGGGCGACTTGCCCAGCTCCTTTCTCCTCAGCGCAGCTGACAGAGGCCACTGTGGGCCTCCTAAAGTCTCCCCAGGAACCCCCAAACTCTACAGCCTGGGGCTTCATGAACTTTATCCTCAGAGCTTCTTAGAGCCATTCATCCATCCATCCATCCATTCATTCATTCCTTTTCATTCATTTACTCATCCAGGGAATGACTTTCAACTCCTGTTTTGTATCAGGCATTCAGGGACGCACAGTAGTGAAGAGACCACACAGCGACCTCTGGTCCGCTGCAAGCTACACGCTAGTAGGGAGAGACAAGCAGAAGCGGTCGAAAGAGTAAATGAATGATAGAGAACATGAGAAGGCGAGGCGTGCTAAGGAACAGGAGGGTTGAGAGTGGGGTGTGCGTGTGTGGCTTGCAGTTTTACAGGGGATGGGGCTGTGGAGGCCCAGGGGAAAGCATCAGCTGAGCAAAGACTTGAAGGTGAGAAAGCGAACCACTTTCAAGAGTCCCAGGGGCTGTGACTGTCTCAGAAGCCAGGACTCTATCAATAAGGCGGGAATGGGGCTGGTCGGTGAAAGAAGGACGGGGTAGCTGGGGCTGAAGGGAGGAGGCAGGGAATGGGGATGAAGCGGACCAGGTCAAGTCAAACGTGGCTGCTGCTCTCAGGAAATGGAAGTCAGGGCGAGGGTGTGAGCAAAGGCAGGACGCCATGTACATTGAAGGACCTCTGGCTGCAGGCTGGGAGTACATTTTAGGGGGTGCAGTGTGGTGGGGTGGAGGGAAGCTGGGGAACTTGACAAGAGGCTAAGAGATTATACTCTAAAATTGCAGCCCCAGATTCCCCCACACCATGCCCTCTGGGCCCCCCACAGTGCTGAGCTCAGCGCTCACAGCCTGGTCCAGGGGCTCACGGCTTCCTGTAGTCCCCTACCCCCCAGGAGGACCAGAACAATCGTTTCCAAACAACCAGAGCTCACACACAGCAAGGCACATCTAACCATTACTCCTGTGTAGCCCCAGGGACCCCTCTGTGGCCTCTTGCCAGCCTTCCCACTGACCACGGACCTGAAGGCTTGACCTTGCTTCGGAAGAGGCTTTGCGGGCAGGGACGGCTCTGCACTGTCCCTGTGGTTGATACAGGCTCCTCAAAGGGAGACTCCTCAGCCAGGGACCCCACAAAGTACATGATTAGGCTTCTGCTGTGCAGCTGCCTCTGCGACGGGGCAGATAAAAGCAGAAAGAGACCAACATCTGTGGCAACCAAAGCAGGGAAGAGGTACAAACAGAATGACTAAGGAAGCAGATAAATGACTGATGGGTGGGGGATGAATGATGAGTGAATAAGCGAATGATGGATGAATAAATGAATGCGCAGCCGGCAGCCAGCTCTTCCTCTCTGGTTTTTGGGTACGTTCTTTCCTGGGAACTGAGGAATAAGCTTCTCATAGCCCTTACTACTAGAATTCCCGGCTACAGTTGGGATCTCATTCACCAGACCCCAGCGGAGCAGAAAGCTCGGGCTTAGAAGCAGAGGGCTGCGGTTGCCTGGCGTTTGCTAGAAGAGGAAGGCTGGAGCACTGGGGCTGGATGGAAAGATCTGAAGGAGGAGCGCTCTCAGGATTGGGAGGAGGGGGAAAGGGACGAGGAAAGGTTTGGGTTTTGCTTTCTTAGCCCTGTATTGGTCATTGGCAAATGTTGGGTCTCTGGTTAGTCCTATTGTAGGCTTAATGGTGTTGCAGGTAACTGAGTAGGTAGAAATATTAAATAGAAATGTTATAGGCAGTCAGACAGGGCTGGGCCCTCGAAGAAGCCAGTATGGAAGTTAAGATACTTTGCAACTGCGGGAGAGACAGGCACCTCCACTGTGGGGCAGACCTCAAGACAAAAGGTAAAACAAAGGCACCCACATAGCTCCCTAGGGATGGACCTCAGGGACTGATATTCTAAATAGGTAGCGATCACCTCGAAAAAGCCAGGAAGAGTCACTACCCCAACCCCCTACAGGAAAAGCCCCTGTTCCGTATATATGTCTGCTTGCTGTGTGACTTGCTCCCCCATTTGATCCCGAATTAATCAATTTTACCTGAGCAATTATGTTTGTAATCTTATTGGTTGATCCTACTTTTGTCCCACCTCATGCCCACCTGATGAGTTCCCCTGTTTCCCACTTCGGACCCGCCTCACCTCGTGGTTTTTCTCTATAAAAAATCCCTGCAATACAGATTCTTTGGCAACCCACTCTGCCCCCTTCTGTCCCTCTCTAGGACAGAAGCTTTCTTTCCCTCAATAAATATATTCTGCTCTTAACCTCCATTGTTCCTAAAGTTCATTCTTCAGTTTTAGAGAACACAAACTCATCCCAGATATCTTTTGGGTTGGGAGTTTCTTTCCCCTATATCAATGGGATGAGGAAGTCCATCTCAACGCAGACTTTGACTGTGTTGTTCTAATAGTCGGAAGGTTTTGAGGATTCAGATTGCCAGAAACTTCCCTGATGGGGCTGACTGGTGATGACTCCAGCTCGGGCCTAGGCAACTCCTCCGCTGCACTGGCACCGATGTGGCCCTTGGTGCGCTCCACTTCCAGAAGCTTGTCTTCTAGTGCTGCCAGATCCCGGTGCTTCTGGGGGAAAGCACCCCCCCAGGGGAGGGTTGGAGGAACCCAGGGCCATACTCAATTTTGGAGCAGGATCTTGCCTGGGGATTCCCATGGAATCTAGGCTGTGGGTTTGAGGTCAAAGACCGCTCAGGACTGTATGTGTATACTTTGTTCCTTACTGTCAGAATTTCAGCAGACCATCATCATCAATGGCCCTTTTTATTGAGAGTTCCCTAAGGACTAGATGTTGGGCTAAGAGCTTCGCAGTCTTCACGTCATTTATTTCTCTCATCACTGACCCCAGGATGTTGATTTTGCATATGAGCTCAGGCACAGAAAGGCTAAGCAACTTGCTGTTAAGCTGTGGAGACAGAATTGAACCAGGTGGACTGTGGCTCCTCGGAGTTGGGGTCTGAAGGGACTTCTCCTGGAGGCCTCTTCTAACAGCTGTCCTCATCTCTCACTCCTCTAACATGGTGGCTGTTAGCCTTCTGGGGGCTGCAGATCCATCTGAACAAGAGCTCGGCTTGTTGAACTTCTTCCTAGAGAAATGTTGATTTTGCACCAGGGCGTTTCCCAGGCAATTTCAGGGTCCACAGGTACTCCTAACCCTCGCTTTAGTCATTCGCTTTCTGCAGGGACTGCTTTGCTTTCTAATAACTCAAGGGCATAGGGCAAGTGTCACGCTCCTCCCCCACCCCCCTGGTGGAGAATGGAATCAGACAGAACAGGTTAATCAATGAGAGCTCACCACCTGCTCCTTCCATAATCACATTTCTGCCTTTTCATCCTAACAGCCAGCACTTAGGATAATTACATTCCAATAAGGCTCCCAGGTCTCGGGCCTCTGGGGCCTCTGGGCCCTGCCCTGAAACCTGTTGACAGACATGTCATTTGCTTCCAGAGAGGTTCTGGACACCAAGACTACCTTTTAAAGTTCTTCCCTGTTGTCTTCGCTATAAGAGGCAAAGGACCCTGCAATAGATCTTGTCCACAATCCCACTATCTCCACCCACCCACATCAGCGCTGGTGCCCACGGAGGCTCCATGAGTCCTGTGCCGTCTATTTGAACTCACCTGTTATCCAGCGTGGATGACCTGTAGAAATACCTGGCTTGGAAGAGGGAGGCCCCCACAGGCCACTGAGAAGAGCCAGCTGGGGCCAGAGGTCGAAAGGCTTGGTCATTCTCTAGGGGATGGGGCAGTGGTGGCGAACCTATGGCATGTGTGCCACAGTGGCCGCTTGTATCACTGAAAGCTCTAGAAGTTTCGCCCGCCATCACTGTGCTGGGGATTGTGCTGCCTCCCCTGCTCCTGGCCCCGCTTCACTCATTTATCCATAAGAGTTATTGAAACCTCCCCAAAGGGCTCCTACTCTTTGCAAGGAAAACCCACAAAGCAAGGAAGTAGGGAATCCCTCAAGAAACAGGGTTTCATGAATCCAGAGAGTCATATTTCCAGAAATATAACTTCCTTTACAAAAGCCTCATGCGTTCTCCAGGTACAGCGAAGTCCACACAATTAACGGAAAGAGTGCAGGGTTCACAGTGATTTGAGTTTCACTGTTTCCCAACTAGAGATGGCTCTTCTGCTCGCCCCCACCCAAGGAATGAGGTATAAAATGGAGAGGTCTGGTGTTTGTTATATGACTTACAGATGCACCCTCCCCCACCGTGGCCAGAGTGCTCCTTTCCTATAAGGGAAATTTCCTCTGGGACTTTTCAGCCTCTGAGGATTGAGCTCCAAGTTGTTTGTACAAGCCCTGTCCTCCATCTTCCTCAGGGTTGAGGGCTGGTTCCGCCTTCCTGATGAATCCTTTGCTCAGAGGAGACGGACTGCTTCATGGGACTATTCTGGCTGCAGGAAAAAGGGTTGGAGTCTGACCTGCAATGCCATGAAGAGTATCCTGTGTGGCTTCCACAGGATCATCCCCGAGGCTGACCTGTGGCTTAGCAGAGAGAGCGTCGATTTTGAGGAAGAAAAGGGTGGTGTTTGAATCCTGGCTCCGCTGATCACAGGCCATGTGCCGGTGGGCAAGTCGCTTCACCTCCCTGCACCTCAGTTTCCTCTAGAGGGGAAGAAAGAGAATATGATTTACTTTACAAGATTAAAGTGGAACGCACGTGGCATTAGATACGTGATTTCTTCCCCTGTAGGAATATTATAGATGCTAAGTTAGGTAGATATATTACAAGCAGTCACACACGGCTGGGCCCTCGAAGGGGTCAGTGCACAAGACACAGCTGTGGGTGGAGGCGCAGTCACTGAAGACCAGGCCTCAAGACAAAGCTGGAGTGACTACACCCACATCCCCAGGGATAAACAGTGAGGAATGATGATCGAAATAGGCGTCAGTGAGCTGGGTGGGGGACCAGGACCTCGACCCATCCCTTGTTCTTCCCATGTCCACTTGCTACATGACCTGCTTCCCCATTGGATCAACATTACCTGAGCGACTGCACTCGTAATCTTATTGGTTGATCATAGTTTCGTCCCACCTTACACCCGCCTCATGACTCTGTACCCGTCTTGTGACTTTGCTCTATAAATCTTTCCCTGAGAAGTGGGCTCATGGGTGACCCACTGTCCAGGCCCCCTGCTGTCTCTCTGAGGCAGAAGCTATCTTTTCTTCAATAAATATTTCCTACCCTTAACCTCTGCTGTTGTTTACAATTCTTTTTTTTTTTGGTTTTTCTCTGGTACCGGGAACCGAACTCACGACCTTGCGCTTGCCAGGCAGGCACTTTTGCCGCTGAGCTAAATCCCCAGCCCCTAGAATTCATTCTTTGATTTTAGAGAACACAAACTGGGGATATTGCACATCTAGCAGGCTGGGAATATTTCCTTATATCACATTTGGAGGTCCTATCTCCTCCCTATGTCAGGAAGACACTAGTTTCCTAAGCACACTTAGGTTCTTCTCTATCAGAGTCCCCAGCCCGGCCCTTTGCGCATTCCATTCCTCCTTTCCTAGCTGTTCCCTCTGCCTAGATCCAGCGGATCCCGGACTCTGTAGTGTCCCGGTTTCCCCAGTGGACTCGGTTCTCATGGGCAGGTTTAGCATCCATCCTAGTGTCCACAGCAGGGAGCCAGTGCAGCCTCAGACTCAGGGACATCCACCCCTGCCTCCTCTGGTTCAACACCAGCGTCCGGCATCCCCATCCCCTGCGGCTATCCACTGAGCGTGGGTAGTGAGAATGCCAATTTTTTTATGGCAAGGAATGGATTGTAAGTGGGCATCAACCTTCTGGGGGCTGGGAGGAGCCAGCGGGGCTGTGTGATGCCCGCTCCCCTCACGGCATTGTGACCACTGCCATTCCTGGCATCAGCACCGCCATACTGGCCCTCGCCATTGGCACCTGGTACCCAACTCAGGACAGCCTAAG
The DNA here is from genome assembly GCF_000276665.1 of Chinchilla lanigera. NCBI lineage: Eukaryota > Metazoa > Chordata > Mammalia > Rodentia > Chinchillidae > Chinchilla > Chinchilla lanigera. The sequence goes on along the minus strand of NW_004955441.1, from coordinate 9,375,871 downwards.
CCGCAGGGAGCTAAGACCCTGAATACAGCAACCAGACTCTCAGAGATCCCAAGACCCACCAGTTTGGTGTATATTTTACAGGTTCTGTGTTGTTAATGGAATCTCTTAGTTGGCTGTTGGTACGTGGGTGGAGGGAGACGGGTGGAGGGGAGGGGGAAGGGGTCAAAACAGGCCAGAGGAGATTAGGGATTTAATTAAACTGCCTGTTTGGGTAAGGACTTTAAGGTGTAAAGCTGCTTTGCATGATAATGGCAGTTTATCTGAATTCCATTCTACTGAAAGAAGCTTCTTTTACACTTCATTATTGTGGCTTTTAAGCCTGGTGTTTCCTTGATGCCCTCCCACCTCAGGGTAAGTGAGGCCGCTTGCCTCTCAGCTTCCGCTATGCTAGCCACTGCTGGGGACAGGCAGTACCTAGGGCCCTTAGGATGAATCAGCAAAGTCATGTCTGGTTTGGGGTGACCCCTGACGCCCTCCAGTAGAATTCCACGGCCAGCCAGAGCAGCAAAGAATGGCCCTGGCTTAGGCTTCTCAGACTGGGCCTGGGGTCTCCCCAGCCAAGGCCTGCAAAACCAGGGGCAAACTCTACCTGGTAGGACAGCAGCCCTATAAAGCAAAGGGGTGGTCCTCGAGTGAGTGTGAGAGGGGACCTTCCCAGCTGACTTGTAGGATGACCTTTGGTGGTCACAGTAGAGACTTTTTTTCAGGCAGAAGGATAGCACTCAGTGACCTATTGGAACAAAGAGAGGTAGGCGGCAAGGCTGGTGGTGGGAGGCAGAGGGCCCTGATGAGTAGGGAAGCCAAGGAGAGGGGCCTCCGCACGGAGACTCCAGTGCACGCCGGCAGGGCAGGGAGACGGTTTGAGTTAAAGGGTTGAGGGACTCCTGCTTCCAATCACTTGTCAGCTGGCTTTGCTCTTCGCCTTATCAGCAAGGGTAGGGAGACAACTTTCCTTCCCAAGGCCTTCCCACCTCAGCTCTCAGAGTTCCTGTTACCTTCTAAGGGCTCTGGGCTCGGTCGGGGGAAGGGCAGGCTAGGGTCGGTGAACCCAAACACAATCAATGGAGGACAGTTGCTAAATTCAGCTCTGGGGTGATAGTCGGGCCCTAGGCTCTCAGCAGGGAGCCTTTAGAGACCAACGGCTGCTCCTCCCTCCCCTACTTAACAGAAAGCCTCATCGGTAATCTTGTTTAACTTTTGTAATTATCACTGAATCATAAATCTCCATAATGCATTGTACAGTGAAGGACCCTGCCTTCTGGCTGGATTCGCCTTGGGAGATGTGACCCATCCGCGCCCTCTGAGAGGCGGTGGGTTCTTGGTTCTGGCAACTTGGATGGTTTCAGTTTCAGCCACCAGCTAATGTGATAAACCTCAGTTCTACATCTCTGAGCAAGTTACTGGTTTTAAAAATTCTGCCTGGAGAGGGCTAAGGGCAGAGTCAGCGGTCATGCCAGTATGGACCGTGCTCTAGAACTTGACATCAACCTGTGGGCAGTGGCCTTTTGGTGTGGATGTTACACCAGCTACTCATCTCCCAGACGGCGCTTCTCTAATTTGCAGTCCACTAGTGGACCCAGAAGGCTTTTCTGAGGAAAGACAAGCACTTTTCTGAAATCTAACACACTCAGTCCTCTGCGTCTCCCTGATTTGCCACATTCTTGTAGCCCTGCTAAAGGAGGAAGTGAGGTTCGTGTAATATTTTGCAGTAGATAAAAGAGGTGAACAATGGGGGCAAATGTAGACATCATAACCATAATTTTATAAAGAGAAGGTGCTGCTTGCCGGGAAGAACAGGGTATATGTTGGACGTGCCAGGAAGCTAGGTCTGCAGAGAGAATTGTTCTAGATAAGAAACAGGGACCTAGCCACACATAGTGGCACACACCTGTAATCCCAGAGTCTGGGAGGCTGAGGCAGGAGGATCACAAGTTTGAGCCCATCCTGGGCAACTTAGTGACTGAGCAAGACCCTGTCTCACAGTAAAAAATAAAAAAGGGCCAGGAATGTAGCTCAGTGTGAAGGCCCTGAGGTCAATCTCCAGTACTGGAAAAAAAAGTGTGTCTTAAAGGGATTTGAATTAACCAAGAGACGTGATTAGGGATTGAGTTTGTAGAAGAGGTATCCTTTCTAGTGAGCTTGGAGGTCCTGTAACTCTTGAGTGGCTCTTGGGCTAGAACCAGATTTTCCCTGGCAAACCCGCAGCACTGCCTAGGTCTGTGGTGGCGAACCTATGTCATGTGTGCCACAGTGAGCCCACCGAGCCCTCTCTGCGATGACGTCATGAGTTGTTGAGTTGTTTTTCTGAACTAAAACCTCCATTCAGGTTTAATTGCAGTGTTGGCACTTTGTGATAAATAAGTAAGTTTGGAGTTACAGTTTGGGCACTCCGTCTCTAAAAGGGGTTGCCAATACTGGCCTAGGTTCTTCCTGGCCTACAGATTCCAGACAGGCTCCCGACACCTCGTACACCTCCCCTGGGGCTGCTCCTCTCCCCGTGTCGCATCTGCTGAACATCTCATCTCCCTTCATTTTCCCTGCAAGTGTTCTGTTTTCTTACGAGTCTTTCCTGACTCCTCCTCACCTGTGGTTCCAGAATTTCCAAGTAGAGCTCACGGCTTCTCCCACGGTGACTCTCTATTCCCCATATGTTTACATTTGCACCCAAACTATGTTATTTCATAGACGTTAAGAGCACAGGCTTAGAAGTTGGGTAGACTTAGGTTTTGGCTCTAACTTTGCCTCCTACTTTAGCCTCTCTAAAACCCAATTTTCCCATTTGTAAGTTTGGGACAATAATAAATATCCCATAGGACTGGCATAAAGATTCAACAGGAAATGAACACAAAACACTGTATTCATTATCTATTGCTGCTTAACAAATTACACCCCCCCCAAACATAGTGGTTTAAGCTAACCATAAACACTGTCTCACATAGTTTCTGTGGGTCAGGAATTTGGGAGCAGCTTACTGGGTGGTTCTGGCTTGAGGTTTCTCCCGCTGGTGCAGGCAAGATGTTAGCGGGGGCTGTAGTCATCAAAAGGTTCTGCTTCCAAGGTGGCCCAGTCACATGGCTGCAGGGAGGAGGTTTCATTTCCTCCCCCAGGGGCCTCCCTGCAGAGGAGAGCTTCTTGAAAATCTTATCCCTAGAGTGAGTGATCTAAGAGACAGCAAGGTGGAAGTTGCTCTGTCATTTATGTTCTAGCCTCCGCAGTCACACACCGTTATTGCCACAAATCCTATTAGTTACACATGTCAGCCCTCGTCAGTGTAAAAGAGGAGCACATAAGCTTATGAATACCAGGAGGTGAGGGGTACTGCGGATCCTCTTGGAGGCTGGTGACCACAAGCAACCCAATGTTATAAAAAAACTCATCATATTTGGGCCTGGTGGCTCATGCCTATAATTTCAGCTACTGCAGAGCCTGAGGCAGAAGGACTGCAAGTTCAAGGTCAGTGTGAGCAATTTAGTGAGACCCTGTCTTGAAATAAAAAAATATAAAAGGACTGGGGATGTAGCTCAGTGGTAAAAATATTGCTTGGTTCAGTCCCCAGCACTGAAAAAAAGCATATCTGAAAGGCTCAATAGCAGTAACTTCTATTATTATGAACTCGCGCACCTGTGTTTCTCACTAGGGAATGCACTCCTGGGGGCAGAGGCCATGTCTGGGAACTCTGTATGTCAAGTGATATGGAGGATATTTGTGTGTCAGTTCCAAGTGCTGATGGAGAATGTCTAATGAAGGTATGGAGCAGGATGGTCTGAGAGCCGACTCAGAGTGACAGGGAGGAGAATGCATGCCTGGATGCTGAATGGGATTCTGTGACTCGGTTGGGTCTGGGATTAAGATTTGATCAAGATTTGAAGATTTTTCATCTTTTCATGCTTGAATATCAAGGACTTTGGGGGTGGAGCACTGAATTCAGCGTCTCACGCATGCTAAGCGTGTGCTGTACCACTGAGCTACACCCCTGTCCCGGTGAGGATGTTTGAGGCCAAAACAGTGAGGGGTGGGGGTGGGAAACTCCTCTGATTCTCTTGGAAAGGAGGCCCTGCTGGGAGTGCTGCTTCCATCTCCGTGATCTAAAGACTGACCTCACTCTTGTTGCATTTCCTGGGCTAAGGCAGACGTGGGAACCTCTTGATATCTTTGTCATACTCAAATTCTATCTTGATGACTCCTCTCTATCCTTCTACCAGCTAGAATTTCCCTTTCTAGGAGTTGCCAATGCACATTTCTGAGAGTTAATTCAAAGGTGGGCAAAGTTGCATGGCAGAGGCCCGCCTGGCTCCTGCGGCCTTCTTGAGCAGGATGGGGTCTCAGTCTGGCAGGTAACCGATACTCTGGGCAATATTGAGTTTCCAGCTGTCTGCTCAAGCTGGAAGCTTCGTGCCTGTCCCTGGGGCTCAAAAGTTCCCCAGTTGTCCTTTTCCCACAGATAGGGCTCTCTGACCTTACAGGTGCTCTGCTTATGTGCCTCACTTTCCAAGGCAATACCACTCCCTCAGGGCCACTCCTCCAGGAGCCACACGGACAAAGACCACGGAGGGGCAGGTGTCCTCCTAGAAATTTCCCATGTAGATCAAATTCCCACTTGCCTGAGGTCCCACTTTCCCTTAGTTCCTTGAAATCACAGACTGGTGGGCTTAATTGTCTTTTCCCTCTTCTTAAAGAAAATCTTTTCCTACCGGGGCAGAGGGAGATTGGTTGCGTGAACAATATTTTGTCCCTAGATAATAAAAAGAAGTTGGAGACAGGCAAATTATAGATGGATACAACCATGGGCGCCAGGCAATGTTTGGATTGCGTCTAAACCAAAACAGGTCACCCCACAGGACTTTCGGTGGAAATTAAACATGCTTATTGATCAAAATAAAAAGTACCATAATCGAGTCTGAAAAACCCTCAATATTATATAAGGGACCCATTGTAACCCAAGGCAACAGGACTCTGGAATGACCTTCATTTTGAATGGACTTCTTTTATGGCATTTATTCCACTTTCTGTTGGGATTTAACCAGAAAAGAGAACATTTTTCATAGAGATAGCATTGAGAAACATGTCCAGCGGGGGAGGTGGGGACTTGTGCCCATAAGGAGTTCTTTGGGGTTAGGATCAAGGCGACAGGGCTGGGCAAATGTGACTCTCTACTGGTTTTCCAATTCCCCTTTTGCATAGCTGTGGAAAGAATTGTGTCATTCTTGTTAGAAAACCCAGTCAAAATGTTCCTCTGGAGACTGAAAATACAGAATGAGAATTTTAAAGCTAAAAATTTGTGGGGGGAGTCGAAAGAATAGGAATGAGACTGTTGGTTAAGTTATATGAAGAAGTTAAAAAGAAAATAAATACTTAGGACTAATTAAATATGTAAAAAGACACCTAGAAGAAAATGTGCAGCTTTCAGAGGACGGCATGGAGCTGAGCGGAAAGGATACAATGAAAGGATTGCATGAGAGCCAAGTGCAGGGGCAGGACTCTAACCAGAGACTACCAGAGAAACGAAAACCACAGTCATCACTAAGAACAAACAAACCAATTGTCGTTTGAGGGAAAAGGGCACGCAATCACCAGGCAGCTTTGGGGAGGTTGTGTCAGATTGGGCAACTGGGTTTTTTATGGATAGTATTCCTCATTTACTATGCAATTAACAACACTGTTCTTTGGGTCATTTCATTAAGTCACCAGTCATTTACTAAGCTCATGCTATACACAAGGCTAGGTTAGGAGTCGGCAAGACAGCACATGGGTATCTTCAGAGAAGCATAAAATGTGGTCCCCGCCTTACACAAATGAACCATGAAAAGGATGGGCAAAATTTATTGAGAATTCACTATATAGGGGCTATACTTCTGTATGCCAGCAGAGGCTATGCTTTTGGTCACACTTGTATCTCTTGCTTGGCACGGAGGCTTTCAAGGAAGATGCTTCTAAAAAATTCTTTCAGCTCTGAGTAGGCACAGTTATTATTACCCCCATTTTACAGGTGAGGCGCTGAGGTCCAGGGAGGTGACGCACCTTCTTGGTGTCACAGTTAGGAAGCAGTGGGGCAAGAGCCTTGTAAATGACTAAATGCTGTCCCTTTGATAAGCGTGGGAGTAACCAAACTGTGAGGTAGAAAGTGCCAAAGCACCGAAGGGTGAATCAGACAAGCTGCCATAGGAGCTATACCCTCTGTCAAGGGAGGAAAAGGGTAGGAAGGGCAGGCTGTCTGGATGGGAAGGCACTTGAGTTGGGTCTTCAAATGTGGGTGGGATTTCCACAGCGGATACCAGCGGAAGCATCTTCCGGGGGGATGCTATGAAGCAGCACCAGAACTGTACAGGTGAAGGTGTCTTTGGCCAATTTTACAATCCCACTTGGCTGCAGTGGGAAGCCATCAGAAGCAGGGCTTCTCACGTGGCCAGGACCCAGGAGCTGCCCGAGGGGCTTCTTAAATTGCAGCTCCTGACTCAGCAGGTCAGAGGTGCCACCCCTGGTGATGCCAGGGTTGCTGGTGTTGGACCACACTTTGAGCAGCTGGACTCTAGAGGGCGAGGGTTCTGACTCACAGATGCATTTTAATCAGGAAATGACGCTCAGGGAAGACAGTTCGGTGGTGATAGTGCAGTATGCTCTGGAGTAAGCTTTGGTTCCCTAAGCTCCTCGCTTGTACCCCTCAGAGCTCAGAAACCTGACTGAGCTAAGGTCCAGCCAGGAAAGGAGAAAGCACAGAAGGAATTAACAGAGGTGAATTAACCTGCGGGCTCCAGTAATCACTCACACCAGAGCTGCTAGAGACCGTTCTTTCTCCCCCTGCAGGACTGGTGGAGCAACAGATATCCTTGTTCTCTAGAGGTTAGAAAAGGAGGTTGAAATGTTGGCTTGACCTTGGCCCAACCTTGCGGCCTTGTCCAAGCTTAAGCTGGGCCTGGTCACTCAGCACACGCTGGATCACTTTTCCGTGGCCGGCAGATCTGCTTTGCGAATGAAAAATGCTGCTAATATCAGGCTGAAAAAAACATCATCAGGAAATTAAATCTGTGGCTTTAAAACATCCCGTACTGCTTTCTGGCACTCGCCAGTCTCCCAACTGGGACCTCTCCTCCTGACTGGAGGCCTCCTCCTGGCCTCCTTCTTTCGCTCTCTGGTTCTCCTCCCCGCCCTTCTTCCTTCTTATCCTCCAGGGCCTCTAGCTCCTCTGCTTTCTTTTTGCTGGGCTCCTCCTTGTGGCTTCAGGCTTCCTTTCCTCTTTCTAGGCCTCTAGCTTTTCCGCAGCTCCATGGAAGCATCTGTCTGTCTCTCTTTCACTTTCCACTAGGGAATCCTAAGTGCTGAATAGGCCCTTCAAATCAGCCCTGAAGGGGCTGTGGCTCGGGAGGTGGGGTGAGGTCTGGGGACCCAGCGAGGCCAAACAGAAGCCCATTGATAGGCAGCCCCTCAACACACAAGACGCAGTCCAGCCTCCATGGCTCCGGGCGGAGAGAGGCGTCCCTTGAGGCGGTGGCCAACATCCTGACCATCATGAATGACCTCAGTGTCTCTGGCTGCTGGGGAACCTTTGCCGTGTAGCCTCCAAATCCTTTAGGCCTATCAGCCCCACTATTGGTGTGAATATATTCGTCTTGCAAATAATTGTCCGTATATCCCCATCAGTGGTGCTGATTTCATTAATTGGAAGAATTAGCTCTTTGTGGCCAGTGAGAGAATATGGAGCCAAAACACACGGAACGCTTTTCCCCAATGACCCAGAGACCCTTGGACGAACTCCTGGGTGCCAGGAAAATGGATCATTTTGCAGAAAGAAGACCATTGGGTGTTTATTTAACATCACTCCCCATCCCCCCCCCCAAGGCCTTCGAGTCGCTCTCACATCTGGCTGCTTTCTCTTTGCTCACTTTTTTGTGCAGAGCGAGGGCAGGGAGGAAACTTCATCAGTCTAAAAACATCCAGCAGCAAAGTGTAAATTAAACGTGTAGAGAGGCCCAGGGAGGGGGCGTCTCACACCCTGGGGTTGAGAAGTAGGGAGAATGTCCTCACCCCCTTTCCATGTGGGCAAAGCTGGTTCTGTACCCTGCGTGTGCCAGGAGGAGTTAGGTGGTGTCAGGCAAGCTATGTAACCCTTCTGAGCCTCAGTTTCCGCACGGGTACCGTGAGGAAATACACACACATGCGGGCACTGTTGGAGGATTCCTGGGGAGAGGTACACAGTCTACACTGCACGGCATATAGTAGTCAATTCAATGTGGCTGCTGCTACTGTTGAACGGAATCCTGACGTTTCCCACCTATCGATGCTAACTCCATGCAGGGAGACAGATGGACAAAAACATGACCAGAGGATGGAGGCAGATGGACAAGAAAGGGTGATCAAGGGGACTGGGTGGAGTGACAGCCTGGAGGGGCAATGGGCAGACGGGACATCTCATGGGGAAGGCAGATCTATGAAGGCCCAGAGGAGACTCAGAGACAGTTGTCCTATGGGAGGAGCAGATGGACGAGGCTCCAGCAGGGGAGACAGACAGACGACAGGCCCAAGTGGAAGACAGATGGACAGCAATTTCGTGGTGGGGTGGGACAGTAAGGGCAGGCAGGCCTACGGTTAGGGGAGCAGATGGGCAGCCTGCAGCGTGCTGACGACAGAGCCTGGGCTTCCTGTTTAGTCTCTTCCTCAGCCTGGATATCTCCAAACGCACAGGAAGCACAGGGCTCTGCAGGAGGGAGAGAATGAGAGGGAGAGAAGGGTGGGAGAAGAACCCGACTTGTGGCCTGAGAAGACGCTCCGAACCAGGGTCAGTCTGGCTTCTGTCCCCCCCTCCCATTACCCCTCCCTGGGTGGCCCCACAGATAAAACCTCAGCCACGAGGAGGAGGGGGACGAGGGAGAAAACTGCTATTGGAAAGAAAGGGGAAATAAAAACTGGCTAAAAGTTGTATTTATTTAAAATAAAGGTTCAGTTATGCTTGAGTGTAAACACGCGGGCCCATCCCTCCCTCCTTGGCTCTTCTGGTGGCAGAGGGCTCAGACCACACAGCAAGCTCGGGCAGGAGGCGGAGAGGCCGCTGTGGGCTGCGGGGAGGGGTGGGACTAGGGTGCCCCAGGTGCGGGAGGGGAGAGGGGCCTGGAACTCGGTGACCCGCTGTGCACAGCTGGGCTGGGCTGGCGCCCCAGCTCACAAACCACCCAGAGGCCACACGCTGCAAGCCCACGTGAAGCACACATGTGCACACACCCCGGAGGCTGTGGACGGGCGCAGGGTGCTCCGGGGTGTAGCTGTCTCCCAACTCTGCGTTGAGCACGGTGGGGTCCTAGAGGTGGGCAAAGCTCCAGCAGTGAGCCACTGCTTCTCTCTGAAGTAGAAACCCTTAACCAGCCCTGTGTACTCTTTCCTCCAGGGTCCACCTGACTTCCGGAACGTTGGTGACGGAACCTTTGGGTGGCCCGTAAGAGCTTCTGAGCTCCTTGGAGGACGAGGCCGTGCCCAGGGTGAAGAAGCTGAAGCAGAGACATCCTGGGACTGTGCCTTGCAAGCTCTTTGTGAAGAGGTTGTTAGTGCTGTGTGGCTGCGTTGGTGGCCCAGCGCGCCGGAGAAGGGCTGTGGTATGCAGGGTCGGGAGGGAATAGGCAGGAAATGTTTGTGATAAGAGGCTTCCCTTCTTGCAGGCTCCCCTGGTTCCAAGAGCCAGCTGCGGGATAAGGCTCACAGCTGAGCTGCAGCCAGAGCCAGCCTCTGCGAGCCAGCACGAAGGGCAGCAAGTGTGGAGCCCCAGGGACTGCGGGCAGCGTGGGGATCAGAATGGCCCTGAGAGCCCAGCCGGGGCTGCCTTCCTTTGGGATCAGGAATTCCAATCAGATTTCAGAAGGCCAGATCAAGCCCCTAAGAAAAACAAAACAACAAAGCAAAACAAAAAGCCACCCCCCATAACCCTCAAGTTGCTGAGAGGGTGGGGCTGGTTAGATCCACTGCCTGGCCCAGGGGAGGTCATGCCCTGCTTGGGTCTCACCTGGAGCCATTCAGTAATGGGAAAAGGAGGAGGGAAGGATGTGCAGACAGAGCAGGGCAGCTCTGAGAAGCCATGTAGCTCACAGCCGTCGTCTGCCTGGGAGAAGCCAAGCGCTCAGGAACGTGTGTCACGCAGCCTTGTGCCAAGCATGGCGCACCTTGGGCTCCCTGTCTCCACTTTGCTCAAGGCCCAGCAGCTCCACCATCTGTGGTTGACTTGGACAGCTCACAAAAGAGCTGGAAGTGCTGCAAAGGAAAACCCCCTGGGCGGGGAGGCTGTGGGCCTCTCACCATTGTATGGTGCCCCTTCTGAAGGATTAGCAGTTTCCATCTATCCCTGGGGACCGCACTGTAAATGCCTGTGTAATGCTAATTTGTGGTTGGCAGGAGATTGATTGGGAAGGAGCTGAATAATGGCAAGAGGGGGCTGGGGTCCCTCCTACTCCTGGAGTGTGTGTGTGTGTGCGTGTGTGTGTGCGCGCGCGCGTGCTCCTGCGCGTGTTTCCTAGGGAAGAGAATAGCAACAAGTCCATGGAACGGATGGCCAGAATCTGAACTGAAAGAGGCTGGTCAGGGGCAGAGAGATGGGGTCTGTGAAGCATAAATTGAAGAAAGGTTTTTTTTTTTTTGTGGTATGGGGATTGAACCCAGGGCCTTCACACTGAGCTCCATCCCTCTTTGGAGATAGGGTCTTGCTAAATTGCCTAGGCGGGGCTTGAACACGTGATCCTCCTGCCTTAGCCTCCTACATGCGCCAGTATTCTCAGCTGGGAGATTTTTTTTTTTCTTTTTTTGATGGGAGTGAGATCCTATCATTTGTCTCATATTCTATGAATCAGATTCAAGTCACTAGATCCAACCCACACTTAAGGGAAAGATATTACTTGGGAGGGAAGAATCACAGAGAGACATTTCAGAGCTGCCTATAATATGTAGAAAGATCCAGCAAAAGTGCCTGGTACTTAGTATCTTAGGAAAAGATGGCGTTACTTGATCACATGACTTGCCTGGTCTGTGTGCTAGGTTTTCCTGGAGTGGTCTAGGTCTCTGCTGTCTCCATCTCTGTTGGCTTTGCTGGACTTTCTCAGAAAGTCCTTCTCTCCGGAAGCATGAGGTTTGTGACCAGCTCTCTGGGCGTGGGCTGGCAGGCAGAGGGTCAGTGCTGACACTCATTCTGTCTTCTCGGCTTCTTCCCGAATGTGTGTGGTCTCGCGTTGTGGTCAGGCTACAGATATTTTAATTTCCTGCTTACTGGCTCTGTCGTGGATCCAATTTCTTCTTGCATTTGTTTTTCCCTTCAGCAGCCTGTGGACAGGTACTTCTGTCTGACCATCTGGTAGCCATTCACCTTTACGCTGGCTTGAGAAGGGAATCAATTTCATTTGTTTCTTTAGCAATATCTGCCTCCTTTGACAGCCAGTTACCTTTATCACCTCTTAAAACTCTTACTCTGCTGGTCCTTCTAGTACCTCGGGGACTCTTTAGATCCCTTAACTTTCTGCCACTGCACCTTCTTCTCCAGTTTAGCTTCCCGTGCTTCTTACTCTGAGCCGTGCTTTAAACACCCGATGCGCGCTTCGGAGTTGCTGTTCCTTTCCCCTCCCTCTGCCTGCAGACATTGATGGATTTGGCTGCACCAGATCAAGCTGAAAGTAATCAGCAAACAATCAACTGAAAGAGAAAATCTGACCCTTGCCCTGATTCTGCCCCATTGCGGACTTCTTGAGGCCTTTGGCCAAATTCTGGTGGGTAATTGGGGGAAGGGCAGGGTATGGGAAACCGGAGGAAATTCCTGGGCAAGAATGAGGTGTGTGGGAGCCTCCTCATCCTGCTCTGGTGTTACGTTTTGAGCCTCCCAAGGGCCTACTGTCTCCTCCAAGACTCTAAGAAATGGAGAAACTATGGATTGGGATCCCTCTTTACAGATGGGACATTGAAAGCCTCTGCTGAGAAGTCTGAGCACAGCCCACCACGCTCAGCTGTGTTTTGTTGGTAGGAGTGTTGGAATTCTATTTGGCCATGGAATGGAAACGCTTTTTAAAAAATTCATTCTGTAGTGCTAGGAATTGAACCCAGGACTTTCGCACTGAATGGCATCCCCAGCACTTTCTTTTCTTTTTTATTTTGTGATAGTCTTGCTAAGTTGCCCAGGTAAGACTCAAGCTTTTGATCCTCCTGCCTCAGCCTCCCAGAGTGCTGATATTACAGGCCCCACACTTGGCTAGGATGCAAAGGCTCTGGATGAATGTTGTGATACTCTTCCTGAAAATGGTGCTGCATGGAGGGGGTGACGAATTCCACGGTCGGTATGAAGCCAAACACTGTCTTTTGGAGTTTTAGAACTCCTTCCAGCACATACTAGTACAAGTGCCACTCTTCCACCATTATTAGTGTCTAACTGTCTGATGGATATGGTCACCATTTGTAGGGCCCCTTGCTCTACAAGTGGTCAGGACTGTGCACTCTGGTTATATAGATCTTAAATTGGATCCCAGCTTTTTCACTTACTAGCTATGTGTCTTTAGCTATCCTCTCAAAGTCTCAATCTTCTCATCTGTAAAATGGGCATGTGATGTTCTCTAGTCTCATAACAGAAATTCTCTTGGCAAAGTGCGCCCCTGAAGTGTATTGTTATTATTATTTTTTTATTATCTCTGCCTGAAGGGTCTTCCAACAGCTGAAACCTTGGTGTTTGGAGCTTACCATGTCAGTGATATGTCCCACCTGATGGCACTGTCCCTTTCTCCTTGCTCCTGGGAAGAGTTGCGCTAACCTCAGACTTCAATCTCCCTTCTAGATATCCTGTCTCTGAGAACTTGGCTCCCTTTCGCAGCAACTTGGTCCCGTCCTTCTCTAGACTGAGTCAGCCTCTGGGTCCCGCCAGCTTATCTCTGCGGAGTGTCCTCTTGGGGCTGCGGAGCAGTCCAGCTGGGAGGTCTTGCTCCTTATCATCGATGACCTCACTGTGAACCTTCCCGAGGCCGTGGGGGAGAAATGTAAAACATTCAGACAAGTTGTTATTTGTCATCCTCTCACCCACCCCTAAAACGTTAACGGAATTTCACTCTCTCAAATGTGGAATTTAGTCAAAAACCCTTTTTGTCTACAGATGTGGAGAGGGCTCTTAATTCGGCTCTGGAGCTGGTCTGAAGAAACTGTTTGGGAAGCCTGTTGGGGCGTCTGTGGGGGGTCCACTGTCCTTGTGCAGGAGGGTGACCCAGGCACTGGGGAGTGCGCAGTGTGGCCTGAGGCCCCGCGGTGATCTTAGGCTGTGTCCACAGCTGCTGTAGGATGGAAGCTCCCTCAGGACACCTTTGTGAAGCAGTGTTGTCTTTCTAGTTTGGAAACTGGCAGTCGTTACCATAGTAACAGGACTCCCCCCCATTCTATCTTCTCTGAGCCCCAAGAGAGGAGCTGCCTGGCTTGGACATCAAGCCCTGGGCTGGGAAGTCTTGTCAGAGATCATGAGTCATCTATGTACTTTATAGGGAACTGGGCTTTGCGATCCCAAATCACCCATGTGGTGTAAACAGTGAAGCTAAAGGCAGGGATGCTGGGGTGTTAGGGAGGCTGGCTGGGCGAGCAGAGCAGAATGCTGAGTCAGTGGATGGTGGCTGATTTTGATGAGTGTTGCGAATTACTGGTTTGGCGCAGAACATGAAATGGCTTTGTACCAAATCACTGGTGAGGAAAGAAAAACAAAACAACCAGGGCTGGCACCAACAGAGACCCCAACTGGCTTAGAGAGAACGACAGTGTCTGCGAGCTGCTGCTCAGAGCCTGGAGGTCTTGTGGAGTGTCACCAAGGCTTCTTGAGGACCGTGGAGCTGATGGGCTTTTCCTCAAGGGGGGGGGGTGATGGTTGTTCTTGTGGCTCAGTTACTACTGCCCTGTCCACCCCGGCGGATACAGCTCGTTTCTCAGATGGGACAACAGAAGCGAGAGGTCTGTGGGGTTGTGTGATCATGAGCGTGTAAGGGAATTGGAGTGAAGGTATTTTCCCCGATTATTCTGGAAGGACAGACCTGACTGATGGTGGCTGGAAGCTGCACTTTGCGTGCAGGCTGATGTGGAAGGAAGAGAAGCGGCTGGAAAACTCTGCAAACTGATTATTAATTCAGAAGGAGCTCAGGTTGATCTTTGGAAACTGACCGTTGACCACTGTCTTGCATTTACCTGGGTTATTGCACTGCTGCTTTATGGATCTGTAAGAAGTCAAGGGGAGAAGGATGAACAGACCTCTGCAGTTAGAAATTATTTATACTAGAAAATCTCACGAAGCACTTTGCGATTCAAGCAGATGATGCGATTCCTGATCCCCATCTGTGCCTGGAGGTGTGTACAGCACGAGATCACTGGGGTAGACTGGGGCGCCCACAAAGGAGGAGAGGGACCCGGGGGTGGCGGAGAGCACTTCTTTCTGACAGCCAGACATCGCCTTCTGTGTGGGTGGGGCCACAATCGCTTTCATCCTGGCTTTGGTGGGCATGCTTGGTTTTTGAGCAGTGCTGTTTACAGCTGCAACATGTACAAAACTTTGCAAAAGCAGAGGCTGAAAAGTGGTCAGGGCCCTTTCTCATTCCTGACCTGTCTGGCTGGATCTTTGTTAGTACGCGGTCTTGTTCCCAATTTCCCTCCATTATTCTGGAGATGAGAGATTTGGTATCAGGTCTCTTCTGATAAAAGTCTAGGATCTAGTCAGGAAGAGTGGCTCCTTTCAAATTCAAAAAGGAAACCACAATGGGAGAATTGGGGTGGGTAGATGGGAGCGAGGGGTGGAGGTGGCCCAAGGAGCTCATCACTGCCTCAAATGCCTTGCAAAGCACGGGAAGTCCAAGGAGGAGAAACAGCTGGGTGCTTTTCAACACCTTAACCTGCGTGTGATTGTGAGCTCACGCTGTACTCGGAGTGGGTATAGAGACATGGGAAGCACCATACTGGGAGTTGGACCCTGAACTTTAGCCTGGCCCTGGCCAGCTGTGGAATGGAGGAAGTCGCTTTGGCTCTGTGGGCCAGTCCAGTTGTGTCTTCTGTTGGTGGGACAGGGAGAGTGGGTGGACAGGGATTAGGCGGTCTCTCTTCTGTGATCCGCCAGGGACAGCATGACCGTATCTCACACACAAAGCCAAAGATGGGGACTGCTATCCAAGGAGGTGCACTGCTCCCACCCTGCCTCCCCAGCGGGTTATCTGCTGACTTGACTAACACAAACCCCCATCTGGCCTCCGTCCAAACACCAGATGTGCCCCTGATTAGTGTCGGTCTGGGGAATGTTTCCACGACTGAAAGGTCAGTGTCAGCTGGAAGTGTGCAGTGTGGGCCTCTGCTCCCTCCCCACAGTGGCAGCTGTGGGACCTGAGCCTTCCATTATGTCACTGGCCAAGGAATGGAGCCATGGCGTGGCGGGGGCAGGCAGGGTGGGGGACCAAAATCAGGAGGGCCTCGTTTTAGTTGTCTCCACTCTTCGTTCTTCATTGAAAGACATAGTATAATTTTCCACTTGGAAGAGACTCCAGGATATGCAAAGAGGGAAGCCCCATTAGTTCTCCTTCAGATCTGCCATGTGCTTGTGTCCCTTCCGATTTTCTTATGGGGGCTGTCACCCACACTGTGGTAAGAGAAAGGAAGGGTAATCCTGCGATGGGCTGGGCTGCCATGTTTTACCCTATTTACAGGTCATTTAAGTATCGCTTCTACACTCTAGACAGGCTTTCATGTTTAATTTCATGCATATAGGGCCGTGTGAGGCTTTCCTCTAGGTAGCAATGAAAATTAAATACAATTGAGTTTGATGTGTACCTTATTGATTCCAGACCCGTTTCAGTAGACTGTGACACTTCAGCGACCTGCAAATTCTACACGTTAGAGTTCATATTTTACACAAACTCCGTACACCCAAGAGGTGGACTCGCATTCCTACCAGCAACATCCGCCTTCCAACAGAAGATACGGGTCCTACAGAAGGCAAAAGCTGTTGGGGAAGATGTACTACAAATGGTATTTACAGTCCCCCTGTAGGGAAAAAAAATTCATGAATAATTTGATGGAAATTACAGCAACAATGGAATAATCCTTTTGTTAATTGCATGTTCTCCCTTTGGTTTTCTGCAGGCCACATCTGTGCCCTGTGTCACTGCAATTCCATTTCAAAGGGATGGAGTAGGAGAAGAAAGGAACTTGGGGACTACGGGATTAAGCCTTGAAAATGGCTGGGCACCTTTGATGCGTGGTGTCCTACCAAGCACAGACTTTCTTTACTCTGTGTGCGATTGCCGGTGACATTTGCTGCTCTGCAGCTCACGGCTCCTTGGCAGAGGCTTTGGAGAAGGCCACTTCAGCAAGGGGAACAGCTGGCAATCACAAGGCAGGGTGGGCGGGTTCAGACCGGCCACGGTCTCAGGGTATGTGGCAATCATCTTTCTTCTGCAGCTGAGCTGGAAATTAGAGGCTGTATTCAGCCCCATGTGGGAGAAAGGGAATTTTTACTAGAGGGCATGGCCTTTTGAGTCAGGGGGAGAAAGCATCTTCTGCCTGCTGGGGCAGGGAACAGAGGTGAGTCAGAACAGCTTGTGGAGAGTGGTATTCCCCACTGGGGGTCACAGGGCCACTTGTAAAATGATGCCTAGGTGTTGCTGTACAGCCAAGGTCCTCAACTTTGGCTGCATATTGAAATCATGTGGGGAGCTTTTATAGTCCTGCTGCCCTGGCCCCACCTCTGATCACTGTATTAGACTCTCTGGGGTGGGTGACACTCAGGCTGAGGTAGTTTTTTTTTTTCCGGTACCGGAAATCGAACTCATGACCTCGCTCTTGCCAGGCAGGCGCTGTGCCGCTGAGCTAAATCCCCAGCCCCCGGCTGAGGAGGTTTTTAAGGGCCCCCACGTAATTCCAGTGGGCACCCGAGCTTCAGATCCACTGATCTAGGCCCTCATTCATCAGTGTAGTCTGAAGCCCAGCAGTACCATATCACCCAGCAATTGTTAGACCCACAGAGTCTCAGGCCCCACCCAAGATCTTCTGTGTCAGTTTCTAGCAAGATCCATGAGAAATTTGATGTACATTAAAGTGTGAGGAGCTATAGTTTTCAAATTTTGCTGCACATTAAAAATCACCTGGAGAACTTTAAAAACTCGCACTGCCCAGACCACACCTAATACCAATTAATCAGAATTTCCAAGTGTGGGACACAAGCACCGGTAGGTTTTTACAGGTGATTCCAGTGTGCATGGATTTTCAGCACTGGCTATGAATTAGAATCACCTTGGGAACTTTTAAATGCCTTGATACCTGAACTCCACTTAGAGATTTTGATTTAATTGGTCTGGGAGAGGCAGCAAAAAGATTCCTAGGTATTCAAATGTGCAGGCAGCTGGAACTCCTGTTTCAGAAAGTTGGTTCAGTATCACTGAAAGCAAAACCAACTGACAAACCTTAAACAGGTCCATGGGGCCAAGGACAAACAGCTGAAGTAGCAACCGGACCATCGCTGGACCTTACCTGGTCTCAGGGCTTTGATAGTCAACCTCCTTACATGGGATTCCTACTATTCTTTTGTTCTGCATATGGATTCAAATGTTTGTATGTTCCTTTGGTTTTCTAATAAAGTTCCTCTTGAAAAACTTAATGTCACAGCAGCTGACTTAAAGGACAAAATCCCTGGTTTCCACCTAGGCCATGGCATCTCAGAGCAGCTAAAGGGTCAGGTGGGCCAAAAAGGTGAAAGTGGAGAGCTTGGGTGTGCCAGGACTGAGACAAAGTAAGACCTGGGGTTAAGGTGAGCTGACTGTCTTTCCTTATCTTTTTATCCTGCAATATTCTCACCATTTCCAATATAGCTGTACAGTCAAGTAGCCCCAAGGTAGGGTTGCTGAATGTAACAAATAAAAACACAAAGCACCCAGTAAAATTTGAGTTTCAGATAAATGTTGAATAATTTTTAGCATAAATATGACCCACACAATATTTGGGATATACTTATACTAGAAAGTTATTTATTGCTTATCTGAAATTCACTTTTATCTGTATGTCCTGTGTATTTGTTTGTTTGTTTTGTTTTTCTTCCTGTAGCAGGAATCGAACTCACGACCTTGCGTTTGCCAGGCAGGCGCTTTGCCGCTGAGCTAAATCCCCAGCCCCTGTCTTGTGTATTTGGCAACCCCCTTTTTTAGACAACCCTCAATCTCTCTATTGGAAAATCTGGCTTTGCATTAGGGCTTTTGCTCTTATTATATGAGGTAAGGTCCACGGGTGGATCTTGTCGCTAGGAGGTCCACCATCCTGGGCTCTACAGGGGTTGCTCCAGTATGCGTGTGAGCATGCACAGGTGGCTCTGGGTGTGGCTCATGTCCTTGAGCTTCATTTCTTCCAGGTTCTCCTGAAATAATGGTGGTAAGGTAGGGAATTCCTCAGAAATGGCCTCTTCTCCAGCTGTTGCTCGCCCAGTTCAGGCTGCATGTGCACAGGGAGCTTAGGGGGCTGGAGGTAACGGTGTTGAGCCTATGGTGACTCAGATGGCGTAGAAGTGGGGGGTGGAAAGGAAAGCCTGGCTCACCAGTTGGCAGCTGTAGCATCTCCCTGCAGCGGCTGCTCAGTGTCTGAAGCCGGTGTGTCTGGCTTTCAGCAGGCTGCTCTATGGAAACGTTCAAAGTGCAGTTTCCCATTCCATTTGGCTCAGGGCTGCTCATCCCCTGCTGGCTTCGGAGTGGGGAGGGGGCTTGACGGAGGGGAAAAGGGAGGCTGAGCGTGGGGAAGAGACAGCCGCCAGCAAGAGGAGTGAGGATGCAGCTACAGCGACACACGGCTGGGGATGTGCAGCGAGACGGATCAGGAAGGGTGCCTCAGCTCATCCCTCCAGCCTGCTCTAAACAGAGCTAAGCTGGTGCTGGCCTGTTCTCTGTCTGCTGAAGGGCCCGACAAGAAGCCAAGAGGGTGCAGGAGGCCGGGCCTAGCTCCGAGGCCCTGCCTCCTCTCCCCTGGGTGCTCCGGAGGGGAGTGCGGCTCTGAGTACTCCTTGGACACTCAGGCACTGCTGAGGCTCGGGAGAGCTGGGACTCCTTGGAAGAATCTCCTCTACGCTGTCTCTTGTTGGAAGTCTCCCGCGTTCCCTCAAGGCACCGCCATCTTCCCAGAGCAATAAATCACTGCAGTTTAAATGCAAGTTGCAGACTTGGTTTTGTATTTCTTCTGGGATTCAAGGCTCGAGAAAGCCAGGCTCTCTCGTCTCCTTCTCTGCCTCCGGTCGTCTCGTGTCCCTCTCCTGATGGGCGGCAGTGTGGAATGCTGGTCTTTCCAGACGTCTCTCCCAGGGACCTTCGATGTGGCCCCCGGAAGACTCTCAAGGGAAACATCAATATCTTGTGGCTAATTAAAATGATAGATGGGTCTTTTTCCTCCCTGACCACTTAGTTGAGGGCAGAAACAGCTAGAGATTCTGTGGAAGGTTGGGAGAAAAGCTGCGTGAAGGGAGGGGTGAACAGCATAGCCTGCAGTTACCCTGAGTTCGATACCCCCTTTCAGCTTGCGTTGAGACCTGGGCTGCTGATGAACTGTGCTGATGGGTTGGTGGACCTGGGCCTGGACCTTGCTGGCTACTTGGACTTTGGCTTATGATATTTTGGCGAGAATTTAGTCATGAGCTCCAAGCCATTTCCCTAGGGCCAGGCTGCTGTTTCTTAGAGCTTATGAGACTTGGCCACTGGAGGAAGAGTAGGCCTCTCTCCCCAGGCCTGCAGCCCACTTTGGAATCCAGTCTGGAAGCACAGCCTGTTGGCGAAACCAGGCCTGCTGTGTGCTGTCACAGATGACGTCTTAGGTCCTGGGAGCTGTGGAGAATGGGCTTGTGAGCCTTGGGGGCCAGGCTCAACTTTTATCCAAACTCTAGGGAAGACCAGGTTGCCTCATGGGATTCCCTCAGGCTGGTGCTGGTGTGCCTATGTCCGTCGGGGAATGGGCTGGTATGGGCCTTGCTGGCCAGCTCTCCTCTCTAGCCACCTCTGTCCAGGTCCAGTCTTGGCCTGGGCTCCTGAGTCTCTGCCTGGTGGAGACATTAGTGTGGCCAGGGTCCAGAAAGCACTCCTGGGTGAATCTGTATGGGGCCATGATGTGTGTTTCTTCCTGTGGAACTGGGGCTCTGAACACCTGGCTGGTGTCTGTCAGGGGTTGAGCTGGGCCAGCTCTGAGGCAAGAGGGCTGGGAAAACTGGGAAAGAAGGTGCCCAGCTCCTCGCTGGCCCCCATTCATCATCATGCCCAGGCCCCTCTCTTCTTCTCTGGCATTTTTCATGTTCTGGGACAAAGTCTAAATCGGGCACTTGGATGAGACATTCCTCGGAGCTGCCAACCTTCCTGGTCCAGGGTGGTCACAGGACTCGCTGGCTCCGTCTCCTCTCAGTTTGGCCGAGGCCCTAATCCTTGTGGTGCCTGACGCCAACAGCTTGCTGCCTGCTGAGCTCCTCTTTTGCTGTGCCCTTTCCAGGCACTATTTGGAACGGCTGAGGTGAGTCTGCACGTGTGCATTCATGCGTGTGTGTACGTGTGTGTGCATATGCGTGTGTGTGTGTGTGTGTGTGTGTGTGTGTATGTCCTCTTTGGACATTTAAGTAAATGTTTATTGGCCCCAAGTGAGGCACAAATTCCACAGTCCCTTCTAGCTTTGGACTTGTGATGGGAGAAAGCGCCTGAGTACAATTTATTAAACATGCGCCATTTTCTCCAGCCTTCAGGGTCCAGTGCATGTGTCATCCTCTTCGGGAGGTTGAGAGGTCCTCTGCTGGGCTCGCTGCCCTGTGTCTCCTGCCCTCTCCAGCTCTTACGGTCAGAACGTGCCTCGTACAGTCAGCTCTGAGCCCTGTTGCTTTGGCACCATTTTTGAACGTTTTGTCTGTTACCTCTCAGGGGGCCAGACCCCAGTTCAAGTGCCAAGTCGCATTTGTAAGCCAATGACCTGGAGCTGGTTAACTTCTTGGAGACTCGGTTTCCCCATCTGTACACAGGGGGTCATCGAGCCTTCCTCTTGGGATCACCCTGAGCGTCCGTGAGCTCCTGCGCTGGAGTCACCTAGCCCAGCGGAGCTGGGTGATACAGCTTGGTTCCTGTTCTCTACTCTTCTCACTCGTGGTTGCTGGCACAGGGCCGGGCTTGTGGTCGGCACCCCAGAAAGGTAGTGGTGACTGATTAATGATTATGGAGCCTGCAATTATTGGGATGAAGTCCCTAAACAGGGAAACAGCTCTAAGCAAACCCATTAATTAGGGGCCTGTTTGCAGTTCTTTTGTGCTGGCTTGTCATGTGTTAGCTCAAGGAGGGCTTTTACCCCCCACTCACCCCCTCCCCCCCAGGCCATTTTGGGAAAATAATGACCAAGGAGAGGCTCAGGCGGAGGTGTGCAATTCCCACCTACTTGTGACCTTCACGCCCACTCTCCCTCCCCAGCCCAGTACTGGTCCAATAAACAAGTTAGCAGGTGACAAACATAGCCCTCGTAAAGAAGGCCACTGCCTTTAGGACAGCAGTCAGCCGGAGCTAATGGACTTTTACCAGGGAGCAGAGACTCCCTGAGGCGCAGGCCTGCTGACCTGGAGTGACCTCTCAGGCCAGGGGAGGCCCAGGCCAGCTCGGGGCTCCTTTTAAAAAAAGCTTTCCAGTATATTAAAAAGGAAGAGGTGGTGAAGGAGAAGGAGGAGAGAGAGGAGGAGGAGGAGGGGGAGGAGGATTGCCAATGGAGAACATTGCAGAAATCGTCTTGTGACTGACATGTTTACATTTATCAAATTAACAAGTTTATGTATTTATTTTTTTCAAATTAACAAGTTTAAACTCTAAATGTAGTAAGACTGTAATACTTACAATAAGCGTATGGATACTCCAAGCGAGTGTTAAAATAAGTGAGTGGGATACAAATGTAAGGTAGCACAGCCGATGGCCTTCCATCCTGTGTTACTGCACAGAGATGGCCCCATGGGGCAGCTCAGAGCCCGGGGCCCCAGCTTTTGCTGACCCCAGGTGGGCCAGGGCCTGGTGACAGAGACCAGGAGATGATCTCATCTCACTGGAAAGTAAAGCCCATTAGCGAGGCACAGACTCGTACACAAGAGGTGGGCCTGCGTCTCGTGGTGGGCGGGTGTCCACATTGAGTCTACCTGACTTTTCCCCTTCAGTGTTCTCAGCATGATAGTAAATGCTCCAGATACACAGTGTGATTGAAAAGTACAGTGAATGTTTAAATTTAAAAAAATTGATTACAGTAAAAGACACATTGACCATTTCTCTTCCTCAGAGCACCCCACCCCCGCTTTACACTTATTCCATTGTCCTTGCCGCTTCCTGAAGTAGTTCTGGAAGTCCTCATCTGTGAGTGCCTGTAGTTGTTCTGTCATGGTTGCTTTGATGTCCCGAAATGACTCAAAACATTTGTCTTCCATGGTCATTTTGACTTTGGGAAGGAGCCAGAAGTTCCATGTTGCCAGGTCTGGTGAATAAGGCGAATGAGGACGCACTGCCATGTTTTCAGGAGCCTGCTTTTCCATTGGGTGGCACTTGGCAGTGGCATTCGCTGTCGTTTTGATCACACCTCGCTTGTAAAGATATTCATGAAAGAGGACTTCCAGAACTCCTTCAGAAAGTGGCAAGAATGATGGGATGTGTGTTCAGAGGGAGGGATAGTCTTTGGAGGAGGAGTAAGGGCAAGTTGTCTTTTATTGCATTTTTTTTTTCCTTTTTGAGACATGATTTTGCTTTGTAGTTCAGCCTGGTCTTGAACTCACCATGTAGCCCAGGCTGGCCTTAAACTCACAGCAATCTTCCTGCCTCAGCCTCCCTAGTGCTGGGATTATAGGCATGCATCACCACACCCAGCTTGTAATTTTTTAAAAGCATTTAAACACATGCTGTATATTTTGATCATCTCTTGTACATGTTGACATAAATGGAATCAAATCTTCTCTGAGAAGCACCTTGAGTCAGGCCTCTTTTGGCTTCTGTCCTCCACTTCAGAGAATAACATATTGTTCTGCGATTGTGTGGGCTTCCCTGTCTTTGTCCTGCATGGACTGTGAGTGTCTGTGAGCATATTTGCGTGTCTGGCGCAAAGGAGGGATGGGCAAAATCTGTAACTGGATGAGGGTCTGGGTGCCCGAGTTTGCCATATCTAGGCCAACAGAGAGCCTCCCCCTTACCCCAGGCCCGGCCTGCTTGGAAGCTACATTTCTGGGTGAGTGTTTTCCTGTGTTATGGATCTGTCCCTAGAAGTCGATGTCCTTTTTTTTCCGGGTATCACGGCACATCTGGTTGTTGGTACATGTTGCTTAGTTAGAAAGTCTTAAAACAGCATGAAATTGTTAGCACGTTGCTCGGGCCTGCCAAGCTGCTCTTGAGTCACAGGCTTTGGTGGATTTAGTTTTCTGTTTGTTTTCTGTTTTCATGC
The DNA here is from genome assembly GCF_000276665.1 of Chinchilla lanigera. NCBI lineage: Eukaryota > Metazoa > Chordata > Mammalia > Rodentia > Chinchillidae > Chinchilla > Chinchilla lanigera. The sequence goes on along the minus strand of NW_004955441.1, from coordinate 9,352,471 downwards.
AGTTTAGAAAATTGGTCTGTGACAACCTTGGGGAGAAATAAGCCTGCTTGAGCTCTGCCAAGGAGAGGCAAGCCTGAGAGGAGGGCTGTGGGAGGGGAGGAAGGGCTCGCAGTCCCAGCCTCTGGGCTTCTTGCTCGTATATCTTTCTCTTGCGTTTTGGACTAACACTCACGCTCATCTGATGTGTGCAGAGAACGCGTGCCCAAGGAGGTGGGGTGCGCGGGGAAGAGGCTGGTCTCTGCACGGTACTCACCAGGAGAGCAGCAAGGACCAGCGCAACACCTCTGGGGTGCAGAGGAGACAGATGTGCTCTCTCCAAATAAATGCCTGGGCCTGGCGGTTGTGAAGGAAAATGCTCCTTCCCCGAGCACTTGACTCCTCTGCTATCTTTGGGTGTGGGCAATGCCAGAAATCAGCTTTCCCCACATGGCCCCAATATGCCATCTTCCCTTCCTGCTCTCAGTAGCTCTTCTCTCTTGGCAGATTTCCTTTCTGGAAATAATCTCATATGGGGAAAGTCTGGGCTGATCTCTTTCACTTTGGGTGGTAGTAGCAATCCTTGTTGGCTCTGTGCACCCAGCCGGTGCTGCTTCTGGATGGTGAAGCCGGGCTTGGGGAAAGGCGGATTGGAAAGGTATCTGATACCCCCACAGAGGACTCTGCTTGGCTGCTAACAGTGGAGAAGGGCTGCAGAAATTGCTTTTCTGGTTCAAATCAATATCAGTGTACCCCTGCCGCCACCCCTACTTTGGAAGCACTGTACCTTATCCTTGGTGTTCTTGGTTTAAGAGTTTTCTTTCATGCTTCTCTGGAAAAGCATGAGGTCCCTTTCAGCCCTAAATCTGTCCTCGGAGAATGGTGCTCAGCTGCGCTGTTTGGTGCTGGGTCTTTCTGGGCAAGTCAGAGATTTCCACTCTGGTCTGCAGAACGAGATATCGTGGCTCACCCTTGAGGCCCCCAAGGATGAGTATTCTGCCTTCTCATCTCCTGGGGGGCTGAGGTAACTGCTCCCCTAAACATCTAAGTTTTTTAAAGGAACCCTTATTTATTTGGTATCTACAAACAGTACTGGCACCGAACGTGTGTCTTAGATGTAGTGACTTGCCCCAACTATATGGACAATAGTGACTTAGTCACAGAGAGACACCAAATGCTTGTCTGTCTGGTGTCGAAGCCCTCCTTCATTCTTCTACTCCAGGGTCTGTGAGCCCAGGAAGAGCAGGCCTAGAGCCCTTTCGCTCTGAGGTTTTGTCACTCTGTGCGTAGCCTTGCACTTCTGTTTTGCTTCCTTGGTCGTTCATAACCCAGCTCGAAGCCCGCAGAAATGCCTTTGGCTGTCAAGGTCTAAAGCAAGGCAAAATAATTTATTGTCACCTTTAGTTTCAGTTAAATACATTAAAATGTTTAATTTCAATTGGGGATGGGAGAGAATTTTAAAAAACAAGCTTTGAAAGTTTATAAATTTCAATTCTGAGCACTTGACAGAGTTTAAGGGCATCGCTGGTGCCATACTCTAACCCAGCTGTATCTCAGAGATCCGTGCCAGGGACTTCCCTGTCGGTCTCTAGGAAATTCCTCCTTTCTTGCTCTGTGCCTTCTCCTCAGTGGAATGTTTGAGACAAATGCGCCTCTTCCTCGTCAGTGTGACTGGGGTTGTGGGGAGCCGTGCATGGGCTTCTGGAGCCCGTGAATCTCCAGAAATGGAATGAAAAATGAAAATTGCAATTGGATTTTGTGTGTGTGTGTATTTGCGCACGCGCGCATTTCTGAGGAATGAATTTACTAATTGAAGTAGATACACAGAGAAGTCAGCAACTTCAGATAGTCTAAGGAGCACTGGCGGGGGACATGGGAGGAGTTTATTTTAGAGCCAAGTGTGAGGACAAGTTTCCCTTTCTCTGAAAGGGTTGGTCTGCTTTCCCCCTGTAATTAATTTTTAAATACACATTACCATTAGAAATTTCTAATTTTTTCCTTTTCATTTTTCTGAAATTATTCCACCTGAATCAATTCAACTTTGTGTAAATGTTACTGAAAGAGCTGGTTCTCTGAGCAGTTTCTTTTTCTTCCCTTCTGAGAGTCTTACCCGGTGTTGTTTCAGACACAGTAAGTTCCTCTGGTGGCTGTGATGCAGAGTGACGTTTAGAGGGGAAGAGAGACAGAGCCTGAAGGGGTCTGTACTGGAAGCGAGTGCAAATGATCCTATGGGACAAATGTCCTTGGGGCCAAATGTCCTTCTTCAGTGTTTCTGCCAGGAGGTCTGAGGGTAGGAGGAAGCAAGCGCTTTACCGAGGAAGACAAAGCTTCCCTCACCTTGTGGCCTGTGGTGCTGTCACCAGGCAGGAGTTGGTGGGAAGGTCATCAGCAAATCAGACCCCTCTGCGCTGTCTCCTCATCCTTGCATGTGACTCATCATGAGGTCATCTTGCGTGCCGTCCTGTGGTTTTTTCCCCATCACCGAGTGACTTGGAACACTAATGTGGAGGGCCTCCTGGGAGGCTCTCCTTGAAGGAGGAGCAGTTGTCTCCATTTTGGCTGGGCCTGACCCCATGTCCACGTATTGATATGTACAGAGCTGGCTAGAGCCTTTCCTTATCCCTTCAGTTGGCTTTAAGCAATGCATATTGGTCTAGCCGAGGTGCTAATGGTAATCTTTGGAGATGTCAGGTGTGTTTCCCTGGACTCCCCGTTGTTCCCACGTGTGAGCCGGGATGAGGCGGGATGCATGAGCCAGTGCTCCATGCTGTGGGCTGGGATCAAACCTTGGGATAGAGGCTATGACTTCCTGGGGCTTCAAAGATTGCACATCAGACCTGAAGCACCCTCCCCAAAACATCAGACACTATCTCAACTGCGTTATGCAGATTACTCTTTCTGCAGATCCTTTTCCCTGCATTTTCAGGGGTGATTTCAGGCCTCCTACCTAGCCCAGCTCAGGGCACTCTCCTGCTTCCCACGGTTCTCACAGTCACTCATCCTCAAACCACTCCCTTGTTCATGAATGAAGAAAACCTGAGTTCAGCCTTGGGTCGAGGCCTTGGTTCCAGATGGCCATCATTGTGGCTGGACTTAGGACTCCTCGGCTCCCCATAACTACCAATATGCCTTAATTTCTTTATTCTCACCATGGATTGCACTGGAAGTGGTAGATTGGAATTAACCCACTAGGATTCCAATAACTTTTCATGGGATTACAAATATAAACTTCCTGGGCCTTGATGAAGACCAGGAAGGGTGCTCTATAACTAACTCTCGCTGCAAGGCAGGGGGCTCCCGACATGGTCAGCAGGGCTCTTGGGGCAATTCCCAAACAGCTATGACACTTAGGCTTATGGGTCCATGTATTTATTTGAGTAACTACTGGGAGGATAGGAGAGAGAGGGAGAGAGAGAGGGAATTGGAAAGAACATAGGATGTGGAGTCAAGCAACCTTGGTTGAAACCCAAAAGCAATGCCACCTTTTGTCAGGACTCAACACTGGCGGAAGGGGAGGGGGAGAGGGAAGAGAAGGGGGAGAGGGAGGGGGAGGGAAGGTTTGCAGAGCCCTGACTTACAGACATCATCTCTGTTTCCCATGCCTTCCAGAGACTTCTTCCTTTTACCATGCAGCACTTTTGGGCATGACAAAGCCTTGTGGAAAGGGGACAGAGCCACTACTTGCCTGTTTTATCCTACTCAAGGCACTAAGCCTGTCCGCCCTGGGTTCATGCCTGGTCCAACCAACTCATAAAGTAAGAGGGCTGGGCCAAAGTGCTCATTAGAATCAATTTTTTAAATGTCTAGAAGTGGTGGTTTTTAGGGAATATTCTTAGAAGATAGGTGCTGGATCATCTTTTCCTCTCACTTACCAGTGCAGATGTGATGGCAAGAACCCTAGGAGTCACTTTAGGGAGGTGAGGACATGCTTTTGCATGGCAGAGTGATAAATTGGATCCAGAGGGTGGAGGAAATGCCAAACAGTCGTGGGTTATTTGCTTCCAGCACTCTTTTAATTCAGAAAGAAATAAACTTCTGTCTTGTTAAAGTCTCTTGTTATACTGAGTTTTTCTGTCATAGGCGATCTATCCCTAACAAGCCTAATCTAGAGGTCACACATTTGGGTTCTGGAGTCAGATAATGTGGGTTTAAATCCCACCTCTGTCATTTTAAAGAGTCCAGTTAGGGCAAATCTCATGACCTCGTTAAGCCCCCAGTGTTCTTGACTGAAATGGAGGTCATCACTGTATTTATCTCTACATTTGTTATATATATTAACATGACATAATGTATATAAAGTAGGTGGTACTCAATAAATATTTGATATTATAATGTGGAGACAGCAAAAGCAACAATGGAGAGAGGAAAGAGACACATCTCTTTCTGTCCCTTATAGTGTATGTAGGCTACCCACCCTAGGGCAGGCGTAGAACTCATACCCTTAATCCCAGCATAGGATCAGGAGTCAATCACAAAGTCTAGATTCAGTCACCTCTGAAAAGCCTGCCCCCCCATAACTGCATGAGGCTTTGGGGGGATATTTAGACACAAACCATAACATACTGTTGCCCCCTTCATCATCCTGGAGTTTCCATGACCTTGGAGAACTCCCTGGGGTTTGTAGTGGAGTCATATGTTCAGGACCCTGGAGCCTGCATCTCTCAGTCTTTTTGCATGACAGAAACAACTCATAACTTCATGGAAGTCACATACCATCCTTTACACATCCAGAATGGATCAAAGAGTACTCTGTAGGCTTATTGGGGAGGTTAAATGAGAAAATATATATGAGTACCCATAGAGTACATGGAGCATGCAGTCTACCAGTGTAAGTTCCGGTTTCTTGGTCCTGTTGATACTTGCTCCATACTGTAGACACTGATGGGGACCTTTGCTTCACCTTTCCCCGTTACCTGGGCAGGTTGTAAGATCCTGGCAGCACCGTGGGTACAGGTTAACACAGTCGGTGGAGGGCCAGCAACCAACACTGGGCAGAGTGATTGATGCCACCCAACTGTGAAGAGTTGGGCCTGCAGGCCAGGTTGACAGGGATAGAGGGAGGTTCTTAGGGTCAAGAGCAAAGGGTAAGGGTTTTGAGGGCTGTGGGGGAAATGGACAGAGTCCAACAGCATTGTGGGGGACTTAGTGAGAGGAGGTAGGGAGTAAAAGCTCACCTCTGCCCTCCCCAAGGGTTGCTGCTGCTTCATCTCTGTGATTGCAGCTCCAACTCTGTGATTTCCCAAGGGAGATTCCCCAGGCAGTGGTAATCTCTGTGAAGACTATAATACTCATATCAAAGCTTTATCTTCAAGCCTGTGACTGAATGAGACAGCTTATGCAAAGTGTGTGGCAGCAGCGTAGGCCCCTTTCTCCATTCACACCAGCAAGTCCTTGCCACCTAAGGAGTTTTCTGTGCCCACCTAGCCAAGTACCTGGGCACCACCTGCACGAGCTGATGAGGGCCTTCCAGTAGCCCTGGGGGATTGGATGGCTCCACACTGGGAAAGCATAAGCTGTTTCAGGAAGTTGTGGTATCTGTGCAGATCAGAGGTGGTGGTGGGGACGGGGCCTGGCGTCCTACCCCATTGGCTTCCCTTTAAATCTCTCTTCTCCCTGCCACGACTGGAGACTTCCCAGTGGCCACGATCCTTCCCCCACAACACAGACAATTGATGGAGCTCCCTTCCCCACCATCTCTTTAGCAAACACAAACTCCTTTTGGATTGGTATCCCTCTCCTTTTTAAAACATTTTTAATTGAAAAAGAAATTCAGATTATAAAATAGTAGAGAAAAAATACTATAACAAAAAATACTCTGTCTTAGTTACCTTCTCTTCTCTGAGCCACAATACCTGATGGCCACAATCCAAAGGGGCAGACATGTATTTTGGCTCATAGTTTGTAGAGTTTTCAGTCCATAATCAACAGGCTCCAGGGTGGGACAGCATGGCAGAGGGGATTGGGAGAGAAACTGCTTTCAGCATGGCAGAGGGGATTGGGAGAGAAACTGCTTTCAGCATGGCACCAGGGAAGCTGAGAGATCAAGGGAGGAGGAGGGTTAGATATAACCTTCCAGTCCAGGGCCCAGTAACCCACCTCTTCCTACCAGGCTTCACCTCTCAACTTCACATTTAGCTATAAACCCACTGAAGAGTATCACATTCCCATGATCCATTCACCACCCCAAAGCCCCACCTATGAGTGCACGAGGCTTTGGGGGAACATCTAGATGGAGGTAACTTCGGTCTATGATTTTCATACTCATTCCATGAATATGTGTGCATGTTAGGAACTTGTATTCTTTCCCCTGCCTTTGCAAATTACACACAGTCTTTTTACTCTTTGTAGTTTCCTAACTTCTTTTTCAAAAGATATTCAAAATATAACTTTATTCTGACTCTTATCAAAAAAGAATAGGAATGACAGTTACAAACAACATTTTACTACTGAGTATTATGATGTGGCTGTAGCTGTCTTATATATGAAATTCAAGCAAGGAACAACCTCATTCCAAAGAGCTAAATATGCAGCTCCAAAAAAATGAAGGTTTTTTTAAACTATCAACCTCACTCTGGAGTCCATTGATGAATCCAAAGATGAAGCATGTCTGCGTAGCTGGACAATAAAGTGGCTGCTGACATCATGGGACAGTGGCCTAGGTAACTAGACTTCTTTTTTAAAAAA
>NW_004955441.1:9328320-9344065 GCF_000276665.1 Chinchilla lanigera | reverse complement strand
GGTCCAAAGACCGGCGCTCCCTGCCCCAGGCTCCCCGTGCACTGGGGGCCCACCCTCTGGTAACTAGACTTCTGATGCTGGGCTCCAGCTTCACTTCCTTGCAGGTCATCATCCTTATCCGGGACAGCCATTGTCTGAGCTACCTCTAGATTATACTATGCTGCCTGTTAGGTCCATGACAACCTCTGGTAGGACAAGAGGGAGAAGGCAGACCATGCCCCAAGTTAATGTTTCCAGTGAGCTTTTTGGTGAGCCAGAGGGAGGCCTTCTTGAAGCTGTAGTTACTTTTGTTTTTCTTCCTTTGTTTGGTTTTTTTCCAGCACTGGGAATTGAACTTGAGACCTTGCACTTGCCAGCCAAGTGCTGTGCCACTGAGCTAAATCCCCAATCCAATCCTTTGTAGTTACTTTTGAAATATCATAGTACTGAAGATTCTTCTTTCAGTGAAACACAATAGATTTTGCCTTCACTTTCCTTTAAGGTCCACTCTGTAGCCACACAACACAATGAGGATGCTCTCACATACTTGTACCGGATCCGTATGCTGGTTAGGCATGTTTCTGTAGGGAAATCTTGATGTTAGGTCAAACATCATAACAGCACAGTGAGCGTGGACATCCTAGCTGAATTTCTGCTGGCTGGCATGTCCCACGTGTTGAATTTGATGGAGCCTCTATTGGTGTGGAGCAGGAAAGGATGTACCTCTGTGCTCAGGAGAGCTTTATACTTCTTGAATTCACCAGTCAGGTGATGCTTCCTGAATGTGGTCTTCTTGGTGCCCCTGTCACCCGTCAGCTGGAGCTTGAGCTGGATCTGTGGCTCTCCCTGTAGCCATTGTAGTGATTCTCACAGAAGCGCTCTGTGCCCATCCAACACTTCTAACATGTTTAGCACTCATTCTCCTAAACATGTTCTACTCCTGAAGGCGTAACCACACCCTTAGGGTTGTAGAATTTAAATGCTTTAACTTTGCTGTAAGTTTTCACGTTAGCATGATCTAGTATTTAGTTTCACCATGATTTTCCTCACCTTCATTTATCATTCTTATTATTTTTAGAATCCATACCTCTTTAGATTTACCAAAATAAATCTAAAGTATTTATACACAGTTTTAGAACCCAATTGCTTCTTTCTGTTTTTCTGAAGGAGTCCTTTAGTAGTTATTTTGGTGAAGATCTGTGTTTAGTTAACTCTTAATCTTTTGCTGAAAATATCTTTCCTTTGTCTGAAGTCTCAATTGGGGCCAGCTGAATTGAAAATTGTTGACTGACTTCTCATCCTGGCACTTTTAAGATATTATTCTCTCATCTCTAGGTAGCTATTGTTGCCAATAAGAACCCTGACACCAATCTGATAGGCATTTCTTTGAAGATAAGCTCTGCTTTCTAGTACCTTTGGAAGTATTTTAATTTTCCTTGATATTCTGTGCATTCACAATCATATGTCTCCATGTGTATTTGTTTTTGCTTATTCTCTGTGCTTTGTCAGCCACGGCTTACATGCTTTTCTCAAGCCTGGGAAACTTAGCATCACTTCTTCAAATACTACCCCCTAATCTTATTCTGCCTTCTCTCCCTTTCTGCATCATCTATTGATAGATTCAGGACCATTCAAATGTACCCTCTATATTTCTCAATTTCTTTTTCATGTTTTAAAGCTGTCCCTTTAATCTATGTGTTGTGTTTGGGGTGATTTTCTCAGACATATTTTTAGAATCAACAGTTTTCTTTACTATCATGTCCATGGACTATTTCACCAGCTTCTTGAAAGCTTAGACATTTTTTTGGATGTTTACGTCTTTCATTTTTAGAACTTCATTTTAGTTCTTTTGCAAACCAACTCTTCCATAATGTTCTGTGATTGCTACGCAAGGGGTTCTCTTCTTGTGTTAGAGCATTTTAGACATATTGCTTAAGTTGTTTGTTAGAATTCTCAATTACTGGTGGTTCCGTGGGAATGGATTCCCTTTTCTGGGAATTCCTGAAATTGCTGGTCATCTCTTCATGTGTCTGGTGACTTTCATATCGTCCCAGTAGGGAATCATCTCATGCAGAGTTCTGGGAATTCTCCAGAGAATTCTCTGCATTAGACGATTCTCTTTTCTAGACCAGTGTTTCTTTGCTGAAGATTTTTATTCCCAAGTCTGAGAGTTTGAGTTTTCTACCAAAGCTTGCAAATTAAATGCTCCACTTTCTTTCATTACCCCTGCTTCTTTGTTTGACACTTCTGTACTATCACCTTGGGTATGGAAAGGGGTTTTTTTCTGATGGGATCATCCTTCCAAAAATGATTTCTGCCTAGTTCCAGTTCTGTGTGATAAACAAAGACTGGCCTTGACTTTTATCTTTATGAGCTCTAAAAGCCCCTCCAAGCAATGGTTTTTGTATTTCAACACACATATGACTCACCTGGAGTTGAGATGAAGAGTCGGGATGGGGTCTGAGATTCTGCATTTCTAGCAAGCTGCCGGGAGATGCCAGGTTGCTGACCAGAGGACTGTGCTGAAGTAGCAGAATCCCCAAGCCTACCGCAGATGGGTAGCCCATGTTTTGTTTTTTTTGTTTTTTTTTGGTTTTTCTCCGGTACCGGGAACTGAACTCACGACCTTGCGCTTGCCAGGCAGGCGCTTTGCCGCTGAGCTAAATCCCCAGCTATAGCCTGTGTTTTTGATGGCTCTACCTCTATCTTCTGTTTAGTATTCCTTCTTTATTTTGACAACTGAATATGTCCTTCTCTTGAAGATACTTTAACTTGAGTTCCCAAATTCCATGCTCTTTCCAGTGCCAGGAAAATCCCAGTTACCAGTATTTTCACTGACACAAAGAACAGCTGTGTGGGTTATCAAAGGCCTCAAATATCAGAGGCTTAAACAAAGTTTTAAGTGGACGGGCTCAGAGTTAGGAAGCCCATAGCTGTGGTCCTGGGGTCCACAACCACCAAGGACCTATGCTCCTTGGACTTTGCTGCTGTGTCATCCTTGGTGTGCCACCTCATGGTTTGAAATGACTACAGGATCTCCAAACATCGCATCCACATCCGATCAGCAGAAAGAAGGGCTAAATTAAGAAGAGCAAACCTCTAGGATGAGGAGGTTGCAAAGGCCAATTCCGTTTGTGTTTCATTAGCTGGAACTTAGTCACATGTGTGCTTCTGTTTGCAAAGGAGTCTGGGAAAGGCAGTAGTTATTCTGGGTGGCCAGTTGCCTGCTAAAAATGGAGGCCTCTATTCCAAGGAAAAGGGAATCACTATATGATAGTCTGCCATAATTAGAGCATAGTTTTCCAGAATTTGAAGGTGTGCACCTTGACTTTAGATCTAGAAGAGGGTGGGGGTGGTGATGGGGAAGAGAACAAACAGCACCAAAGATTCTCTCTCTCTCTGTCCCTCTTTCATCTTCGGATCAGTTTCTTTGCATAGAAAGAAGGCAGATTCTTGACCACTCAGTAATGTATATAAAATGCCAACATTTTCTCCCCAAAGCCTTGAGAAATTTGCCAGGAATAACTAGGTAGCAAGAAAGAAAGGAGAGAAATGGAGAGCCTGATTAGTGAGAATAGCAAGTGGGTAGGGAGCAACATTCTGTGAGCCGGGAGCAGAGCTAGGCTGTGCCAACAGCAGCCTCGAAGGTCAGGAGCAGAGTGGTGAGGACCAGATGTGGTCCTGGACAGATGAGCCAGATGTGGGTGGAGTGAGGCAGGGAGCGGGAGAAGACTTAATGGGCGTCCTGTCACGGTCAGCATCTCCGAGGCCACCCTATCAGGCTGAAAGGCGGGTGCTCAGTACAAGTCTTCCCCACACAGTGGGGAAGACAGGGCCATTTTAGCTTACAGCTCTAGCTCTGTACATCAGCTTCTATGGTTAGTTCCCAGCACAAAAACTGATCTGTGATGAATACTCCTGAACCCTAGAAAATGTTATACGCGATAACATTACATAATGCACACCAGTGACTCCAAGGAGTCTTTGTGGAAATAACACCTTGTGTTGTCCTAGATGTTTTAATATATACATATATACTTTAACATATATATTATATATGTGTATATATATGTATTACTATGAAACGACTCTTCCACAGAACATCAATGAATTGCATTTTGCCCTAGTGATCCTCAGAGAACCTTCTAGAAAACCACAACCCAGAGAGAAAACCAATTGCCCAGGAGAAGGAATATTATTTTTAGTACTAAATTTGGAAGAATTCCCTCTGGAGGTGCTGAATAAAAGGAAACTGTGTGATGCAGGGAGCGATCTCTCCAACAAGCCAGTTAACCCAAACAGAATGATGTTCTTCATGGGGCTGTTTCTTGTAACGACATTTTAAAAAGTGCTGATGGCCTCACACCAAAAACAGTTTAGCAAAAGCAATTCTGCTGGGGCCAGTGTGATGCACTCCAGGTATCTGTGTTTTAGCTGCTCTGGCAGGATCCTGGGTTTGGTGTTAGAAAATCTGGAAGAGTGGAGGAACTGCTTATCCTTCAAGCAATCTTCTCTGAATAGTGTTATTTCTCAACGGGGCTCTTACATAAATATTTAGTAGGAGGACGTTCAAACTGAACTCCCTAGATGGATTGAAGGCAGTGTTCTTTGTTATCCTTAGAACCTACTCACACATCTGAACTGACTATCAAGTTAGGGTGAACCCGGCATCACTGTCCAGCAACAAGGCCAGGACTATCTTTGGAAGTTGCCTTGAGTTCATTCCAGTGTGTAAATGAGTGTGTAAACCAGACACCCAAACTCAGTCTCATTCACCGTGGCAGAAGTAATGCTCATGGCAAAAATTTTTTAAGATTGGTATAACCAGACCCTTGCCATGGCCAAATAAAATCTTGGCAAGGCACCCAAGAATGCCTGGCTTTGAGCAATGCTACTGTCAGGACCCCATCCAAGACAAACTCTATGCTAGTGCCAAGGTAACTGAATGAAGTAACTTGTACTGGGTCATTATGTATAAATCAGTTAAAATGCAAAATGCCTATCAGAGAAAATGTATTTAGTTTTAGGACAGTTGACTTGTGGGCTTTCTTTCCGAAAATAATTGGCTAGCACGGCAAATCTACTTTCAGGTCACATCTTGTTTGAGATAATAAGACATCATCTCTCTGTGCAAGAATGTCTGTCTTTTTACTTTGCTTGGCAGCAGCAGGAAGTTGAAATTGGCATTCAACATGTCCAAAATATCCTTCAGAAGCAAGCTAGAAAGAAATGATTTCAGAAATATACTGACAGTATGTGTAGGGTCAGTTTTTACAGGCAGAAGCCGGACTGCACTGCCATGGATGAGACCTTTGGAAAGACCTCCGGTCTTTCAGAGGTAGTTCTAGATCAGCATCACAGCCCAAGACCTAAGAAGAAGGCCAGGCTAGGACCCACTTCGGGTCAGTAGCAGTTGCATATCATCTGACATGTGTTTGGGTGGAGTGTAACAGTGGTTTGGGACAGAATAGCTGCATCTGAAGCTTGCATTTTCCTGGCATGTCAGAATTTTGTATTTTGCTGAAATACAAATTTTATTTGCAAGCAGTGAAAAACTGGAGTGGAGGAGACCCCTTGTTAATAGCCTCAAGCATGTATATTCTGCCTTCCATCACAGAAGCGAAAAGACTTTTCTGTGTATGTGAGAAATAGATCTTCCTCAAAAATCAACTCCTGGCGCTAGTGAAAGAATTGAACAAACTTAAGAAAAGAGAGATTTTGGATAAATCAGAGGGAGATGTCACTCCCATACACACACATGGTAATGTAGCATATAATAAATGTGGCATTGTCTGTAAGAGGAGGATAAGATAGGTTATTCAATAAAGAAGATTGGGTTTATTGAAAATTTAGAAAAAACATTGCCTCCTTTTTTTCCATGTATAGAAATTCATTCCAGATGGAACAAAGAGCTAAACTGAAAAGAGAACTGCGAAATATCTGAAGAAAATATAGATGAATGTTTTATTAATCTTGGAAGCAGCAAAGGAAGCCACAAAGAAAACATTTGTTATATTTGACTATATAAAAATGAAAACTTTTGTACAAAACGGAAGGCAACATAAACAGAATTACAAGACAAATGGCCTGAGAGAATATTTGTAACATACATAATAACAGATAAAGGATTGATAGGTACAGAATAGAATTTGTAGAAAATAATAATTAAATGTCAAGTAACTAGTGGAAAAGTAGGTACAGAGTAAGAATAGATGATGTGTAGTAGGAATAGATTTCTTGACTGCTAACCACTGAACTAAAAGTTAACAAAGACGTATTTTTCTAGTATCAGACAGATAAAAATTTAGAAAGGTTTAAAATATTCCATGGGATGGTGGAAATTCATGGTGATGTGTAAACTGACCCTACCCTTAGCATAGCCACGTGGCAGAAGCTATTAAAATTTTCAACATGCAAATCATCTAAAGCCAGGTATTAACTTTGAAATGTTGGTCTTAGAGAAACACTTGTACCCATGCCCCAAGGGCCATGTGGAAGAATGTGTTTTGCAATGTTATATGAGAGAAAAATTTAAAACATCTGAAATGTCCATAGATAGGGGAGTAGATTTAAATAAACATGGTACCGTATATTTTTTTCACCTAAAAGAATGAGAGAGATACTTGCATGGAGACATCTTTTAGATATAAGAGAAATCTCAAGTTGAAGTAACACACATGCAAAGTGATACCATGTAATACAGGTTCACAGGGACATAGGCACATAAATAAAGGTCTGTTTCAGATCATACTAACTGTGGGTTTATGTTTTCTTTTGATAGGGAAGGGCAGAGGCTGGGAAGGAGATTGGTGAAGGGGAATTTTGACTTTTTCTTCTACTTCTATGTTGTTTAATTTGACACACACACACACACACACACTCAAGAATGCATTCATGTATTGCTTCTGTGTTGTTTAACTTCAGATACACACAAACACATGAGAGTTTTTCTTACATATTAAAAAAATACACACAGAGAGGAATATGGCATTCTTCAGTGGCTTGGGCATCTAAAGTGAGAAATTCCATCCTTGTGCAACACATTTATTCACTCATTCATTATTGCTTGAATGTCTACTATCTGCCTGACACAAGAATTTAGACAGCGTCTGCCTGGCAAGCACAAGGTCGTGAGTTCGATTCCTGGGACGGGAAGAAAAACAAAACAAAACAAACAAACAAAAAAAGAATTTAGAGAAAAATTGAAGAGGAAGCTATTTGTTAAACTATTTCAGCAAAGGCTCTGGTCATCTCTGGTTGCCATAGCACCATACCATAGAGTCAGATGGCTTACACAGCAGAAATGTGTGTTCTCACAGTGCCGGAGGCTGAACCACTGAGATCAGAGGCAGCCTGGTCTGGTTCTTGGGAGCACTGTGGTCTTCTCTTGCAGTTGGCCACATTCTCGCTGTGTGCACTTATGGTGGTGGTGGTGGGGGAGAACTCTTGGTGCTACCTTATCCACCTCAGTAATGTGAGAGGAGAGAGGCAGTGGAGCGGTAGGATTGGCCAGAAAGGAGATTTCTGAAGTGTAAGCTGTCACAGCGCTGTGTCTTTCTCCCAGTGGTGCATGTATGTGTGCTGTGGGAAGGTAAAGGACAGAGGAGGCAGATAGAGGGGCCACCTATTCTATGCCTTCCCACCCCAGGCTTCTAAACTAAAACAAGGTGGAGCTGGAGGGAGGGAGGGAGGAGAGCATGGTGTTAAATCAAATTAGAAACTTTAATTATTGCACAGAAGTGAGCACTCAGGTTACCACACTGATACTGTTGTTTGTCACTTCAAGAGACTTAATGTGTCTACCACCCAAGACAGATTTAAAAAGTCACAGATCTACCAGAGCTTTTATTCAGTGAGAGAAGAAGACTCCCCACATGGCATCAGGTTTAAAGGGATAATGGGAGACAAAAATCAAAGTGTGCCTTGACTACACCCTAAGCCATGCGTGGTCACTCTGCTGGTTACATGTGATTGCTCATCAAGCACAAGGCAGAGTGCAGAGTCTGTGGGAAATGGGTGTGTGTGGCGCTGGCTGCACAGCGGGTGACTGCGGCTTTTCCTGTAAATGTGATCCTCCAGCAAGCCAGGAGTCTGTCCTGACCTAGCTGGATTTGTGAGTTTGGAGATTCACCAAGACCCCCTGGTGGACCCCTTTGCAAATGCCAGGGGTTTACTATGGTATATTTTGGAAGGGCTGCTCTTTTAAAATAGCCAGTTAAAATTGTGCCTTGGCACCTATAGGATTAGTCTCCCTTTATCCAGAAAATGAAACTGTCTCATTGGAATTTTCTCTACAGTGTTTTGAGGTTTGGCTAACCCATCCCAGTCCCCGGGGTGGCATGCACGCCTCTCCGTGGGTGTAGATGAAGCATCTGGAAGACCTGCTGGCTCTGCTCATCCCTGGGAGGACCTCTCCCGGCAATGCTCTCCCTTCTTTTTCTTTCAAAATTTAGCTCTAAATCCCCTCTGTGAGGCTTTCCTCATTCTTCAGGCAGACTTGATTATTTTTTTCCTAGATGAACTAAGACCTGCCAACATAGTTGCATTGTATGGGTCATATTTATTTGCTTGTCTGCCCCTCCCACACGTCTTCAGCTTCCCGATGTTCAGAAACACTATACTTCATCAGTTTTCATAGAAACATTTTCCCTCCACGTTTTAACATTACTGAAATTAAGATTGCTTTTCATGGCAACACCATTGCTTAATTGTCTCCGGGTTATATACACTTTTAGTGATACATCACATAAAGTAATGATATATCTCACAATGGGCAGTGACTTAGGATTAGTGAAATGCAGCACATCTAATTCATCACTGTAGCCCTAACCACAAGTAGTTGGCCTGGTATGTAGTGGGTGCTCCACAAACATATGAAACTAACAGATTTTGCGTTGGTGGATTTCATCAGTAGGAGTTACTGATCAGACTCTGACAAAGGAGAAGGAAGCAATAGGAGCACCATTTTGGACTGCAAGCAGCTTCTTGAATGTGGAAAGGGATGTGTTAGCTGGGGCAACCTCAGCTGTTAGAACCGTAAACTGTATTAATGGCTCAAACTCAAAAGAAGTTTACTTCTTGCTGACACTAGCTGTCCAGAGTAGAGGTTCCTCTTTGATGACCAGTGTGATGTTTCTGGGATACAGGCTCCTCCTACTCTGGATACCATTGTCCCCTAGGACCCAACCCCCAGCCCCATCCAAGCAGAAGGGTAAGGAGAGTGTGCAGAAAACAGGTGCATTTGAAATTTTAGTCTGGAAGGAACTCATTTCTCTGCTCACATTGCCCTGGGGGCTTTAGTTGCATGCCACATCTAGGTGCCAGGGAGTAAAGCAGGCTGGCAAGTATATTCCTTGGCTGGAAACATTATTATCACAATGTTTTCATATAGTGAATATGAAAAATTATTTTCATATATTTTGGTGGACAGCTAGCTCTCTCTAGACTGGGCTATTGCTGACATCAGGTGGAGTTGGCGGCTTCTTTACACAAATTTGATTTTGCCTTATGACTTCAATTTATACTATCCAGTAATTTCTTAGTTGTGAGAAGGAGAAACCCAACTCTGACCAGTTTTAGAACTGCTTAGGTTGAGGGGAGCCTTGGAGGTCAGATAATGCCCATCATCCTTTTCTCTCCTCCTTACTTCTAAGCTGGTCTTAATCCCCCAACCAGTAACTCTACATAGGGTGCGTCCTTGAGGCCCATGGTCTCAGAAGGAAAGGGAAATCTCTTTCTCAAAGGTCCTCATTAATCTGCCCCAAAAGGACTTTGCATGTCACGGGACCACCCTTAGACCCACAGCTCTGCCCATGGATGGGTAGAATGTTCTGAACGGAGAGCTTGGCAGCCCAGGTGATCTACGTGAATGAATCCCCTGGAAGGAGCAGGGAAGTGGCAACTCCTATCGAGAAGGAATAAAGAACAGACAGAACAGTGAAGCTGTCCGCTGCTCCCAGGCACCACTCCAGCTTCGTCTCCAGCCACTCTCAGCCATGCATCCGACTCCGCAGTGACCCAAAGTCGATACCATCCCCTGCTGCACCCTCTTTCCAAAGACCTTTCCGTGCATCTTCCCTGAGCGCCAGTCAAGACCAGCTCACAGTCATGTTCTTTGTCAAGCTGCTCTTGATGCCCCCCAACAGAATTTGCTGCCTAATTTTCTGAGCTTTGAGGCCACAGCAGAGCCTCACACAAGTGTGCTCTGTGCCTCTGCTCCTTGGCCACCCTGTGTCAAGCGTGCGTTGGGGCTGGCCTTGGAGCAGCCTGCAGTGTGTTGTATTGGGTGAGACCTCAGAGGTGTAAAATGCCATCTCGTCCAGAACAAACATGAGTGCCGGGGAAATCCTCAACCCATCAAACAGGGACGTCATGGAGGGAGAGGTCGGCAAGGAGTTGGCTACCCACAAAGCTCCAATTAGCCCCCAAATTATCTCCTGTGTCACGTGTGCAAGGGTTTCTAACCAAAATTTGCTGGAAAATGGATTCTCAATGCTTCTGTCTATTTACCTAATACTTAACCCAAGGATAACAACACACATACAAATTTAAAATAAAACACATGTTGGTTTTTTTTAAATAAAAATTTGAAACAGATGGTCTCTTTTAAGACAAATATTTATTCCCCTGACTTTTTTTTCACTTACATGTTTATATTTTTAAATATAGGCTTTGTGCAGAGACCTTAGAGATGTCATGATAATAAAATCCATGTTGTTCATAATTGTCTATTTCCTAGAAATGCAGGGCTGGAAGCAACCCCAAGAAGCTGTCTCTGACATCCCCCTCCTCCAGGCAGGCCGATGTGCGACCAGCTGAGACCAACTGGTGTTTATTCATTTATCTTGGAGCCTTTTGAGGAAGGAAGCCGTAAACTTTCTTACTGACCCATGGACTCTCCATTGGGTTGTGGATCACTGGTCTGAGCAAAGAGTTCTTGGGTGGGGCAGAGCTCAGAGCAAAACTGATGAGCATATTTTCTTCCTTGGGGTTTGCTTTGTTATTCTGTTACCAGTCCCAGGCCAGTACTTGCAATTAGCCACTCTGACTCTGTCACCTTATGCCACTTTGGGTTCTATTGGGACCAGTCCAGATACTTGCACCTACCTCTGATTGAGCCAGCTGTCCTCTTGCCCTTCAATTTTTCTACCCCCCCAATAGGTGAGTGTTCAAAGCAAAAAAGCAATATATGTATGAAATATTATTCAAGAGGGACTCTTGTCACTGACAAGAAGGAGCCAGGCTTTGGTTTGAGGTATGTGAGGAACTTTTCTTTGTGAGAGGTAAACTGACTTCTTTTTATTCTTGTCTCAGTTAGCTTTAGCTGTGTGACAAATCACCCGCAAGATATACTGTTGTAAAATAACAGAATATGATTTCTTACTGTTCTATGAGTAAACTGGGCCTACTGCTTGGCCTTGCCTGGTGTGGCTGGGGATGAACAGTCTAGGAGGCTTGCACTGATGTCTAGTGGTTGGTTCTGTGGAAGTCGGTGCCTGGGAGAACACTTGTCCGTATGTTTTTCATTGTCTAGCAGGCTAACCTGGGCTTGGTTGCAAGGTTCTTAAGAGACCAAAAAGAGTGAGCCCTAACTCATGCACAAGTGCTTTTCAAGTCTCTGTTTATGTCATGTTTGCCATTGTCCCAGCAGTCAAATCATGTCACAGGGTCAGCCTAGGGTCAGCCTAGAGTCAGCGTAGAAGGACGTATCAAAAGGCATGGATAGGGAGTCATCTTTGCAAGCTTACCTTACTTCTTGAAGATAAAGAAGGTGGGCGTCCCTTCCTGACTCCCATCTGATCCAGATGGCCTGATGACTTTCTCTGAGAAAGAATCCTGTGTTTCCTCACCCAAACTTTATCCCAGCTGAGTGTAGCTTCAGTGATATTCTTCCAGTTAGTCCTCCATGCACTTTCCTGGAGGGCAATGGCTGATGTCTCTGACTCTTAGGACAGTGCTGAATGAATAGCAAATGTTCAACAAATCATTTGAACCATGGATTAAGTGAATGAATGAAATCGGTCTTTCTAGTAGAGATGTCATGCTTGCTTGATTTGATTTTACCTTAACCCTCTATGTTTATTTAATAACTAAATACAAAATAAGTGACCTCAAACCATGCCAGGTAGGAAGTAGTTTAAAAACATAAATCAGATCAAGTCCTTCTCTGTGGAGGACCACCTAGGTGACTCTCCTTGAAAGAGGAGCAATTGCTTCCATTTCCGCTGAGCCTGACCCTATTTCCATGGGTTGATATGTACAGAGTTGGCTAGGACCCTTTCCTTATCCCTTCTTGGCCTTGTCCCAGTTGGCTTTAAGCAATGCATGTCGGTCTAGCTGAGGTGCTGGTGGTAATCTTTGGAGATGGCAGGCGTGTACCCCCCCACCCCCATTGTTCCCACAAGTGAGTCGGGATGAGGCAGGATGTGTGAGTCAATGCACCACGCTGTCAGTTGGGACGGAGCCTTGGGATAGAGGCTATGACTTCCTGAGGGTTGAAAGATTACACATCAGAGCTGAAGCACCTGCCCCAAAACATTAGATACTACCTCGAATTGTGTTATGCAGATTACTCTTTCTGCAGATCCTTTTCCCTGCATTTGCAGGGGTGATTTCAGGCCTCCTACCTAGCCCAGCTCATGGCCCTCACCTGCTTCCCACGGTTCTCACAGTCACTCATCCTCAAGCCACTCCCTTCTTCATGAATGAATAAGACCTAGGTTTGGCCTTGGATCGAGGCCTTTGTTCCGGATGACCACCATTGTGGCTGGACCCCTTGGCTCCCCATAACTACAAATATGCCTTAGTGTCTTATTTTTGCCACGGGTTGCACTGGAAGTAGTAGATTGGAATTGACTCACTAGAATTCCAGTAACTTTTCGTGGGATTATAAATACAAACTTCCTGGGCAGCGATGAGGATTGGAGAAGACTCTTCTGTTTTTGGTTATTATGAAATCCAAATTCTTTACCGTGGCTCACAAACCCAACATGACCTGATCTCTACTCTTCGTATTTACTTCCCTATTTCTTCCTATCTCTTCTTAGCTACTAAGATCAGTCCTCATGGCCTTCTGCTCATTCTTAGAACAGATAGGGATGTCATATTAAAGCCCCTCCCCAAATTCCTGGAACTTTTGTATTCAGAATGCCACTCCTGCCTGGTCTTTGCCTGACTGGCTTCTTTTCATTCAGACTTCAGTTTAAATGTCACTGTCATCCTTCAGAAACTATCCCACCTTAATTGCCTACACTAAGCTAACTACTCAGCCATTCTCTGTTATCAAACCATTTCCATCGTATGTACAGCTCTTGACAGCACCTAATGCCCCTTTTTATTTATGTGTGGGGTTTTGTGGTCTATATTCTGCCCTCTCCCATCTCACTAGAATGTAGTTAGCTCCAGGACAGTACTTTTTCTGTTCTGTTCACGACAATTCCTCCAGCATCTCAAACATTGCTTGACAGATACTCTACCGACTGAGCTATCCGGGCTCTGCTTGACAGATAGTACGTGCTCAAGAAATGTGGGAGGTGATAGAAGATTCTTATCTGATCTTTTCCATCTTAATTTCCTCTTTGGCAAAGAAAATAACAGAACCCTCTGCTAAATAATTCAGGGGTAATTTCATCTGGTTCCTTCTCCAAAACAATCCCCTGAACACAAAGTACTTACTACCCAATATGGACATACATGAAGGAACTGCTAGAGAATCTCTATCTGCTTTGGTTGCTGGAAAAAACTCAAAACTTCAACAGGAAGAAAAACTTCAGATTACACAGGAATGTATTATTACGATGATCTCTTTTTTGGCAACAGCGTTTACAATGTGACCTTTCCTCAAAAATATTTTAAAAGTGAAAAAAAAAACCATCAAATCAAATAATGCTGGAGGACTTCTAATAGAAAGCAACAGTTGCCTGTCCTTTCCACCCCGCTCCCCTGTCTCCTGTTCTGCTACCGAGAGACATCCACTTTGATCTGTTTCTGGTTTTTCCTTCTAAAGCATATCTAAATAGTGTGCTTAGACCACCCTTCGATTTATCAACCTCAGACATGATCTTCTGCCTTCTGGCTGTGATACCTGCTCTCATCAGCTTTCTCACGTGCTTCAGGCTTTCCCTGGGTCTGGGAGCACTGCTTGTCAGCTCAGGGGTGAGGATGAGGGACTGAAACGTCCAAAGGCTCATGGGGGGCACAGGAAGGCTTTGGCCATCTTGCTATGAGCATCTAAGATGCTAAGACTCCGAGCTTTTCTTTACACAGGGATATGTCCAATGCTTTTGCTGTTCTTCTTCTTCCTTAAACAATGACATTTCCCTAGTGACATTTTCCTGCCCTCTTCTTCCTCCCCTTTGCTTCTCTCCCCTCTGTTCTTATCTCTTAATTCCTGCTGTCGATGGCTGGAGGATTCAGTCTCTGTCAGCTGAGATCAGCAAAGGGGTTCAAGTGCCGTTCACCGTTCTGTACACAGATTTTGCATAGATCTCCCCCTTTATCACACTTTCACCTCTCACCTGTATGTGTCCAAGCCAGACTGTGTCCAGGGTGTGGCCACTGGGGCAGCTGTGGCCCCTTCCAGAGAGTCCGGGATGTCAGGACTCCTGCTCAGCCCCTTACCCTGCTCCTTCAGCTAACCCTCCTTTACTGGCTGTAAGTTTCTCGGAAATGTGCTGAAATTCTTCCTCTGACCCCCTTCCTATGAACCCCTTATTAAGGGGTTCATAGTGTTTAAAAAATTGAATTTAATGAGGTCTCCTAAGGAAGATCAATGCATGTGCTCACCTGACGACGTGGACTCTTTCTTCACTTAAAATCTTACTCCTATGCTGTTAAATTTGTATCTTTGTCGTTTTTTTTTTTTTTAAAAAGATAGTTATTCTACAGATGTTGGATCTGAAAAGCTGATGATCTCAGTCCAGCTGCATGTCCCCATGCTGCCCTGCAGCCCCAGCCCGAGCAGGCTCTGAAGGTTTCCTTCCTGACTTGGCGGGTTCCTGCTTATTTTCACATGCTGACCTGCCCACCTGATGCCATCAGCAAGTTCCCCAGGAGCCTTTGATCAGAGCAACAAACTGAGTTTCTTTCAGCAAGCCAGAGGCTCCCTGATGGTGGGGTCCACCTCCTGTCAAACTGGGGCATCCCTAAGGTTGTCAAAGATGACTTCTTAATTAAGCAAAGATGACTGCTCCTTCCTCAGCATGGAGGTATCCTATCTACTCTTCTCTGCCCTTGGACTAGAGGATTTATAGACATATGTGACTTTGCAGACATTTCTGAGTAAGCACTGGTGAGTGTGGAGTTGGAGATTGGGCAGTCATGGGGCAAATGCCCAAGGGAAAATAGCAGTAGCGTCTAGGTGGTTGGGTCTTTTTGGCTGTTGGTTTTGACCTTGAGCTGCTCGCTCTGATTGTGCTTAGGCATCTGTGACTTGGGGAGCTTGGATATTATCTTTGTATAATAGCTCTGGCTTTCCCTCAGGGGGGCCTACCATAGGCAAGTGAACCAACCAGAGACCTCCTACCACACAGAACAAACCTGTTGTCCTCTGGACAATAATGATAACTAAGGGTCCAGAAAAATAGATGTGCTAGATTTAGTCGGCTCAGGAAGGGCCCACCTATTTGAGTCAAGTTTTCAGTTCTCTCAAAGCCTAAGCTGACTGAAGTCCAACCTTTCTAGTGACCTGTAAATGGGAACTTAGTACCTGATATTATGATCAACGATATGGCAGTGGATAAGGTCTGGTCTCAGGATTTTTTTTTTT
>NW_004955441.1:9282725-9328220 GCF_000276665.1 Chinchilla lanigera | reverse complement strand
TTTTTGGTTTTTCTCCGGTACCGGGAACCGAACTCATGACCTTGCGCTTGCCAGGCAGGCGCTTTGCCGCTGAGCTAAATCCCCAGCCCCTGGTCTCAGGATTAATCATTCAAAATGGGAAAAGCTTAAGTATTAATAATAATAAATAAACTAATATCATTTATTTCAAATACAGAACAACATGCAATTATTAACCTTTCCCGTAGAACACATTTATGAGAAATCTATAAAACTTTCTGTGGAGTGTGATTTCATTTTAATTAGAAAGCTAACATGCTCTACTTGCAATGAGGCTATGTCCTGATAAACCCATTGTAAGTTGCAAATGCGTGTAAGACACCAACCCACCAAACCTCAAAGCTCAGCAGCACAGTACAAGGCTGTTTACCTTCGTGATCATGGGGCTGACTGGAAACTGCGGTTCACCGCTGCTGTCCTTCACTGTGAGAGAGGATCTCTCTCCTATCACTAGCTGGGAAATGATAAAAATTCGAAAATCTGAGTACAGTTTCTACTCAGTTCATATTGTTTTCATACCATTGTAAAGCAGAAAAAAAGATAAGTCAAACCATTGTAAGTCAGGAACCATCATCTCTCGATGTGTCCTTTTTTGGTTTATTTTTATTTATTTATTTATTTATTTTTGGTACCGGGAATCGAACTCAGGACTTTGCGCTTGCCAGGCAGGTGCTTGTGCCGCTGAGCTATATCCCTGGCCCATTGACTTTTTTAGTAAGTGCTCTCAGGTAGTAAGATAAGCAGCCTTTTTCTATTCTGGATTGTCTGTTTTTTATCACCAAATGATCATGCATTATTTTTGAATGAGTATTTTGTCTTTTTTTTAAAGGAAATGACGTATGGTATATGTAGTGAGCACACCAAAGGTTGCAAAGTCAGATTCTTACAGAATTCAGCCAGGCTATGAAAATGAGTGAAGTAGACTGGGTATAAGAAAAATCAACTGCCAGAAATGTAATCAAGCTTTCTTTCATTTGCACTTGACCGTGGCATAAGCATATATAGTAAAAACATGTATGATATTGGAGATTACATATTAAGTTCAACATTGAAAAACATAACATTTGAAAAAAATAGAAATATGTAATTATTAATTTTTTTCTTTCATACTTCATCACTTCTTTGCTTTAGAACCAGAAATGTGACACTTTTTCTTTTGCCCCAACATGTCAATGTTGAGTCTTGCATTTCATGTTGCAATGTGCTGTATAGAATTCAACCTTGAGTCTTTTAACGGAGAGCAATCGTTTTATTTAGTTTCATAATGGAAAACAGCTGTTCACGGCTGAGCATGGATAGAATCTTTGTAAGATGGTTTTTATATTTAGGGCAACCACTCCTGAGATATTCGTAGAATTCTGGCATTTTAATGTTGCAAAATTTAGTTTTTAGGACTGAATTGTGGCTCAAAAAATTCCAATTACAGCACAAAGTTAATTGAGAAAGAGGAGTATATAAAATTCTGTGGATGGCACAATATTAATTGAGAAAGGTAATTTTCATTACATTAGAATCCTTTTTTTTGGAAATCTATCTTTAATGCCACGATGAGAAGAGAACATTTTAATGACTTTTTCATTTCTGAAAATTGACTTCGATATAGGAAAGTGAGTCAGATTATTTTTCACCAAATGAGTTTGCTTAAGAATGAACAAATTGTGTAGCCAGTTTGCACGCTTGTGAAGATTCTTTCACAGAAGTATCTGAAAGGGTTAGAAGGCTTATGATATTTACTGAAAGACTGGATCAAAGACCAATATTTTGATCTAGTCTTTATAGGGCAAGTATTTTCACTGAATAATGTGGATATGTTAATAATTTCTCAGCAGTCTCCTGCATTCCATGAATAAGAGACCCTAAGGCTATCTACTATCTACCATTCGTTTATTAGAACAAATGAATGTTATGGCTATTGCATATCTAGTTCATCAAGCAAAACACTGAACTCCCGATGCTGTCAGTCATGGGAGTGAATTCTAGAGGCTCATGATCTGTTCTGTTTTAACTTTTTAGCACTTCCTGGTGAAGTAGTTTCCATGATTGTGCAAAATTTGCTGCCATGGACTTAAGTTTCATAACAAGGTCAGTGTTAATGCTGACCATCTTAGGAGCTCTGCCTCATAGGCAGGCTTACTAATTCTGACCTGCCTGCTTTAAATTTTTTGAGACTTCTGAACACACAAAGCTAAGTCATTTCCTGAAATTGTACCTGTGATGGACACCATGCCCAAAAGGTCTCCAATCACACCGAAGTCTCTTTGGAACCATAAATAAATATAGCTGACTGGGTGGCATTATTTAAACTAGGCTCTCATAAGCTTCACTAGGAAATGCCATGAATGACTTAACTTTTTCACACAACCTGTCCTGTAAGTTCTCAGCCATGTCGTCATCTCGCTGAGAGCAGCCTCTCTGTTTAGTCTTCCACTTGCAAATACTTGTTTTTGTTCAAGGTATGAATTTTTGTCCTCAGTAGATACTGTTTTACAAACTCATCATTCGTAAAATGTTGCAGTGATGGAATGATATTTTCCCTTTCTCTGAAACTTCACTTCACAGATGCATCATTTGGTCTGTTTATGTTAGAAAAAGAAACAGGTTGAAACCTAAGTCTTTTCATTTAGATCATTACATTTCCACATACTAACTGTGACTTCTTTGATTAGACTCTTTTGATACTGATACATTTTATTTGCATGTCAAACTTGGAACAATGTTTTGAACTAATGAAAAAAAGGCTAATTTTCAATTTTTTTGTTTTGAATATGTATAAATACACAGCTCTCTGATGTTCTTTGGGTTCTCCACTCTTGATTGCACACACACACACATTATATATATATATATATATACTTTTTATATACTAGAAGTTAAAATAGAATATATATATATATATATATATATATATATATGGGACACACATTATATATATATATATATATATATAATACCTTTAAAAGGTACTGTGGTGGATTAACTAATGGGCAACTTGTAACACCCAGCTGCACTGAATCAGCATGGTTCCGGGTATGAAAGGCCCACCTGAGGACTGCTGCCAACAGTATAGAAGGAGAACTGGGAGGGAGGATGGGGTGCTGTTGATCTCCTGGAGAAGCTTGTCGGGACGGTTTTCCTGATACGAACTCAGCTGTTCCCATCACTGAAGGAGCTTGGGTCCTCGCTGTTGCTGAGAATGGTTGTGGTTCTCTTTGGGGGAGCTCTGATTCTTACCTTGAGTTTTGCTTCCTGGCTCTAGTGCAGATCACTCGTCCTACTGGCACAGATCCTTCATCCTACCAGCACAGACTTCCTAGCTTCCACTGCTGGCCTTTGGGCCTTCCCAGTGCAGATCCTTGGTACGGACTTGTATAAGACATCGTCTTGGGCTCCAGGCTTCCAGCTGGATTTATGGTGGACATTGCCGTGGGCTCTAGGTCTTCAGCTGGAGTCGTGCAGGACACTGCCATGGGATCCAGGCTCTCAGCTGGATTCTTTGAGTCTCTAGTGTGTGGGCAGATGTCTGGCACTCTTCTACAATGGACTCTTTGAATATTATAATGAATATTATAAAATATTATAATGAATATTATAATGAATATTATAAAATAGTCCTATAAATTATGTGTCTTAAATCTAGTCCCTTACACACCCTGACTGCAACAGGTACATACTCACATGTATATAATTATTTTCTTCTTAACTCTGTTATTTAAAAAAATCCAAAATGATGTTCTGTGATTATTGATCCTTGGCCTTGGTGATGGGATGAGAACGGGGACTGGTGAGGAATATGGTGACATGGAAAATTGCTCAGCTTTAGTAAACTCATTCCTTGCTAAAATGAGATTCCATTCCAGAGCTTCTAAATTTCTAAAACTTCAAAGCAGGATAAGGTACATATAAAAAGGTGGTAGTCCAGTGTGGTGGCGCATGCCTGTAGTGCCAGCACTCTGGTAGGAGGATCACAAGTTTGAACCCAGCCTTGGCAACATAGAGATTTAGGGGGACTCTTTCTCAAAAAACAGAAGATAAAAGGCCTGGGAATGTAGCTCGGGTTGGAGGGTCTGGAACTGATTCCCTGATACCAATCAAGAATCACAGGGCCTCCCTTGCACTCTTTCAGTTGAGATCTTTTACTTTTTTTTTTTAAGAAAAAAAGTAGCTGGGTGTGTGGTGCACGCTTGTAATCCCAGGACTCAGGAAGCTGAGGCAGGAGGATTGTTATGAGTTCAAGGTCAGCCTGGACTACAAAGTAAGCTCAAGGTCAGCCTGAATTGAGTAGGAGACCCTGTCTCAAAAAGGCCAAAAAAAAAAAAAAAAAGAAGAAAAGTATGCGGATTTGCACATGAAAGTTTCAATTTCTAAATTTTATCAAGCAGTTCAAAACATTGAAACAAAAATCCCTTATGGCAGACGGATCACCTCTCTGGCCAGGGTTGGCTGAGCGGACTCCAGTTGGAAGCCTCTGGTGTCTGCGCTTTGCCTGGTTCTGGCAGCTCACTCACTCTATGCTTTCCTCTGTCTTGAGGGTGGGCTGCCAGGTTTGTACTCAGGATCCCAGCCTCAGTGCCCTTCTCTGAGATTTTGAAAGTGGGACATGGAATCTTCTGAAGATTCTTCTAAAGCCAGGAGGCAAAGGTGATGCTGCCGTGGTTCCCAAGGCTGGTACAGAGCTTGTTTCATGGTGGCAGTGGAGGGGTGGGGCAAGGGGTGTCCAGCAGGAGAGAGAGAGGAGATGTGCAGAGAGCAGACTGAGCTGCCATGTCATGAGAGGGAAGGAGGATGTGGGAGAAGCCACCTTAGCTCCCCAGTGTCTTCCTGACATCCAGTTTTTGGTTCTAGCCCCTCCTGATGCCAGTATATTCTAGGGACTGAGGAGCGAATTAGGCCCACAGGCTTCCTAAGAACTCTAGAGGAGCAGTCAGGTGGATGAATTCTTGCAAGTGCTGCTGGTGACAGGCAATGACCAGAGGTGGAGTGGGAAGGGTCTCCGTGTGAGGGTCTGTGAATGAGCCAGGATAACGGGTGAGGAGGCCTGGTGGGGAAGAAGATGCAAGTTCCTTCAGGTGAGCTTACAGCAGGGTTCCGGTTCAAGAAACAATGGAGATTGGATGTCATTTTGAATTCTTCACTCCTCCTGTGTCATAGAATTATATGTTCGGTTCATGTTCTTTGCCATGTGACTTTGTACACACTTTACTAGGACAGGTAGAGCAAATCCTCCCATCTCTTCAACTGTGGGCCTGGTCAGTTGGCTTCCTTTGACCAACGGATTATGGATGGAGATGACAATGGGCCAGTTCTGAGTTGAATGAGAGTTACATAAAGTCATGTAAAGTTTCCATAAGTCTTTTCTTGTGTGTCTTCTATCCATAAAGAGAAGGGCCTTCTCCAGGTATCTGATGGTCCTAGAAGGGAAACATGGGGACTTGACCTGGACTGGACCTACAACATGAATTTAAGCCCCTCAACCCATAGACTGTGTGGGTGAAAAATAAACATTTGTTTTTATAAGGCACTAAGAGTTGGGGATTGTCTATCACATAGGATAATCACAGCAATAGCTGGGGAATACAAAGGAGAACTGGATCCTAGGCAGGATGAGCAACTAGGGGTCGAAGCAGAGGAGCCTTGATTGGGCCTAGCCTGGAGAAGAGCGGCAACATGAGCAGCAACGAATTCTCAGAGGTCATGCTAGAGGCCACCAAGTCATATACGACTGGAAGAGGGAAATGAGAGTGGTCTGGGGAAAATCCATGTCACCTCACTGATCATCTGGCTTAAAGAAAAATCGGGTGGAGCTCAGGAGGCAGGCAGCTGTCCCTGAGCTGGTGACATTATTCCAAGCCGTTGTATCTGCTTACACTTACTGCCCAGCTTGATCAGCTCAGAGTGCAGGGGCTATAAGCATGGCTGGATTGGGCTGCAAGCAACCTGGGAAAGTAACCCAGAAAAAATAAGATGGAAAAAGGGACACACCAGTACTGCAGCTCCCAGATGCGAGTGTGTGTGTGTGTGTGTGTGTGTGTGTGTGTGTGTGTGTGTGATGGCCCATAAATAGGGCGGTTTCTGTCTTCCAGGTTGCTGCTCACAGCTTGATGCGGTGAGTTGGAAGCTGGGAGATCAGTTGCCCTCTGATCAGTTCACTGACCACTTCACTTGCTTTCCGAGGGTATACAGCCTCAGGTGAAGCGTGTGAAACCGTAGACCTGCAGGACAACTGGATGAGCAAGGCACAATGTGTTGGCCAGTGGCTGTGTTGCCACAGTGGTACATGCCAGGCCGGAGGACAGAAAAAGAGCATTTCTCATTTTCTTTCTTGAGATTTCTTTTCCCAGGTGTTCCCAAGCGCAGGAAACTCTTGTCATCTCCTAATGAGGCCGATGAGGATGAGGGCTCTGCTGGGAGGCATTTCCACTTCATCAAGGCCAGGCATACCCAAGCTCCAAGATTAGATTGAGACCTGCAGATCTGCACGGTTGCTCAGGCAGCCTGTTTTCTGTCTTCGCTACCTTGTTATCTGGCCCTTCTCCGAATTCCTGTAGCTCTTCCAGGGTTTAAACAGCGAGATTAACAGCTATCATTTTTTGAATGCCTAACATATGCTAGGGTCTCTAGTGGATCTTTTACAAATATTATTGATTATAACAACAACAACAGCAACGATAACTAATATTATTGAGCATTTATTATGTGCCAGGCACTGTCCCAAGCCCTATACATGTAATAACTCAATGAGAAGCCTCACCATGAGCAATGTGGGCCTAATTATTTTTATAAGCAAGTGATAAATTGTGGAATTAGGATGTTGATTAGTCTGACTCTAGGCCTCTGCTTTTTGTCATTTGCGAAGCACTCTTGCTTGGTTCTGCTCTTTAGGAATGCCAGGGCGCTGTCCCATTGCCTGAGATAGTCTGGGGCAAATGCAAAGGGCTGGGACATACAGTGATACCAGGAGGATAAACACAGTGTGGTGATTGCCCTGCAGAAGTCTAGTAAGCAGTTCAGGGACAAGATCCCACAGGGAGCACGATGAGGTCCCAGAAAAGTCAGATGAGCAGAAAATGGACAACCTCAGAAGCCATCAGATGTCCTGGCAGGCAGTGGGGTCATGCAGGAAGTCTGCAACAGGAGGCAGCCCTGCATGCTGGGGAGGGCTTAAGAGACAGGAGAAAGCTGGGTGTAATCCGCCTGTAATCCCAGCACTCCATAGGCTGAGGCAGGAGGATCTTTGTGAGTTTGAGGCCAGCCTTGGCTACAAAGTGAGCTCAAACCCAGCCTGAACTGCATAGCGAAACCCTGTCTCAAAAAGACAAAAAAAAAAGAAAGAGAGGAGAACAGGTCTTGGAGCAAACAGAGCTAGCTAGAGCATGTCTGTAGGTACCTCTGACTCTGCCCTCTACTAACTTATATAGGAAAATTACTTATTTCCTGCTAGCACCAGTTTCTTATCTATAAAATAGGGATGATAATATTCCTTCCTCTGTAGTGTTGGAAAGATAATCAAGTGAGGTGAACATAAAGCACCAGTGTGTTCTGGGATCGAGGAAATGCTTGGTACATGGATTGCTGCATTTTCAAGACCAATAGCTTGGAGACAGGCATGAGATAGTACCAAAGTATCATCACTGGCAAATAAAGTGTCAGATGAACAGGGTCCTAAAATTCTTTCTGATTGAGATCAGTACTTGTGTTAGAGACCAAAAGGGATTAGGTGACCTCAGTCCTATAGAGAGAAGGGTGGTTAC
Source organism: Chinchilla lanigera (assembly GCF_000276665.1). Classification (NCBI taxonomy): domain Eukaryota; kingdom Metazoa; phylum Chordata; class Mammalia; order Rodentia; family Chinchillidae; genus Chinchilla; species Chinchilla lanigera. The sequence continues at coordinate 9,320,454 of NW_004955441.1, read as the reverse complement.
ACCAGGCTAGACAAGCAAGTACTGGTCTTTTCATAGATGGGTTCTGGAATTGCAGCCCTGTACAGACGAAAGGCTCTTGTTCAAGACTTTGACTTCCAGTCCAATGTCCTTTCAATGATATGGTGCTGCTGGTTAATAAGCATTTGACAAAAATGTACAACCATGTCATTGCCCATGCATGGTAGGGTCTTCAAACACTCTTATACATGCTTTGACACTCCTCCCATCACAAGGTAGCATTACATTATTCTCCCCTTGGGCATGGACAAGCCTTAGTGACTGTGATGCTGTGTGTCTTCTACGGCTAGTTTGAAAGTGGAAGACAATTCTGCATGGCTCTATCTCTCAGGGGGCCTGCCCTTGGAACCAGTTACCATGTTAGAAAGAGGCTCAGAGAGGCCACATAGAGTTCTAAACAAGAGCCCCGGGTAAGGTTCCAGCTGACAGCAGCACCAACTGCCAGAGAAACGGATGAGTGAGACTTTGCATGATTCTGTCCAGCCTTCAAGCTGTTCCAGCTGATTCCAAGAGGCAGGGATGCGTTTTTCCCAACACACTCTGCCTAAATTGCTGGCTCACAAGCAATATAAATGCTATGGGTTTAAGCCATTAAATTGTAAGTTTGTTATGCAGCAGTAAACAAGTGGAACACGTAAGCACATTGTAGAGCACAGAGGAGAAGCGGCTGACAGGGCCAAGAGCTTGTCTTCTGGAGTGTCATGGTTAAATCTCAAATTGTAGCAGTGCTAGCAAATTTCATACCCTCTTGAGACTGTTTGGTTCCCTGGAAGATGGGGATAATAGCCATATTCATTTTATGGGTGTTGTATTAGTTTGCTAGGGCTGCCATAGTAAAATGTCACAGACAGTGCGGCTTAAGGAACAGAAATTTATGTATTCTGGAGGCTGGAAGACCAAGATCACAGTGTTGGCAGGGTTGGTTTCTTCTGAGGCCTTCCTCCTTGGCTTGCAGATAGCTGCCTTCCCTCTGTGTCACCGCCGGCCCTTTTTTCTATGTGTGTGTCTTTCTCTGCCCCCATTTCCACTTTTCATAAGTATACCAGCCTTATTTTTTAAGAACCATCTCTCACCGAGACCTCATTTCAACTTGATTACCTCTTCAAAGGCCCTGTCCAAATAGAGTCACATTCTGAAGCATATTAGTCACTTTCCTTTCGCTAGGATAAAATACCTGACAACCACAACTTAAAGGAGAGATTTATTTTGGCTCACAGTTCCGGTGGATTCAGTCCATGGTTAGTTGGCTCAGTCCAAGGCAGAAACCACATGGCAGAACAGCAAGGTAGAAGAGAGCTGTTCACTGCGTGGCTGCCAGGGAAGGAGAGAGAGAAGGGAGGACCTGGAGATGGAATGCACCCTGCCTTTGTTGACAGAACCCTCCTCAAAATGTGAGACTCCTGAGGGACCTTTTAGACATAAGCCATAACACAAAGTTGTGGGGGTTTAAGATTTTAACATATGAATTGTGGTGATGGGATGACACAATGCAGAATATAACAGTTGTTATAAAAGAGAACTAAATGGGATAAAACAAGTATAAAGAATATGTTAGCGGTAGACCCAAGGTAAGTGTTTCATAAATAGCGATCACTGTTATTATATATGATATTCGCATGATTCTACCTGCTCGATGAAAGAGAGAAATCTACTCTGTGTGTCCTCGGGGGATTGTATTTTCCTTTCACATGGATGATAAGAGAAGGCCAGCTCTCTCCTAAGCACAGTGTGTTGCTCTGACCACCAGCCTGGCCCTAAGCTTTGTCACAGATGCTGGCAAGAGGGGGCTGAAGAGTCCCCTCTGAAAGGAGGGAGAACTTTATCTCCTGACCCTGCAGAGACAGCTCCTTGCTTTGGGGACCTCTTGAGAGACCCTGGGCTCAAGCCGGTGGGAGGTGGTCCCACAGTGACCCAAGTAGGAGAGAGCTGCAACGGCGTGAAACCAGAAGTTGCTGAGTGAAATTGCCTGTGTGTTCCAGAACTGACCCTTGGAATCATTCCCACTGGAGGCAATTTGGAAAAGGTATTTTAGAGAAAAAGTCCTGATTCAGAAAACCTTTCTGCCAAGTCCTTTGTTTTCCTAATGTTGCCGCAGTGTCTGGAGTTGAATTTTTAAAATGGCATTTTCCTGGAAAGGAGTTTTTGGTCTTTTTTGGAAATGTCTCATGTAAAACAAGATCACCAGTGGGCTGTTGGGTCGTATCCCCCCTCCCTGGGGGCAGCCTTGGGAAACGACAGGTGGGGGAGGGGCAGTCTGGTGGGAAAAGGAACAAAACGGAGTTGGAGGGAAAGCAGGAAGTGACAAAGGAGCCGGCATTCCTGTGTCAGAAACAGGCTCAGGGCTCACATTCATTCCAAAGGGCTCAGCATCATGGTGGGGAAGGAGGAGGGAGGAACCCTGGCATCGGGCTGTGGGAATGTGCCCTGCGGGCCTGTTGGCGGCACGCGTAGTCTCTATTTATCACAGAAAGGAACTTGCCCTTGAGCCGGCCATTTCCTTCATTCCTCCATCTTGAATCTCGTGTCTTTTGTCTTGCATAGGTGGGAGGGCAAGAGGGATAGAGCAGGAGCACGTCTTCTCATCTCACTGGATTTCCTTTGTGAAGAGAGGGACCGTCTGTAACATTTATTCTAGAGGATCTATAAAGGTTGAGCTGCGTCTCAACCTTTAGTAATCAGACTGGAGGGTTCTGAACAGCAGTGACTATGTCCTGGCTCCATCTCATGACCCTGAGGGCCTTATCCCCATCCTTTTCTGCTTCTGAGAGCCCCACTTGTGGAAGATCCTGGTGCAGGGGTCTGGCTGACCCAGTGACTCACTCACACTCTCGCCTCGCTGTCTTTGTAAGCAGCACAGGCAAGATATCTTGCCATAAGCTGCCCAGTTGCCTCCTTCTCCAGGCCAGGGCAATGACTGTGGTTACGGGGAATTTCTGCATTAGGAAGGCTCTCGGAAGCTCACTGTGCAGCTGACTTCCATCCTCTGGGCTCCACAGTTGTACTTCTTTCCTCGGCCCCTCCATCCAGGCCTCAGACCTCCTTGTTTTGTGGTTATCGTGGGTTGCAGAATGGGGTAAGAAGAGCCCAAAGCAAGGGAACAAGCATCTTAATTCACTTGATAGGTGATTTCATCTGTGATCTTTCTAACTGGTTAATTAATTAATTAATTAATTCATGAAAAGACACCTCCTGCTGCTTACTATGTGCGAGGCTCTGCTTCCAGGTAGCGGTGCACGGAGCAGACGTGTTTCCTGCACTCATGGGTTTAGGTGTCCGGTTCTCTGACATGTGTGTGACCGTCCTGTCCAGTGCCCATATACTGTCCATTCTGCTTTGAACCTTCACGGTTTGGGGAGCTTCCCTGTAAGTCAGCTTTCTGTTACTGGGACAAATGGCCTGACATCCACAACTTATGGAGGAGAGGTTTAATTCTGCTCATGGTTTCAGAAGATCCAGTCCATGTTGGGTGGCTCCAATGCAGGGATCGTGGTGGAAGAGCGTGGCAGGACAAAGCTGCTTAGTTCGTGGGAGCCAGAAAGAAGAGCAGGGGAACAGTGGCAGAGAGGAAGGGCCCAGGGACCAGGTGTAGACCTCAAGATCAAGCTTCCATGACCCCCAGACACAAGCAGATTTCTGCTTTAATTCCAAGTGGCTCCCAAGTCAGTCAAGTGGACAACTGACCTTAAATATTACATCTCTTCCCTCCCAAGGCAGTCCATATATACGTGGACAGCTCTGAAAGCCAAAGGCTCTTCACAGACCAAGTTAAAGTCCTTCCCCTCTGTACATTTTATTCATTTGTCTTAGGCTGTCTTCAGATAGACGAGGGTGTTTTCTCCCCTTTCCCTGCAAACCTCTCATTGTAAAGGAGAACTTGTGAATTTTCTCTCTTTTTTGATTGTTTTTTTTAGGTACATCCATGTTTACCTGAAGAAATCTTCTTCTTATTAGCATATAGTCATTTCCTCTGTTTTTATAATTGTAATATTGGTGACTGCTTTCAACTGAACTTCATATTCAATCTTAGCATTTCTTTGAACAGGTAATTTTAATCTTTTACATTTATATTCATTATTGGAATAAAATTATGACTGGTGTGTATTAATATCTTAATTTTTAATCTCAGCTTCTTTAGGCTGAATTTTCTTTAAATATATATTTATATATACATGAATTATTTTCTTTCAGTGGTTATCCTTAATACTTGTTGTGATTTCACCAATTTTGAACTGTTTTGATTCATAATGCTTCTGAAACCAAATGGGTCGGTTTTCCCCACCCTAATACCTAGCTTTAAGTTTCTGGACACCAACTGATATCCAAGTTAAAGGGCTCAGTCTCACAAACCTGCTCTCTCTTCTGATGTTAGTCATGAGTATTAGGTGCCTAGGGTACCCACAATTCTGCCTTACTTGGCCATAAGCTTAGAAGTTCTTTTAGTTACTTTTCTCTCATTGTTAAGACAAAATACCCCACACCCAAGGTTAAAGGAGGAAAGATTTATTTAGTTCACAGTCTATAGAGATCTCAGTCTATAATTAGCTGGCTGTAAGGCAGGGTGGGCAGGTCAGAGGAACAACTGTGGCAGAGGATACCAAAAGCAAGAAGAGGAGAGAATAAGCCTCTTTCTCTTCCTCATATTGTATGCAGGCTACCCGCCCTAGGGTGGGTGTAGCACTCACATCCTTAACCCAGCATTAGACCATGAATCAATCACAAACTCTAGATTCAGCTGCCTCTGAAAAGCCCGCCCCCCATGACTGCATGAGGCACTGAGGGGACAGACATACCCAAACCATAACAGGTTCCAACTACTGGGGATTGAATCCAGGGCCTCATCATGCTAGGCAAGTGCTTTATCACTGAGCTACACCACCAACCCACACCATTTTTTTTTGGTAAAGATACAAATGAATGGCCAGATGAAGAGTTACATAGGGTAGGATCTGGCAGATTCCAAGCGAGGAACTTCTGCCCCTGTGGGGTTGGAGTATGCCAGCTTCTCAAGGTGAGGATATGTTTGCTACTATCCCCTTTGTTTAGGGTTTTTATGGAGATTTCTTTATGTGAGTAGGATTCATTAAATCATTGGCCATTAAAAATGAAATCAACCTTCAGCCCCTCTCCTGTCCTAGGGGTTGGGGTGAGGTAGAGCTGAGAGCCTCACCCATCTAATCAGGCCTTGCTTGGTTTTTCAGAGGGCCAGTCTGCATCCTGAAGCTGTCCAGCTCTTCCCCACCACTAGTCATCTCATTAGCATATAATACAGTCAGATGTCAGGGTTCCAGGTCTGACAGGAACCAGGAATCAATATCAGAAATTTATTTTTACCACAGTACATATGCAATTCAATACTACAAATTAGCTATACATGTTAGAAAATCAGTAGATTAATCACCTAGGTGTTTATTTTTATTGAAAAGGCCAAGGTTAAGTAGTCAAAGCTAGTTTACTCAGGTTCATTTTATCATCTTTTTCTTTCATCCTTAATGTTATAGTTTTAAACCTGAAATATCTTCTGAAAGTCTGTGTTTGGGGGTGGGGCCCGGTTGGAAGAAGCTGGTCACTGTGGGCATGATCTGAAAGGGGATATTATTGTCCCCAGTCCTTCTCTTCTCTCTGTTTCCTGGCTCCATGACATGAGCAGTTTTCCTCTGCCAGCTCCTTCTACCACGCCATGGCTGTCAGGAAGCAGAGAGAGAAGGGAGGAGCTGTGGACCTGGAATATACTTTTCCAGGTCACCTCTACGGCCAGCCAGGGTTCCACTCTCAACCTCCTACCTCTTGACAACACAGTCAAGTTCTGAACTCATTAGCTGATGGGTTCACTGATGAGCATAGCACCCCTACATCCAATCACCTGCCATATACACGACAACTTTGGGGACATCCTAAATCCAAACCGTAACATGTACTAGGCACACACTTTATCACTGAGCTATACCTCAGCCCTAACCTTCTGATTAATCTATCTTTTGACTGTTTCTTTTAGTTCTAGAAGATCTAGAAGCTTTTCTCTAATTCATCTTTCAAAAACAGTATTATATTTGTTCATTATTGTTTATATTTCTTTTATTTACTGTAAAAATATGCTATGGCTTCTTCCTGATTGTTTTATTTTCAATTCTTTTTTTTTTTTAATTTTTTTTAAAGAGTAAAAGAAGGATAACATAATAATGGGGGGGGCTTACCAAATTACAGACAAAGTGGTAGGAAATTATCAATGGTTATTGTTTTTTTTTTTTTTTTTCTCCGGTACTGGGAACCGAACTCACGACCTTGTGCTTGCCAGGCAGGCGCTTTGCCGCTGAGCTAAATCCCCAGCCCCAATGGTTATTGTTTTACATATTGTTATCTACAAGATAGTTTCTCAGGAAAACAAATAGACAAATGATAGTGAGTTACAGACAAAAGAGGTAGGAGATTATCAATAGTTGTTGTACTATACTTAGGTATCTTCAAAGTGGCTTCTAAAGAATATAAATAGAACTATACATGAGTGACCTACTGAATAATCATTCAATAATTCTCAATGGTTGTTGTAGGAAACACATAATAATAAACATGGATCCATTTATGAAATAGGATAGGAACAATACAAACATTACAGAGTTATGGATAGATTAGTAGGAAAATATCAATGGCTGCTGTAATACATGGTGGTATCTTCAAAGTGGTTTCTCAGGAAGACAGAGATACCCAAGAAGGATCTAACAAGTAGTTACAGCCTAAGGGTTGTCAAAAATCAAGTGAGCCATCTGGGGTGAAAGCCATTTTTTTGTAACATTTTCTCTCCAGCCTCCCATCGCATTCGGACCCCACAACCAGTTAGTGTCCTCTCCCCAACTGTCAGCACAGGCAGAAGGAATCCTGCTGCAGACTTCTCTGGAGCTCCACCACAGCCTGTACCATCAGGGGCAGAATGGCTTCCAGGGAGTCTCTGCAGGTACTGTGCAAGGTGCTCCTGGTTTACAGCTTCTGAGCGGTTCTCATGACCCCAGTCCGCAGGACCTCTGACTCTGTGGGCTTAGTCTGCATTCTCATGTTCTCTGAGTCCTTGTTCAGCAGCTGCTCCTCCACTGGCTCTGGACCTTTTTGATTCTCAATGGCAGGAGCAAGAGTGGCCCGTTGTATAGCATGTATTCCCAGGGCTGTTCAAAGTTTGAATGATTCACACACATCCGTAGGTGGGCATCTGCAGTCGGTGCATGGTGGGCCAATTGTGTCGTTGTTTCTCTGTGTCATGATAGATCTCAATTGAGTGGCGGCAGCTGGCCTAAGGGCCAGCGCACAACAGCGCTCACCGCCGCATGGCTCCCCGTGCGCTGGGGGCCCTCTCTATTTTCAATTCTTGAGGTGAGAATGTCTTTTTTTTGTGTCATAGTCTTCCTTACTGTGGCTTATTTCCTCACGTGATTTGTAGTTTTTGCATGTGAGCTCATTTTTAGCTGTATTTTCCCCGGAAACAATTTTCTATCATTTTACCAGGTGTCCCAGGGACCTGCCAAGACCCAGTTAGACATAGATTTTTCTGGGGGAATGAGGATTCAAATATTAGTTAATTTTATGTATTAAACTGGCTAGACTACAATACTCAAGTTTTTTCTTTCTTCTTTTGGTCAAACATGCAGCTATCTAGATGTTGCTATGAAGGTATTTTAAGGGATGTGATTACCATTTAAATTAGTAGACTTTGAGGAAAGCGGATTAACATTTATAATGTGGGTGCACCTCATCCTTAAGGGTTAAAGGCCTTAGAGAAAATGAGAAATTCTGCCTCCATACCATCATTGGATCTGAACTGTTGCCTCAACTTCCCAGGTGCTCCAGCTCATTGGCTTCTCCTGAAGATTTTTGAACTTTAGTCCCTTCATTTGCATGAGTAAACTTCTTAAAATGCCCTCACCCCACATATCCTATTGGTCCTATTTATCTGAAATTCCCTGGTCAGTACACCAGGTAAAGTGTGTAACATTTGTAGAAATATTTGTGCTTGGTGATTTCTTACACCTAGAAATTTATTTTTATGAGCCCAACTATATCTGTTAAAAATGTAAATACACACAGGTATGTTACATGTTACCAGCATTTTTCTGGTTTGTAGAGGGTGTAGAAATTCACATTAGGTCAGTCTGCACTGTGTCTGGAACCTGAAAACCAAACAGCCCCTCACATGGTTAAAGATGGCTCTTAGAGTCTCCCTACGTCTTCTCTGCCTAGGTGTCCTTCACCAAATGAGGTGTCTCATCCTGACTGTGCTTTTCTTCTGCAATTCCCGATTGTTCAGGTCTCTCTTAAAGAACAGGACTCCAGCCAGAGCTGGATTCTTAAAGTTGGCCACCCTAAGAGGTTAGAGGCCCTTGTCATTCTATGATCCAGACACCTCACCTCTTCAGGGATCTAAAATCTGAAGAACTCTTCAGGCCAAAACACTGCCATTTGGCAAAGAATGAGCCTCCAAAAAACCCAAAGGGGGTGGAAATGAAGAGAAATAATTGTCAAGAAAGGCCAGGAAGGTCAAAGGATAAATAGAATGGGGGTTGGGGTACGTAGGAGTGGCCCTGCCAAAGAGCTTCCCAGGGACATCCACCAACCCTGCAGTGACATCCCCCCACAGCCAGCAACGTTCCCCTGTAGTGACTTTCTGCAGCCCTTTGGCAAGATCAATGGTTTAAGGGGAGAAAGTTGCAGGAGCCTACTCTGGCATGTTCTGCATTTATTCAGGTTATTTGTATTTGGTCTACTTTTTTTTTCAGACTTAGACTTTTTTCTTCGTTTTTCAGGAGGAGAGGTGGGTTGTGCAAGCAAACACCTTAAATCTCTGTTGAGAAACTTTACTATGTTCTATTTGGTGTGTTTTTTTTTAATGATAAAGTTGGACTTTATAACTCCAGGTCTTTTGCAGAAAGCTGGGGGCAAGGAAATGGTTGCTAAGAGATCATTCCTGTAGTATAGAGCAGGAGTCATACCAGTTACCACCTCCAAAGAGGAGGGAGAGGCAGAGATCAGGTAGGGAAAACCTGCCATGTACATTTTCTCAAATCCCTTCACCTCTCCAAGTCTTGCTTTTTCTACCTGTAGATAGGAAGTGTTTGACTCCCTGCCTCAAAAGAGCTGAGAGCTCTGCTTCCTCTGGTGGAGAGAAGTCGGTGGTATAGGGCAGTGCTGTGTGCTACGCTGCATATCATCCTTATCTTGTAGCTATTAGTCTCTGAAAGGTAGTTTTCAATTCTTGAAGTAATAATAGGTTCAGATCCACCCTACAGAGGATTGTGGCCAGGGTGGTACAAGGGGGACGCGAAGAAGGAAGGCTGGCTTCTGTTTCTTCAGAGGAGCTCCAGTCTTCGCCTTCACCTTGGATGTTGTCTTCTGGCTCCTGGCACAGACTCTTCAGCCTCTGGTGCAGACCCTCGGCCTCCTGACAGGGACTCCCACAGGACACTACACAGAGCTCCAGGCCTTCCACTGCGTCCTTCAGAGCTCCGGTGTGCAGGCAGACCTCTTACACTCTTCCACACCTGACTCTGGGAGGCCATTGTAAGCTAAACTTGTAAATTCTTATATATTTGTATATCTTGTATTACACCTGTTTCTCTAGTGAGCACTGACTGGTCAAGAGACTGACCTTTTCCCTGTAGGACACTTAGCAGCATGCCTGGTCTCTATCTAGTAGATGTAATAGTACCTCTACCCTAGAGTCCAAAAATGGTTCCGGACATGGCCAAATGCTCGCTGGAATGCAAAATTGTCCCCAGTTGTGTATCTCTGAGCAAGATATTTCACTCTCTTGGTGCCTATTCTTTCTCATTGCCTAGAAAATGGACTATGAGTCCTGGAGTCACTCTTATATATGAGTACTGACTTGGTCTCCTTTGGCCTGGTCACCAGCAGACCCGACCAGGGACATACAGACTCTTGACACTTCTATGATCAGGTAGTGGTCTCATCACCATCTGATCATGATCCTCATCAGAGAGGACAACATTGAAATTAATGCACTGAACTGGAAAATGATGGGAGAAGTGCATCAGGTTCAGAGCAAACACAAAGGTTTTCTTCACAACCAGATGCTCTAATGTTTCAGTACAACACGATACTTCCCCGGCCTGCCCACCCTCCTTCTCCTGAAACCCACGTCACTGCACAGTGCTTAACAAAGCAGGCCTTTTACAGAGAAAATGACCTTAAATCAAAAAGAATAGAAACAAGATACTTGGCATTAATGGTAATAATAACCAGACTCCTGTGAAGGGCTAAAATATTGCTCCTTTAGTCACTGATTATTATGGAATTCATACTTTTCAAACTCAATATTAGGCCCTTCTAGAACTTTCTGTCAGGGGTTTTCTGCTGCTGCCAAATAACCCATGGAGAAGAAAAAGGAGTTGTTTTGTCCAACACACTTCTTATATCACTAGGAAAATGAAGTTTTAGGTGGTCTGCCTGTTCGTCTTTTTTTCTTTAAGCATATGGAGGTATCACAAATGCTATACTCTTCTCTATCAAGCAGTCTTTGAATGATGAGCTTGTTTGAGCCCTTCATGTTTTTGTTATAGAGCATCTCTGATTTCCTTTGCCCTTAGCCTAAAGACATGCAAAGGAGGGCACAATTTTACTAAAAATTCACAATGCCAGAGAGATTGTTCCCAGCGCAAACTGTGCACCAGCTTCTTTCACATTTCCTGTTCTGTTCTAATTTCTTGCACCTCCAACCTGCTTGCCCAAGATGTCTTGGGCAAGAGTCACTCTTATATATGAGTACTGACTTGGATGTTGTCTTCTGTATGAGTAGTGACTCCATCTTGCCCAAGATGTCTTGTACAGAGGCGGGGTTTTGCCTAGGGGGCACCCCCTCAGAAAAACTGCTCAAAACAAAACAAAACAAAACAAAACAAAACAAAACAAAACAAAACAAAACACCTTGTCTCTTAGCCTTCAGATCATTCAAGGCTGACTGCGGCTCTGGGGAGGAGCTCCTTGGTGTCAAAACTAACACCTAAGTATCCATCTCCTCTAACAAATGATTAGCTCTGTTTCACATCACAAAAGGACACAGAACAGGTGACTCAAAATCAGAGCTGAATTTTGTCTTTGTCACTTTCTTCATGGCTGAGAGACAATACCTGATACCCATTGGAGGAGAACTTTCTTTCTCCTGTTTCCTTTTTTTTTTGAGACAAGGTCTCACTATGTAGTTCAGATCAGCCTTGAACTTATTACATACAAGGCTCAGGCTGTCCTTGAATTTAAGATCCTCCTGCCTTAGCCTCCCACTGTGCTGGATTACAGGTGTGCACCAGCAGGCCTGGTTTTAGAGGCAAACTTTGCTAGAGTTACAAAAACTGAAAAGTGTTACCGTGTGATTCAAAGCAAAGGTTAGTTAGCAAAGTGTAGCCTGTGGGCCAGATCTGGCCACTGACCTGTTTCTAAAAATACACTTTATTGCACTATGTATCCATTCATTTATGTATTACCTATGGCTGATTTTGGGCTACCATGGCAGTGTTGAGGAACTGCCCTCGAGACAACATGGTGTATCAAGCCTGAGGCACTCTCGGGCCTTTAGGAGAAGTTCACTGAACCCTGACAGAGTAGAAAGAACAAGTCCTGTATCTACAGCTTTGGATCCATACTCCCTTTTACAATCCATCTTTCTTTCATCTGTGAAATGGGGGACTCCATTACCTGTGCCAGCTAGCCGCTTAACTCACGGAGGAATTATGACCCTGAATGGGTGTGAACATGCACATTAAACTGTAAAGAGTTATAAAAAGACTAATTACTATTGGGACTTTTTGGGTAAGTATTTGGTGAAAGAGAAAAGACAAGAAGAGTTATTTTTTCTTCAGTAGCCATTGAGAGGCAGTAAACAAATGATTGCCAAAGGGCATAGGTACCTTTTTACGGGTGTCAGCTAATGGATAGTTTTAAGCTAAGCTAAGCGGTGTCATCAAAATTAAAGGGAAAGAACAAACACAGTCATCCTGAGAAAGGACTGAAGACACTTGTGGGTGGCGGGTGCCAAGGTTTTGTTGTGGCAGCAGAGGAGGTGCAGGCACGGGTGTGAGGGAAGGAAAAAGAGGGAGGGCAAATCCAGGAAGTACTGCGTGGGGCATATTCATAGAAACAATTATTCATTGCTTTATCTGAAATTCAAATCTAGCTGGACATCCTGTGTTTTTACTTGCGAAGTCTAGCAACCTTCCCCCAACCCTGAATGGTTCCATAGAGTGCTCAGTTACGGGGCTGTCCCTAATCACAGTTTGTCCAGATTCTAGGTCCTGAAATGGAATCCTTAAGTAGACACAAGTTAGGGCAGAAGGCACTTGATGCTGATCGTCTGGTGGCAGTGTTCCAGAAAGATCGCCAGAGCTGTCCTGTCCCATCCTTCCCAAAGCCTGTGTGTCAGTCTTTGTTTAAATTCTGAAGACTCTCCCTTTGATTTCCGATCTTTTTCTGTTCCTTAAACTAGTCAGAGTTGTGTTCTGTTGCTTGTAGCCAAAGAACCCTAACCTGTATGTATCCATTCACCCACAATGGTGTCCAGCAAATGTGAGGATGAAGCCAGGCTGGGCAGAGTGTGAGGGGGATGAACCAGGAAGTAAGGCCTGGTCATAGGCAGAAGGAAAGGGTGAGAGCACTGTGGACCTAGAGTCCAGCGCGTTGTTTATATCTGTGCCTTCAAAAAAAACAACAGGCGCTAATGAAGGATTGTGAGGGTGGAAGGATCTAATAACATGATGTTTGATTTAAACAGTTGTTTCCAAAGCCGGCCATTCAGTGTTCTGTCAGAGAAACTGGCTGCGGGTAGTGGGAGGGGGCTGCTCCCATGGTCCAAATGGTAAGTGAGGCTAGGGGTGAGGCAGTGAGAATGCGGCGGGTGGGCGGCAGCTCGGAAGAGGCTCTTGGGTTTTGTGACTTTCTTTTCTGGTCCTGAGGACGGTCGGAGAGAGAATGGCAGAGCTCCAGGTGGGTCACGAACAGTGAGCAGTGGTAATTCAGTCCGGGGTGCGAGGAGGCTGCCCTGGCCCTGGCTTCCCAGAACCCAGGACGCAGGGCAGGCTGAGGAGCGCTGGGGAAAGAAGCAGCCCTCTGTTCTAGTTGGCTCTGTGCCTCCACCCCGGGGGAGGGATGTGGTAAGAGCGGAGACTGCACCAGAAAGTGACAGGGATGATTAAAGGGATGGAAAATCAGGCCCATGAAAAAGGTTAAAGGGATTGTAGCTATTTAGCCCGGAGAACAGGGTGGTATGTAATAGCCGCCTTCAAGTCGGCGCGGGGTTGTTAATAGACGCGTGCTAGGCAGCTGCCCGTACATCCGCGCATCCGGGGAAGACGGCACCCCCGGGCTGGCTGGGTACCTCCTAGGAGGGAGACGCAGGCTCCAGAGGCAGGCAGAGGCATAATTAGAAAGGCTCTCTTGTGGTCTCTGAGGGTCCCTCTCCTCTCCCTGTTGTTATTTGCATTTGTCATTATGCCGTGCAAACCACAGCCAGCCTCTTGACAGCACCAATCTCTGCTTTCCTGCACCCTTGGAAGGTAATGTGGCTATAAAATTGACAGGTTAGATAAATGCCAGTACAAAGGGGAGGCTGTGCTAGCTTTGCGGAGTGTTCGGACTGCTCCCAAACCCGACCCGGATAAGTTGTCCTGTCTCCCTTCCTCCCACACCCCCAGCCTTGCCTCTGCCAACTGGGTTCCCCGCGTGTCCCCCGGGAGCTCACATTTGGTCTCCCTCCCTGTCTTTGTCACTTTGGTAACTTGTGAGAGGTCTTTTATTTCTTCGCAGGTCAAATTTGTTTCATTTCACTTTTTTTTTCTTTCTTTTTACATTTAAAATATTCTGTCCTGAAGGGGGTCCAGAAGCCGTTGCCGTAGGCCTTCTCAGATTCCTGGTAGGTGAGTGAGGGCCTCCGGGTGTGGTGACTGAATTTTCCTGCTTCTCACTGAAGACACGGGGAACATGGCCACTGAAGGAAGTAGACTATAACACTTCTGCATTGGAACTAGGCGAGGAGCCTGGGAGGAAGAGGAGAGAAAAGTCCACAACTAAGATTTCCTTGGTTTTTGTCCTGGCATTAACAAAGGGAGGGCATCAGCAAGTGTTACTCAACGCTGGCATAGTCTCCTGAGTAGGGGAGGAGAACCCGGAGGCCATATTACCAACAGGAAGTTCTGTCAGGAAGCAGGGAATTTAGGCCTGCATCTGCCCTTATCTCCTCTTGTGTCAGCGATCATATCTGCCCCCAACAGGCTGGGCTCGGGTGGCCTAAGGAGTCACCGTAGATGGGGGCTGGGGCCTTGGGGAGAGTAGAAGGCAAAATCGGCTCAGCCAAGGATTGGAACAAGTGACCCCCGCTTTTGACAAGACTAATGCTCTGTCTCCCCTCACCTCCCGCCCCACCTCCCCCTGGGCTTGTATTCACCCCATGAGCCCAGGGTGTAGGAACAAGAATGAACACACAGGAGCACAGTAGCCCAGAGGCAGTTGGGACAGTGGCCTTGGAATCAGCAGAACTGCCCTCTGTTCTGCTGTTACTGCCCTTCTCTCCAAGGCTGGGTGTGGACACTGAATTACACAGCCGCGTCCACGCCTTGCGCACTTGGAAAGTGTGGGAGCTTAGTGCGCATGTTAGATTCCACTGGACCAGCTTCCTCCCAACATCACTTGTAACACTTTGGCACTTACAGCACCTATGGAGCCCAGGAGGAAACTCCGGGGAGCCTGGACTTCTGGGACCTGGGCACTCTTCCTCCTAGTGGAGCTTCATGTGACGGCACTACTGCCTGTGGCCAGCCTGGGAGGGACTGAATGGCCTGGGCTTCCTTTTACCTTCCATTTGTTGCTGCTTACATTGGTGGTTGTCCTTCCTCCTCCTCCTCTTCTCCTCCACTTCCTCCTCTTCCCCCTCTTGCTTATAAGCAAAGGGGAAGGCACGGGATTCCTTGGTCCCACAAAGAGGCCTGTCCCTTTCTGAGCTCCATCCCACTGGAAAATTCAGAACAATTCCCATTATTTTTGGTTCCCAGACCTTGAATGTGTCATTCTTCAGGTTCACTTCCTACATCTCTCCCCGGCGTCGGATCTGCAAGCAATTTAACATTGTTTTCACAGAGCGCAAAGACGTTCCGCTTGTTTACACTGGAGACAAATTTTCCTCAATTGATGCAATCCTATTGATTAAATAATGACTTTCTTCCTCATTTAAAGGTAATTTCGGTTGGTATCATGACATGGAGGAAGGTGAAAGCCTTTTCTGTCCTGCAGTAGGACGAGCAGGCCTGGAGCGCCAACTCCTACAGCTCTGAGCAGGGCCTGCTTCTTTTTCTCACCTGTTCTGGAACCTTGGGAGGGGGTTGGCTAAACAAAGCCTGATCCTGATTAGAGAAATTAGAAAGCCGCATTGGTGAGTAGTGAATGGCAAGGTTGGGGCAGAGTAGATGTTGCCCTGTTTTAAAAATGCATGTGATTTGCTTCCAAGGTTATTCATGTCTAATAATCTAGGACCTGTACATACACTATTTTAGAAAGTCACATCACATGATAGTCAGGACATGTCACTCGAGGCAAGGGTTAACATCCAAAGGAAAGGAAGGAGCACAGTTAGAACCAAAGGGAGCCACACACACAGGAATATCAACCAGGGAGGGAGAGAGTCAGCAGCTCAGAGGCTTTACTGCATCTGAGCCTGCATCCTCCTTGGTAAAACATGGACGATAGGATCACATAATTTCTTAGGCATTTTCTTCCGTCAGTGTTCTGGTGTAGGGTGAAACCTAAAGACTAATTTATTCTTCGCATGCACTCCACGTCTTTTCACTGTGTGTTTCGATAAGGATAAGCACAGAGGATGACATTTGGGAGCACGGACTCTCTCTTTGAAGGGCCTCTCACTGAAGTCAGGACAATACATTCTGTGTTAGCAGCCCTGCGGAAGAACCAGATATCTGTGGATGTTCTATGGGGATTGCATTATGCAATGATTACAAAAATAATTTTGCACATGCCGGGGAGATGTAACTCAGTGGTAGGGCACTTGCATGCAGAAGGCCCTCAATTCGACCCGGGGGACGGCCAAAACTTTTTTTTCAGTAAATAAAGTAAACAAATAGTCCTTCATTTTCTCTTTACCATGGCTTTGCAAACATGCTCTGCAAAGAACCATAGAGTTAATATTTTAGGTTTTTTGGGACATAGATGTTGGGACAAGCATTCAGCTCCACAGGTACAGTAGAAAAGCAGCTATAGGTGATATGTAAACCAAGGTGTGTGGCTGTGGACCAAAGAAACTTTATTTACAGACCCTGAAATTTGAATTGCATGTGTCACAAAGTACCTTGATTTTTTCCCAACAATTTAGAATGTAAAGCACCATTCTCAGCTCATAGGTAGTGGCCCTTGGACCACAGACTGCTGGTCTCTGTCCTTTACTACAACCTTTAAAAGAGGGACATTGAGCAGATGAGAAAATCAAGGACAAATACCTTGTCCATGTTTACCAGTTAGAAGTGGTAGGGCTAGCATATAATCTAAAAGGCTGGCTCTTACTCATGTCTAATAAACTCTTTTATTTTTAACTCCTACTATCAGGGATATCCAATTAGGGTGGAACCTGGGGGCCTCTGCTCCCTCTGACTTTGATTAATAGCTATGGAATCTTCTTTAGAATCGTATTTATTTTTCAGAAACTAGCAGTTCGGGTTTAAAACCCGAACACAAGATCAGTCTCTCACCAGGCGAGTGGATCCCTGGCTGGCCTAAGAGTTACATGGGACAATGTCCTGAGGGGCCCGGATGGGAGACAGGGACAGATGGAGAAAACGAAGAGTTTGTCCTTTGAGTTTCTGGACCCAGGCAGAGGTGTGGAGGTCAGCTCGCTCCTCCCTCGGGTGGAGAGAACTGGAGTTGAGGGTGTGTGTGCGGCACTTCCGCCGCCTCGTAATTCTGTTCCGGAAGAATGATGCATCTTGGAAAGTTCTCCAGTGCTTCCTGGAAATCTTTCTCATATTCCAGTGATGGGCAGGCTTTTCTCCGGAGAGACTCTCACCTCCCAGGGGTGGCCCATGCCTTTTACTCCTGTGCTGTCCATGGGCTGTGGTCTGGGCACACAGATAAGCCAGGACACTTTCTAACTCAAACAGGGTGCTTTAGGATGTCATGAGCAGCTTGCTTTGGGGGCACATGGGGTGGGGGATGGTGGAAAGTGGGAGCAAAGGGCGGGAGACGTTTTGAAGCTCCCACCCATAAAATACATTTGCTGACCACCTAAGCCATGCTGGATCCAAAGCCTGGAGCCCCCACATTGCTTACTTCCTTTGACTCTCATGACCAACACGAGCATCCTAGGATGGTGCCTGAAACAGTGGTGCCAGGCACAGAGATGTTTCTCTGCACGGTTGCGTTCTTTCTGCTCCAAGATGACTTGGTTTTGTGAGGTTGACTGAATCATCAATCTTACTCAGGTTGGAGTCCACAGGGCCTAGCAGAGAGCCAGGCCTGGAGCAGACACTCCATAAATATTTGCTCAGTGAATGGATACACACTGCTTACATCCCTGATGCCAACCATCTGGATGCTCAGGCACGTGGAGACGATGGATTCTTGACTTTTCATCTGAGTGTTGGATGTCATCCTAGAATCCAGGCGGCAAAAATAGTCTGAAATGATAGGAACTCAGTCAGGGCTCCCTGATACAGACTCCCGGTGTGTGTGTGTGTATGTGTGTGTGTGTGTGTATGTGTGTGTGTGTGTGTGTGTGTGTAAATTAGCTAAAGTCTGTAGGTGATTTGTCATTTTCAAACCGCTACAGCTATGTTGCCAGGTTTATTTATTTACCATCTGTCCATCCATTCACCCAATCATTCAACAGTAGCCTACAGGGGCTCTTAGGGTTTCCTTTAATAAATGGGCAAGAAAGGTAAGCTGCAGCATGGCCATTATTTGGAAGTAAATAGAAGCTTCTAAGCTGCATATGAGAACTTGGAAACTGATTGTTCTCCAGTGTGCCGGGCATTCCTCCCCTACCCAGACACTGTCTCCACACCGTCTCTGAAGGATCTTCATGCCAATTTACAGCCATGCTCTTTTCTCCCTGCTGTCTCTGGGTGGGTGGAGGGTGGGTGACGCAGGGCCTTGGATCCAGGGTGGGGCAATATGGGCAACTAGACTTACAGGTGGGGCCATTGTTATTGAAATCAAAAGATTGGTGAAAGGACTCCATTTTTATCTTTTAAAAATGATCCAAGCACACAGTCATACTTTTAGGTCTACTGAACGTACGTGCTGTTTGCTCCTACACTAAAATGATTCCAGGTTTCTAGGTTCTGGGGACTCCGTTTTTGTGTGGTGTTTGCTAGCCTGTATTTTACAGCTAACCACCACTTTTCCAATCTCCGCTCAGCCTGCCCGTGCAGTTTGGTGCCTTTCTTCTCATTTTCTGGCTGCTTCTAATATTCCGTAGACAAAAAGCAAAGCAAAACACACAAGCAAACAAAAATACCGACTCCAAATGTAAGCCTGGGTTCGCGAAACATGAATGGAAAGGAGTGAGGCTGAGGGGCCCTCCTGTGGGCCCTAAACTCAGGCCCCTGAACTTGAGACGTCTGCACTGGCTATCTGCGCACCTTTTCCTCTGCCGTAGTCCATTGGGCAGCTGATCTCAGGACTGGTGGGATGGTGCAGCATCCGTGTATGCCTCACCATGCGTCCTCGTGGCGTCCTTCTGAGGCAGGGATGTGGCTTCATTTCTCAGAGGAGAAGACTGAGGGGGAAGCAGAGAAGTGTGAGCAATGGCTGTCTTCGTGCCTGGCCTTCAGGATTAGGCTAAGTGAAAAGGCATGTGGTGTGTTTATTTGCGAACAGTCACACTGACTAGCCACTTATTACAGTTTTGAAGTTGATTTTCTTTTGGGTATACTTTGATCAGTGCTGTTTGTTTCTTGACCCCTTTCTGGAA
Organism: Chinchilla lanigera; assembly: GCF_000276665.1. Taxonomy (NCBI): domain Eukaryota; kingdom Metazoa; phylum Chordata; class Mammalia; order Rodentia; family Chinchillidae; genus Chinchilla; species Chinchilla lanigera. The sequence continues at coordinate 9,301,481 of NW_004955441.1, read as the reverse complement.
AATTCTGGTGTCAGAGAAGGAGCACTCAATTATACCTCAGAAGTCAGGAGTCACGGACCAGACCTTGCTCTGGGAGGTCCTTTAACCTCTCTGAACCGTGACTGCAAAATGTAGGACTTTAGTTGAAACTGACATCTGCTAGAGACCCTCTGTTAATGCCCCACGTGTCTTTGATTTTTCTGTGAGCTCCTCAGAGCTGACCATCTTCATGACTGGAGGCGAAGGATGCGCAAGGGCAGCTCCCTTTCTGGAGGGAATGGCTGGGTGGCCGGCTATCATCAGAGTAGGCAGTGGGTGTTAGCACAGGTTGTCAGTACCATAAGCACAAGGCTGGCTTGTGCTAGTGACCTCTACCCTCCCTCAGCATGTGCTCAGGGCCTGGGAGGACCTGGGTGGGATAGATGGTCCATGTGTCATGCCCCTGGATGCCCCTCTGCCTGCGCTTCCTCACCTCAGCTTCCCTCGCCCTCTCTCTGTCAAGTTGGAGCCACGGGCAGGCCTGTCCCGTTCCAGAGCCAGTTCTGACCAAGGCAGGAAATGGATGTGGAGCCTCAGCCTGCCACTGGAGGGAGGAGGGGGCTGGAATTAGATCTCATGTTTTCAATCAGTAATAATCGTGCCTCGGCTAAACCTCAGAGGCGACGGTGGTAGCACCGCTCACAGCTGATATTAAGTCATATTCCTCAGATGTGGGCTCCAGAGGCTCAGGCATAACTTGCAGACTCCTGAGCGCTTTGCCCCTGGTCTCCAGTCCTCTTTGCTCCACTCTAAATGAGGTCTGAGTGTGTCAGAGGCAGCCTGGCTCCCAGAATTTCCTATTCTCGCCCATCCCCCAATGGTGTGAGCAGCGATTCCCAAATCCGTTATCTGACCATGGCCTTGTCTCATATTCCAGACTTTGCTCCTCTGTTCTGAGGCTGGGTGGGAGGCTGGGCATGCCTGGGATGGTACCGCCTTGCCCTGGCCTGCTGGGGCGGCCCTGCTAGAGATGGACCAGGCCTGGGCCCTGCTAGCGTTTCCTCTTGTCTCTGGGGCTAACCTCTTGGTGGTCGCCTGCAAGAGGCAGGCCTGAGCGGGCCTGGACCTCAGCGGTCTCACTGGAGTGATCTCCGAAGCGGGAACAGTTAGCTCAGAGCTAGAACACACCCCTTCCACAAGTCTGCTTCCTTTGAGCCCCCTTGTAAAGTAAGAGCCAACAAATACACACCCTTTGAGAGAATCTCCAAGCTTGTATCAGATCCATCCTCAGATGTGATTAGGGCCTGGAAGGGCCAGGTCTCCCTGCAACCTTCTCTAGAAGGATTGGCTGACCTGACCTGTAACTGATACCCGAACTGTCCCTAAGCCTGAATCGCAGACAGGCAATACGAGGAAGTTTGTAGTGTTAGGGGCTTTTGGTGTCTGGGCGGCAGAACTGAAAGTGGAGAAGCCACGGAGGGCAGGGAGTTTGTCAGGGCATCTGCTGTGGGCGAGGGGGCGCTGAGCCTAGACAACAGGTGTGCCTCAGACACAGACACCGGCTGTAGGAGTACGCCGGGCCTAGGCTCCGCTTCCGGGCTCGGAAGAGCAAGGCTCGGGCACTGCCGGCTGAATGGTGTCCTTCCAGGGCAGAGTCTGCTGTTCGACAAGGAGGGCCAGGTCGAGCAGTTACCTCTGGAATGTGACGGGAACCACGGCTCCTGAGCATGTGACGCAGGACTCTGAGGCCATCTAGATCCCTTGCACCAACCGATCCCCTCAGCAGCTGCTGGCAGAGATGGCTTCCTACCTCCACCCCGACGGGTGCCTGGCCTCATGAGGGGGAGCTGACTTAGGGGGCAAACTGGGGCCAAGCCGGACTCCCCACCTACATCTTCCGTGGTCCCACGGCTGTTTGGCCAGGCACTGTCGGGAAAAGGCTCATAGCAGAGACTTCCGGAATCTTCTCAGACAACTCACAGGGGGCCAAGAGGAGAGACCTCAAGGCCTTAAGGAAGAGTTTGGGAGTTGGGGTTGGACAAGAAAAGGGGTGAAGACCCTTGGTGCTGCTGAAATCTTGGTGCCCTTGTCTCCCACCAGTCCCAGGTCTACTGATGGGGCAGCAGTGCCCCCTGGTGGTCGCCATGTCCGGGACTTCCACCACGGCCCTCCTAATGGCTTTCCAGATTCTCCTTCTAAGATACCATTATTTTTTTCTCCCTAGGCAGGAGACCTCCTCACCTGCGGTCTCCAATTCCCATGTCTGCAGTTCTTTTCTCCTCCCTTTTTCCCTGATCTCTCCCTTTCCCCTTTCTTCTGGCAAAACTCAACTTTTGTCTTTTGGAGCCTCTCTGGAGAAAACCACTTCGCACAGAAGAGACTGATGAACCAGAAGTAAGGTGTCAACAGCTGAAAAAGCAGAACAAGTTAGCGCTGTCCAGGGCTTCACCCGGCCGCAGCAACAGAGTCCTCCGAATGTACCGTTTTGTTTCTTAGATCTCTTCCACTCCACTCCAAGCCTAAGCAGCCAGCGTGCTTATTCTGACCAGTGCCCGGGCTGGGGGATACACTTCCTGTTTCATTTTGGGTCTCCTGCCTGGCCTGCTCCCAAATCTCCAGAACTACATTAGCCGTGATAACCTGCTTTCCTCTGTTTCCAGGCATGAGGTCTGCAAGGCCGGCTGTTTCATTCCCTGAAGAGGATGAGAAGTCGCTGCCTGAGTGGAGTTCTGAACCTTGGGCTTTCACCACTCTTGTCTCCACCCCGCCCTTTGTCATGCCATGGCTTCTTGCCACTTGCAGTCAGCTGCACGTGGGTGGAAGGCAGCACCCACGCTTGGGGGGGCAGGGTGGGAGCTCCCCTATCATCCTAAATGGGTACCCAAGAAAGGGTTAAGGCAAGAGGTAAAAGTTGGATACTCTCTCTTTTCCTAAAAGGGAAACTAGCAAAGTGAAAATGAAGCTTATTCTAAACCAGAAGGTGCTTGGCCTGAGCTCCAGCCTAGACACAGGTAAGCACCCACTTCCTGTCCTGGCTGAATTTCCCTCTTCTGTGGGAGCTGTAATCCCCCAAAGACTTTTTCTGCTTTGGAGGCCAGGATGCAGTTTTGAGCTGTGCAGACTGTATCCTGCTACCAGCACCAGCTGCCACCCCCCTACTCACCGGGATTTGAGGCTCTCATTTTTGCAGGAGTAATATTTTTCTAGTGCTTATTTTTTAAAGTTTTGTATCTGTGGTGCCCATCTCTCCTTGGGAAAATTAAGTGCTTACAGATGTCTTGTGTGGTCCAGTCTTCTCCCAGGCAGTGAAACCACTGGGGTTTGGATATCATTTCAAAAGCAAGGGGAGGAAAGAGAAGCTGCATGTCCCTGGTGTAGGTGGCAACATTTTTTGACCTTCAATCAAATGGCCAAATGTGATTCACATTTAGAAACTGAAGGGCGGAGACTGTCTTGAGGTTTGAGAGCCCAGGTACTAGAGAGCCTGCACTGCAACGGGCGTCTGTGGTCGTTCGTGGGATGTTTGCACAGGGAGGGTGCTGGCTGCCCTGCTGGGCTGAGCTGACCCCTGCATCGTGGATGAGCACAGTTGGCCCTCAGCAACATCCCCCCGAGTCCCATGGTCAGCCTTGGCCAGTCAACGCAGCCATTTCCCTGGGGACCCATGGTGGTACTGTGAGTTTGGTAAGCGGTGTCCCAGCTTACAGTAGGGCCTGCCAGATGGCCATCCCATGCCTGCCCTAATGCTCCTTTGCTTCTGTCCTTCCTAGGAACTTGCGCACATCTTCCTTGGGGTTTCTATTCCCAGGAATCACCTCAGCTCCTCCTTCCCACCCAAAACAGAAAGCCATCCCAAGACACTTGAACGCTCTCACGGAGCTCCGTACGGTTTTCATATTCCCGCCCCACCCACCTCCTAGGCCTCTCCCCAGCCCAGACTCAGCTGACAAGAAGTCATGGCTTATCTCTGCGTGGGTGCTTATCGTGTATGTTCATGCGAGTGTGTGCGTGGTGTGTATGTGTATGTGAGGCGTGTGCACGTGTGCTGGCATTTGTGAAGTGAGGAGCCAATAGGGAGCGGCTTCTTTCCCACCTCTTGCTGCTCTGTGCTCCAAATCTTTCTTACCTGGATCTGGGACAGCTTCCTTTTCGATACCTTTCCACTTTCAGTTTAATGATGTCTCCAGTCTCCACTTCTTTGCACTGGCAGGCAGATGCCCGTGGCTTTTGCCCTACAAGAGAGACTAAGGAGAAATGGACATTCGAGCAGAGAGAACCTCAGAGCTGGCCTACGAACCCCATTGCTTTAGATGCAAAAGGACTGAGACCCAAGTTGTGCAGTCCAAGTGCACAGGAAACTCTCCCAGCTCTGTATCAGTAGTTTTAAAAATGGACCAAATATTATGTTGTATCTTTTGTAATATTTTCTTTATTAAAGAGATGCTCAAAAGGGCTAAGGGGAACATATTCGATACCACACTAGAACAGTGGATGTGGCTTTAGAATGTGAAGATTTAGAAGATGAAACCCAAGCAAGATATAATTTAATAAAAAGGAAGACAATCACAGACAGAAAGGCAGTCTACTTGCTCAAAATCCTGCAAATAAATATAAGAGGAATAAATTGAGTGGAAGCCAATTTTAAGTGTAGGCAAAGTGTTTTCCCTTGGCATAACTGTCTAAAAAAAAAGCAGTGTACAAGCACAGCATTTCAGGAGAAAATATTGGTAGGTTGTACTTTCAAATCTTTAAAAGATATTTACAATAAGAATTGCAATTCATTCATTTTCGGAGAAGCAGCACGAAAATGTATCAAGCACATTTACCGTTTGAAGGAGTTGTGTCTGATACTAAGGGGGTTGGGCAAGGAAAGGCGACAGAAGGAGACAGACAAAGGACAAATGCCAGTGATGGAAAACAAGGCCATGTGGATGAAGGCTCCTTTCAATGTCTGGACAAACATAGGGCATCTTTGTCAAAGAAAACGCTTTGGCCTTCCAGTGTTTGCATATTAGCAAATGGGAGAACTAGTCTTTACTTCATGTTCTTCCAGTGTAGACTATCAAACCAGAGATTTCCTTTTAGGATAGGGCAAAGAAATTGACGATTGCTTTCTTAGTGACTACGCAGAAAGGACCCTTGCTTTAGGGGCCTCCTCCAGATTTTGCAGGGCTCCTTTGGTTGAAAACCATCCTTAGCCTCCATGGGACAAATCAGTCAGACAGAGCTTAGCTTTCAATGTGCGCCTTGTATTTGGAAGATGCTAGGCTTGGAATAGGGCCCACGGTTTACACAAATGTGTGACCACTTTTTCTTTTGGTCACCATCTGTTTTCTAGTTTATTTGTCCTTGGTCCACACGATGCAAAACAACTGGTTTGACTGGCTTTTGTTTCACTAAATGGATGAGACAGACCTGTTTGTGTCCTGTGGAGATAGATCACAGCCCCAGGCACATGGCTCCCTTTCCTTGGAGGCAAGGTGGAGTGTTACTGTATGCTTGAGGTATTTTGGCATTGCAGACCCGTAGGCACATTCTGAGGGGCTTCAGGATAGGCCTAGAACATATAACAAACTAAACCAAACCAAATCTAGATGGGAGATGTATAGAAACTGGGATTCCATAACAGGCCGCTGAAGGCATGTGGTTCTGAAGCACAAGATGCAGTGCTGGGGGCTTTTAGGGGTGCTGGTAGGATCCAGACCAACTCGGGGTCATGGGCAGCTGCTGTGCAGAGCAGGGGCTGGCAGAGAAACCAGGTGCCAGGCAGGGTAGGGCTGGCAATCTGTGCTATTTCAAATGCCAGCCAGTAGGGGCCATTCAGACACCTGTGGACCACATCAGAAATGGGGTCCCAGTTAACTCCAGTCTCCACACATCCACATGTGGCATTTTGCTTGTATGGCACATTTGTAGGCTGCCCCACTAACCTTGAGTCCAGCTGCTGACAGTTGCTTGATGCTGGCTTTTCGAGTTGCTATGATCTAGGACAAGTTGGCTTTGTACACTTGCTAGTTGTATCTATTTTATTATGCAGACTTAGAACTCTTTAGCATAATTTCTCCTTCCCCTCAAAAAAATTTGTTTGGAAAATTATCTGTGATGAATAGCGTGTCTTAAGCATGAAGAAAGAGGTGTAACATTTTTACTAGTATAAAACAAGATTATTCTTAAAAGTGTAACCAAAGGTTAAAGAGGTACCAAGGCGGGGAGCTATGTGGTGCTTACCGAGTACCACATGCTTGTGTATGTGACCCGCAGCAATGCTGCGAGGTAAGTATTATTATTCCCATTTTACAGGTGAGAAAACTGAGGTTCAGAAGAGCTACATAACCTGACTTCCAAGTCAGAATTGGAATTCAGTCCAGGCATGGGGCGATCAGTGTTCCAGTTCTTAACCCTTCTACTATTCTGCTTCTAAATAGTAAAACAACAACAATCGTAACAAAACATGGGCTTGAAGAGCTGACAAATCAGTAGCCAGTCTGGTGTCAGTCTGTGCAAGTTGTCTGGTCTGGCTCCATCAGCAAGAATGCCAGAGCAGAGGCTGGGTGTGGTGACACCATCTTGAATGGCACCGAGGAAAGAATATTCTTTAGGTGGCGTACACAGGGCTGTGAGGCTGAGGCTAAGGCTAACTGGAGTTTTCAGGCGGCTCCACAGCCCGCTGGTGCAGGGTGTCTTGAAGAATGCTCTGGTAGGGTGCGGAAGGATGAGGGCCAGGAAGGAGCTCTCTGGGGCAGGATCAGGAGGTGCCCTTCTCAAGGTGGGGGCGAGGGCCACGGCAGGAGGGCATTCGGTGCCACCGGAAGGCTGCTACTGTGCAAAGAGAGGGCGCTCGGGCTCCGCTTTAGCAACGTCTCCCATCGTGTAGCCTGCAGCTCCAAACAGCACCATTCAGGCTCTAGCATGGGCTCCTCTGTTTGACCTCAGTGGCGGGTCCTTGAGATGACTGTGTTGAGATGTGTTGTGATGACTTGAGATGGTTGTGCTCCCGGTGAGGGAGGATTGTGGGATGTGTAGTACAGCTGTCAGGGAAGGACACTGATTGAAAATGTCAGGAGTGTGAAAGTGAACTTGTGGAAACACTAATCTCAAGTAGCATAAGTGCTATATAGAGACCCTGACCAGATATCTCCCCACAGGGCCCATTATCCATTTCTCGCTTCTCTCCAACTTCCAATTCCTGGTGCTGAAGGGACTCAGGAATCGGTGTGATCTTTGCATCGTTGCACCCAGTGTCTGAGAAACACTTGCAGTAACAAGCAACTGATATTCCTCTTAGAGGTGTCTGTGTGCGGGTTTGGGCTGCGGCACCCTGCCATTGCTAGCAGGCAGCCACAATGACTACGGGTGCTAGGATTCCAGTGCTCTGTTGCAATTTAAAAATAAAGCATGCTTCATTTTTAGAAGAATGTCAAATGCCATCAAACTAAATCTTCAGAAAATTAAATTAAAATATCGCTATTATTTAAAATTTTATATTCATTCACTATCCTTAATGTATTTGCCTTTTAATTTTCATGGGTAATTTTGAACATTAAAAGTAGTACTAAAATAAATTTAATGCTGGGCATATTGGTGCATCCCTATAATCCCAATACTTTGGAAGGGTGAGATGGGGAATCACAAATTTGACCCAATTTGGGCAGTTTAGTGACTTAGTAAGACAATGTGTCAAAATAAAAAATAAGAAAAGGCCTAGAGATGTAACTCTGTGAAGAGCCAAGTTTTGATTCCTAGTTTGGAAAAAAAAAGTGATAAAATATATTAAAAGTTTTTTGATAAAATATGTTGTTTGTAAATTTTGAAAAGAATCACATTTCATTTAACTCCTTTTTATCACCGAGAACGGGTACAAGTCAAGATTAACTTGAAAAATAAAAAATAGAAAGGTAAAGTTTAAAAGCTAAAAAGAAATGGGAAATCATCAGTGAGGTGATCTGCTGAAACCTTCAAACACTAGATAATACATTTAAATAATGAAATAATAAATAAAATCATAAAAGCAATAATAAAAATGGAAGTGAGCATGCTTTTATTGGACCATCCCACACAAAATTTTTATGCAGCACTTTGCGAAGTGTTTACCTAACCAAAACAATGAGAATGTGAAAAGATCAAATTCCCAATTCAGAAGCTCCAGATGGAACTAGTACCTACCTAGGAGACAAGAAAATTCCTTTCATGAAAAGATCCCACGGCTGGGGATTTAGCTCAGCGGCAAAAGCGCCTGCCTGGCAAGCGCAAGGTCGTGAGTTCAGTTCCCGGTACTAGAAAAACAAACAAACAAACAAACAAAAAAAGAAAAGATCCCAGTGGGAGGAGAAAGCTGAACAGGAAACCTTGGGGCTTTGCTGTCCTTCAGGGATGCCGATTCTGGAAAATGGCTCACCCTGTCTTTCTTCTGGCAGGGAAATATTTCCTCCAAACATAAGCTCTTTCAAATGAAAGATTACGATTCTGGGATGAACATGGCAGAACACCTAACATCCCATTTTGCACCAGAACTCTTAAGACTGGAGACAGAAATTGTAGAAACTGACTTTTAAATTCAAATACAAAATATTTGGTGAATTCTCTACCAATTATCACCAATCTTAAAGATCAGTTTTAGCTGGAGAAGGTATTTATGACCAGAAGAGAAATTCACTTGTAGACAAAAAAACAAACCAACAATTGTTTGAGACAAAAAAGGTGAATAAGTAGCAAATATGATAGTATTTATCAAAGAGAGGTAAACACCAAGATAGAATATTGGTGTGGTATTCTTTTTTTTTTAAATTTGAGACAGGGTCTTGCTAAGTCACTAAGTTGCCTAGGCTGAGCTTGAAATTGTAATGGCAATCTTCCTTCTTCAGTTTCCCAGAGTTCCGGTGTACCATTCTTTTTCTTTTCTTTTCTTTTCTTTTCTTTTTTTTTTTTTTTAGCATTTTTGTAGCTCAGGCTGGCTTTGAACTCGCTACAAACTTGCTATAATTCTCCTGGCTCAGACACTTCAGTGCTTGGATTACAGGCATGTATCACTACGCCTGGCATTACTGTCATATTCTTAAAGAAAACTACTATTTAGCAAATAGAATGATACTTTTCATGGCCCTAGTAATAGACTATAGAAAATAATGGAAAGGTGTCTATTTTGCATAAATGGTTTGAAAATTTTCTACTAGAATGATCAAATATTAAAATGATTTAAAAATAACCTTTATTGAAGATGGAGAATTGATTATTAAGTCAATGGGTAATAAAATGATAAAGATGCATATAACATTTAAAAAAGTAATAACTGCATAGTTCAACTAGATTGTAACAGCCAAAAGGCATGTTGAATGACTCATGCTTATGGCACTCACTGTTGAGCTATCAGAAATTGAAATTAAAACGAACTTACTGGTTTTATAACTTGTGAAAAATATAGCTTTTGTCTTAACGGGAGACACATTTTTTTAGCTACTGATTTAGAAGATTGTTGAGGGCCAGCCCATAATGACACTCATTCTTGTGAAAGAAACACATACGCAATCCAGAACTTTGGCTGAAAATATAGAAGGATTGTTTGAACTGCAGATAGTTTGAATGTTTTAATTTTTGCGGTTTCCCTTCCCTGGGATGAGTTCGGGGAATAGGTGTCTTGGTACGTGCACTTTTGGTACATGCAGCGGGAATTCCAATGTAACGCTGTTTGATCTGGCTTAATTTAGGCAAGATAAGAAAGATATTAGTAGAGTTAAATAAAAGCAATAAAAGATCCTAAAATAAACAACAAATCTTAAGCACTGTCAGAAAACAAAACAAATGTCAAGGTCTCAGCTGCTGCTCTCTTTAACTAATCATAGCAAAGCTTTATAAAGACAGAAGCCCAAATTGAATTGTTTTATTTCACTTTTAAATGGGTTCTAAAGTGTACATCAAAAAATTTGGAGAAAAGTTGTTATTCTAGGCAGGAAAAAGCTGCATGATAAATATGCAAAAAATTAAACTCCAGTAAAACAGGGAAACTTGAATGAAACAAAAACATTTACATGACTCTGAAGGAGAAGATCCTTATTCTTACCAAATGGTTTCTAGCAACGGTCTCCTGATCATTCTAGGTTAAGGAGCTGTCTTTTGTTTTGTTTTGTTTTGTTTTTTTTGAGACAGAGTCTCACTCTGTAGCCCAGACTGGCCTTGAACTCACAGCGATCTTGCCTCAGCGTCTTCAGCGCTGGGATTACACGCCACCACACCTGGCGCCACCACACCTGGCTCAGGGGTTGTCTTGACTGAAAATAAATATAAACCTATAAATTAACACATTCCTACTTTTGATTTTCTTATTGTAATCCAGTCCAGTAAAATCTAAAAGAACTTATAAAACAGTGTGTCGATACAGCTACTGTGCTAAGAAGGGCTAAATATTTCTATAGAAACAGTGGTGATTTCTACAATGAAATGGAGATATTTTACTTTCTGGCGATAACACTAATTTACCGTATGTGGTCCCATTACAATGTTTGAGATTGGTTTGCTGAATTTTAGTTCACTTTCAATCTCAATATTGGTTTAAGAATTTAATTGACACCTTCAATGGCGACTAGCTTAGCAGATGTTTCTGTACAAAGAAATCACCAAATCTGGCATCACTGAAGCTTTTTGCTTATAGCGGAGGTAAAGGACAAAAACTATAAATTCCATGGAATAAATACCTAACAACTCTCTAACTCAGGTGCGCCTTTATTGCATTATCCAATGAAATATGATCAGCTCATGGAGATGTGTACCAGGGCTGTTAATAATCAGTTGTCCTGTTTTGCCAACTTTTAGTCATACAAAAAAAACCTTTGCTTTGCACATATTTTCAAAATTGATGTTACAGAAGTTGTATTTGTCAAGTAAGGAGGAAAGGACATGCTGTATTTGACAGCTTTCAACTTAATTTATAACTCTCAAATATTTAGACATATGGTGTCTTGGGTGGGCTTGAATGCCGGGCTGACACCCAGGTGCATGTGTGTGTAGCTTGAAGGAAAAGGTTTGGGCCCACACCTGGAGGGAAGATTAGCAAACAAATTTGAGGTTGAACTGGGAATTCTTTCCACATCCCGATGTGGTGCAAAGTCAAAGCTCCTTTCTGCTAAGACATCGGTTTTCAACTTTGGTGGCCCTCCTGGAATGATCTGGGAATTTAAAAATGTGGGTGCACAGGCCCTGCTCTGTGGAGCTTCTTAGTGGGCTAGGCTGAGGCCTGAGCATCATTGTTAGTGAAAAGTTGCTCAAGTGGCTCCAATAGTTGGTAAGAAGTGAGAATAGTGGTCAGCAGCTGAGCTAGCAAGGGACGTCTGGACAAGATTGAAAGAGCTCTGCTCCGGGGGGGGGGGGGGGGGGGGGTGGCGGGTGTGCTGTGGCCAGACTGGGTTACACTGGGTCAGGTCTGGCTCCACACAAGTTGTCAGTAGTGGGAGACTTTTGAACTTGGCAGGATAGGATCCCTGGCATATCTGGGAGCAGGGCAGGCCCTTGGGAACAAGCACATTACAGCAGAACTGTGAATAGCAGAAGAGCAGAACAACAGAACTGGGAACAAGCGCAGTTCCCCGAGCAGAAACGTGGGCAGCTTTCGCTAGGATGATTGGCTGACTTCCTCCGGTCTGAGACCTCTTTTAACAGGCCCTGGGTGTGTATGCTGGGTAACATTTTAGAGTGTCCAGAGTGGGTTTATCAAAGGTCTTTCCAGGTTTGATGACACGGAAGGGAATCTATTTCTAGATCCTTACCCTCTGTCTGTATTTTTCTTAAAATTTCCCTGCCAAAAAGCAGGTGACTGAAGTATCCTGTCTCACAATTATCGTCTGTGCTTTCCAAAGCAAGGTGGTACCCTGAAACTTTTGGAATTTTCTTGCTCCTGGGTGTAAACTTACTGGCACCAAATTAGAGTGTTATTTGAAAAAATTCTAGGGAATCTCTTTTACTGATTAATTAAAGAGCCCAAACTCACTCTGGTGCAATGGTGCATGCCTGTAATCCTAGCACTAAAAGAGGCTGAGGCAGGACAATCACAAGTTTGAGCCTCACCTGGGCAAGTTGGCAAGACCCTGTCTTCAAATAAAAAAATAAAAGGGGTGCTATGGCTGTGTTTAGAAGTCCCCCAAAGCCTCATGTGGTTATAGATGGGGCGTTTTCAGAGGTGGCTGGATCTAGAGTGTGTGACACTGGGTTTTATTCACTGTGCAATGCAAGGATTGAGAGCACAAGGATTACGGGTGGGAGGGCTACTCTCCCTAAGTAGCCTGGGTAAGAGCAAAGGGACAGAAAGAGCTGTGGTCTTCCCTTGTTGCTTTTGCTACCTTGTGGTTACCATGAACTGTTCTCCTTGGCAATGCCCCTCTGCCAAACCACCCTGCTTTGGAGCCAGCTGACTATGGACTGAACCTCTACAAACCGTGAGCTAAATAAACCTTTCTCTTTTTAACTTTAGGTATTGTGTATGTTGTCTCAGCAACAAGAGAAAAGTAACTAAGACAAAGGGGTTGTAGTTTAGTACAAAAGCCCTGGGTTCAGTCACTAATACCTACAAAACAAAAACAAAAGAACACACACATGTGTACACGTGCACAAAGCAAAAAACCACCCCAAACCTACCTTCTGATTTTATGTCTCAAACACATTTCTATTAGTGACTCTTAATCCGACCTAGAGTTACCATTTTACCCCTCTGCTAATATCCCCACAACACCCTGACAACTAAGTAAAATGTAAAAGACACATAGCTTTTTTTACTCTTCCTTTGGGTTGTGACATGTATTACCCCTATATCATTGAAAACTCCACCAGATGATATGATTTTTGCTTTTAATATTTATACTTATGACAAATAACTTTAGAAAAAGTGTCTTCCGCGATACGATACAGGTTGAGCTTGTGCTCCTTACCCAACATGCTTTGGACCAGAAGTGTTTTGGATTTTGGAATATTTGAGGGTACACAATAAGCCATTTTGAGGATGGGGCCTGAGTCTCAACAGGAAACTCACTAGTTTCATAAATACATTATACACACAGGCTGAAGATTATTTTATACAATATTGTTTGTGCACTTGTATTTTACTGTGGCCCATCGCACGAGGTCAAGTGTTGAATTTTCCACTGTGGCAGTCTTTTGGACTATTTTGGACTTCGGATTTTCATATCAGGGATATGTGCGACCTGTACTCTTTTTAACTGTATGCTGCAGCCCGGGATTTTTGTTGAGTGACACTGGAGCTATGCTTTCCATGGTAAAGATAGCAAACTGGCACCCAGCCCAGAGAAATGAAGAGTTTTGCCCTGGTCTCCTACTTGTGAGGATTGAAACTGATGTTTTACTCACAGTTTAAAAGTCAGATTTCTAAATTCAGGATTCTTTTCAACATACAGTCTCACTTCCCTTGTAGCAGGTATGTGAGCTGGCTTTGGGAGCAGCAGAGAAGGGTGCATAGTATTACGCAAGTGTACTCAGCAGGAAGTGACAGCTGTGGGATGTGGGATGACCAGAATCTGTGGAAGAACAAAAGAGCTACTGAGGGAGGGGCTGCTGCTTGGGTAAGGGTGCTCTAAAGGCCAAATAAGTGCTCCTGCAAGCCTCCAGCCCCACATCTGGGGTCTGGCTCTGCCTTCACACTGGGCCTCTTGGACAGAGGGATGCAGACAAGTGAGGGTCGTGGGGCGGCTTCTTTGGCTTTCAGCACCAATTGTTCATGAAGGGTCCTCAGTCTGCAAAATGGTCTGCCTTGCTCTTCCTGGGCCAATCTAGGAGAAGCAAAGCCTGCGCTGACAAGGCATGAGGGAGGTAGGTTCTGTGGGCCGGAAGGTGCTCGCCGGGCAGGAGTCTGGACAGGGAGGCTCTGGAGATCTGACGTGGCGATGACATAGCAACTGAACGTCTCACGTGTTTTGGGACAGTTTCTAATTTCAACATTTTGGGTCAGAAAATTTAGAGCTGAGAGGTATAAGAAGGCAGCAGGTAGAGTATAGCACATGACCTGGAGTGAATGAATCGGACCCACCTCTTAAAAATGCTGTGGTCTCAGGCAAGCGAATCCTCCCCTTTGGGCCACACTGCCTCATCTGTAAACAGTACTCACCTCAGTGGGCTTCCTGGGGCCCATGGGTTTTCCTGGCCTGGCCGCTGCTCGAGGGTGAGCACCTTATGTCCCCTACTACAGGTGCTGCCTGGCATACTTGCTGACCATTCAGTCAGTGGAGTCTTGAATCAGACAGACTTGAGTTCAAATCTTAGCTTCAATGTTGTTGTTAGTGGGTTTGTTTGTTTGTTTTTCTGAGACAGGGTCTTCTTATGCAATTTAAGCTGGCCTTGAACTCACTATGTTGCCCAGGTTGGCCTTGAACTCACAGTGATCTTCCTGCCTCAGCCTCCCAAGTGTGGGAATACAGGCGTGCACCACCATGCCCGGGCTTCTCTGTTGTGTGAGGTATTTCACTTCCTCCCACCTCACTTTCCATATCTGTAGAGTGGGGATAATTAGAGGGTGTGCCTCACAAGCTGTGAAGATAGAGAGATGGGTGATTGCTGGAGGTCCTGGAGGGATCAAGAGGGAGAGCCCCGGTGCTTGTACAGCTGGAGCCCTGCGGCACCCTTTTTTGATCTCAGGAATGACCAGAGCTCTGGCCTTGGACAACCTTCCAGAGCCTTGTTTTGCTTCAGGGCTGTTCTATACTTCAGCTGAGGTGAAGTATGGGAGAGTCTGACATCCCTGAAGCACTACTCAAATATATAGAAGGATTATATTCTGCTCTCCACTGCCTCAACCACCTCTGTCCTCCCTGGGAGGGTCAGAATTCTCAATCCAGGGCCTTCCCGTCCAAATTCCTTGCCTGCCTGGCTTTCTTTTTATGAGGCTGTGCTGCCCTCTACTGGGCATTATTGTCACATTGCAAAGAATCCTCTTGGAAAGCATTGATGCCTTGGCTTGGTGGGGGGGGCAGTCCTTGGTCTCTGCCCTCTAGGGCAGTGACTGATAACTGGCGGGCAGTGTCAGCATCACCGGTGTCTGTCACCCCGGACCTCTAGGCCAGAAACTGCTGTAACCAGCTCTTCAGGCTGATAGGAGAGTCTGAGGCCCACTGTTCTAAGGACCCAGGATTTACTTTGGAAGCGGAGCCAGAGAAGAGGAGGAAGGGAGGTGTCTTTGAGGTGTGCTGCCGCAGGGCAGCTGGGTGCTAAAACTGCTCAGACTCAGAGGGTTTAAAGAACGCCACATTTTCTTCATCGCCATGCCTTTTATGGAGAACCACTGGAAACACTTGCCTCTTGAATATTCAGCAGGCCGTTTGCATATGCGATTTCTCAAACAGAGCCACAACATCATCACCACAGCTAAAAGCGCTAACAGTTTAATAACGTCTAATCTACATTTTAGATTCCTATGTCTCCAGTTGTTTGCAAAGACTTCCTATTTGTGTGTTTTAATTCTGAGCCACAACCAAGGTTTATGTGTTGAATGATGTCTTTTTAGTGCTTTTTAATCTAAAACATCTTGCCCTTTTGGACGTTCCCTTACTATATTTGCATCTGAAGTGAGCACAGCTTTGATCTTTTCTGAATGGCCCTGACTTCCCTGAGGAGTCCAGGCCGCTTGTATTGTGGTACATCCACAACTGGGATGGGCATGTTGTTTTCTTGCAGTGAGAGTCAGGTTAGACACTGTGGCAAGGACACTTCCCCGGTGATGTGGTGTGTTTTGTGTTGTGTCAAATCAGGAGGCTCCCCGTGTCAGGGTCTGTCACGGCCTCGTAATGCTGCTGTGCAGCTGAATCACCCAGATTTGGGCTACGCAGCTGGAGTTTCCATGTCACTGCTCTGGGGTATGCGCAGTACATTCCTGTTTCTTGAGAGCATCACCAGGGTCTGCCGTGGGGGCAGGGATGAAACCCATGGTCGGTGTAGCTCTTTCATGGATTTATACTGTCCTGTCGCCCCTTTTAAAGCTCCCAGCCCCAAAACAACAGTGACCACAGCAATGCTACCAAGCGCATGTGCCTCTTTATCACCCCCAGCACTCCTGCAGTAGCCCAGCCTCCTCCTCCCCAGGGAAATCCCAAGGGTGGCTCACGCCAGTCCCTCTCCCTGGAGAGACACACTCAGGCTGAGCAGGATCTTCACCTCACCGCAGGGAACAGGTGGTGCTGGGGCTGACTGCGGCCATGGGCAGATGTCAAGGAGGCTGGCAGGAGGTCCTCCTGGGATGGGAGCTGGCGCTGGAATTGGCATAACCTACCCACTGTAGTGAAAAGGAAGGGTAGCATCTGAATGGCTGGGAATGATGTTTCTGGAAAAATCAAACAGACTTTGAAAATAGGGATTTGGATCCAGAGAAGGAAGGAAGTAAAGGAAGGGGATGAAAAAAGAATTAAGATGTGTTATGTAGCTGTACCAACTCCCTACCGTGACTGTAATCATAAAGTACGGCAAATACGTACTAATAAAAAATTTAAAAAGAAAATAGAGATTTGAAGATACTCGGCACTCCTTATTACGACCAGTCAGTTGATGATGATTTCCATTATCCCAGCATATCTCTCCCTCTCCCTTCCCACCTCATGAATTAGCTTGTGACATGTACTTTGTGAAGAAGTTAATAAAAGTGCAAATGACACTTGGAGACGCTGACTGCAGCATGGAAGGAAAGGAGGAAAAAGAATCAAAGTTTTGTTTTCCTTTTGAGCCAGGGACTCGGAGTCAGGTACAAACAGTTTAAAAGTACAGTAGACTTAGCTGGGGTGTGGTGGCGCATGCCTGTAATCCCAGCACTCAGGAGGCTGAGGCAGGAGGATCGTTGTGAGTTCGAGACCAGCCTGGGCTACAAAGTGAGCTCAAGGCCGGCCTGAACTGCATAGTGAGACCCTGTCTAAAAAAAAAAAAAAAAAAAAAAAAAAAAAAAAAAAAAGTACAGTAGTCAGAAAGGGTGGGGATTTGACCCAAGCAAGGAGACTTGTAGGAGCAGCTATGGCGGAAAATTGCTGTTTGGATTTGACAGACTCAATAAGGAAGCACTGACTGACATGGCGGGCGAGGAAGCGCAGGGGATGAAGACAGAGAAAGCCGGAAATACCCACAGTTAGCAAGTTTGGCAGTATCTCCTGAGGACCAAAGATCAAGCTGATCACCTGAGAGTGCCTGTTTTAGAAGTATTAGAAAATTCTCAGCATTTTCAAACTGCAGTGTTCCCTAAGCATCCCAGTTTCCAGTCTTTGGATTTGGGTAGACCTGGTACCCCTCTGTGTTACGCTGGACGAGCTACTTACCCTCTGTAAGCTTGTTGTAGATCTGAAATATGGTGACAATAATTAAATGAACATTTAGTACAAGGCCTAGTGCATACTACCCATTCAATACCTATTAGTTATTCACAAACATTTCCCAAAGAGTCTGTATTCCTTAATGTTTTAATTACTTTATTACAAAACAGCACATGTGTTTTAACATATTTAGACATTGAAAAAAATCAGTCATCTAATTCCATCTCCTTCCTCCAGGTCCCATCCCCCACACCGTAAGGGACGCTCCCGAGGAACAGACTCTGGGGGTGCCTGGCCCAGGGACCAAGGAGGAGAAGCTCCCCACAGACCCCAAGGGGAGCCTGTCCTAACAGCGAACTGTCAAGGCAGCCATACAGAGGCCATCACAGGCTCTGGCCAAGTCCAAACACACTGGGGGAAGGACAATCCTCCAAAGGCTGGAAAAAGTTGCCTGAAGAAATGTAACTTTCTCTAGGACAGTGGTTCTCAAAGTGCGGTCCCTGGCTGGCAGCAGGGGCATCCCTTTAGGATTTATGAGAACCACAGATATTTGGGTTCTAACCCGAATCTACCAAGTGAGAAACTTTGAGGGGTGGAATCCAATAGTACTTGTTTTAAAAAGCACCCCAGGCCATTCTGAGGCCCTCTTAAACTTGAGAATCACTTTCAAAGGACAAAGGAGGTTGTGGAGGGCAGAACCGCAGAAGGTTTGCTAAGACAGGGCCCAGCTGGATTTTCTCTCCAGCAGAAACCTGGGCTGGAGGTTTGGAGGCTTTGGACTTGAGTCAGCTGTGAACACTCGGCCGCTGCTGGGAGATCTCTGATATTTTTGGACTGGGTTTAAAGGACTCTGCTATTTAGAGCTCAGCTTGGAGCTTGGCTTGAACATGACCACCAGTGTAAAGGGAATAGTGTCTGCCTGTGTGCTGAGGATCTTCCTGTGCAGAATATTACATCTTCTTTCCGTGTGAAAATATCTAAATCACACACCAGCCTATGCCAGTGTGTGATTTAGATAGAGTATGTTGTAGTATAGTATGTTTGATCCCAAACTGTTTCACACGTCCAAGATTAATTTGGTGCTGGTCAACCCAACCCAGTCATAAGGATATCCTACTTCATGATGAATCTTTCTAAGTAAGTTAAGGCAGTTGAACCAATAATAGACTTTCATTCTTCTCAGTTTCTGAAAGAAGAAAGTGGGATTTAAGGCCTCTCTTCCCACCAACTTTGAAACCTTGAGGAGGAGAGGCTGGTCAGCTGGGAATGACGCCAGGCTGTATATAGCAGGAAATCTGAAATAACAGTAGCTTTTCCACATATGGGTTTTGTTTTCTCACATCAAAGAAATCTGGAGGTAGACAGTTCAAGGTCACTGTCATCAAGACTCTAGCTCCTTTTCTATTTCTGTCTCAGTGACCTAGCTGATGTCTTCAGTGAAGGTCACCTCATTCCCAGGAAGCAGGACTGAGGGAGGGTGGAGGGAAAGGGGTTGGGGCTGCCTGTACTATGGACCCCCCCCCCC